>NC_139220.1:302955598-303360872 GCF_055691185.1 Crinia signifera | reverse complement strand
TGAGCGACCCCTGTCAGGGGAGGGAGAACCCAGAAAAGTGAGGCTGTAATTAGCTTCACTTAAGAGTCTGAAAATAGATTGAAGATATACCTTAATTATTGTATTTTTGTAACCATATGTAAGTGATACACATCAGTTGCGCTCCAGACTTTAAGTGAGGACAGCGGCAACTGCCCCCCTGCCAGAAGCTATAAATCGAAATGCACTTGCTCACTTGCTACAAAGGCACAGGTACATTTCCTCGCAAGCAGCAGCAGTAGCAGCGGATTTAAAGGAGATTTTCCCCCCTGTTTCTCCATATTTTTCTCTCTGTATTTTTGACAAATTTTCTCATAGGAAATCACATGCATTTAAACCTATCAATCAACCGTATATATTTGCACTGTAGTACGGAAAGGCACCCCTTCCCTTGATCTAATGTTAAGGAGTTATGCTATAGTACCCTCAATAAGAAAAGTGGTCCTATTATTAATAGCCACACACTGCACTGATGTTGAAGACATATGTTGTATTTTTCTGAGGCACTCAATTTGCTAACTAGAAAAATTATTCCCTCTATTATCAGTGGTGTCAGACCACATAATCAAGCAGTTGTCTATACATTTGGATATATACAGTTCTGTTTGCACCACCAGGTTAATTAGAAGGAATATGACAGCTGTGGTATCAGAAGATTAATAACCACAGCATATCAGTGAAATACTAAACTGAAGGAGTGCATCACAACACTCTCTCAGAATTGTGAATTGTCGTAGTTTGGTATTGCTGTCACCTGCAGCATCTCGGTGCAATACCAGCAATAATAAGCCTGCAGATTGGTTGGACATTGGGCTGACTATAGCAGTGCAACATTGTTTCATAATATTTGACTCTGTGTTACTATTTGTAGTGCCTTAGTTATATACAACAGAAATAAGTGGGATTACTACCACAACAAAGCAAACAAAAAATACTTCCCCAAAGGTATATTTTCTCTAGCCTGTAATCAAGTACATGTAGCAAAAAAATATATAGCTACAATATAGTTGTTTACAGTATCTGTCTAGTAGAGACATTTTTTCTCGACAGACGATATATGTTTTATGTATGTTTTTCTAATTGTACTGTCTCTATGGGTAATTTATTCCTCTCATAGCACAGAAATCACCAAATAGACACTCACAGTAACTGTGACTGTCATTTGATAGAATTTCACTTTTGTTCTGTCTAGGAGATACAATTTCTCTGACAGGCAATACGTGTTGTATGTATGTGTGAAAAAATGTTTTTTGTCGTTAAGGTTGGCTCCCAATATCTTAATAAATAACTTAATAAAAGCTATTTTTTAATAACATATAACTAATCAAGTTGTGCCGCCACAAAAGAGAGAGTTCTTTTCTTTCCTTCTTTGTTGCATCATATCACTCTCTGGGGAGCACCTCCACTTACATCATTCAGAGATACAGAAGTATCCAATATATCCTTTTATTGTGGAACAACACATTGAGACACATAAAATAATCTTTTCTGTGTAACTGTCAGTGATACTAGTGCAAAGATAAAATTTCCCTCTTCCCCTCTCCCCAGGCAAATACAATAAATATGATGCCTGGGATGTCTGCCTATGGTGGTGTGTGTGTCTGTGTGTGGGGTGGGGTGCTGTGAGCTACAAATGTTATATCTGCATATGGTGTTGTAGGGGGGGGGAGGGCATAAATTTAATGCCTGCAATGTCTGTTCATGTGGTGTTTTTTTGTCTATGGGGGTTATGATGGTCTCTGCTGTTTATCCATTGTGGGGGTGCTGACTAGGGTCAGAGGGAGTGCTGAGAGGGAATGATGGTGGCTGTGTCTTCTGTTTATGGGTGAAGGTGGGTGAAGTCTGTCTAGGTCTGTAAACAATCACACAGAGCCACGAAAATTCCATTGGTCTGTAACTAATTATTTGGAAATCCCCCTTTTAAAATCCTGCATTTGCCAGTGTGTGTGTGTGTGTGTGTGAGGGGGGGGGAGGGGGGGGTAAAAGGATTTGCCTAGGGTGCTGAGTTACCTTGCACCGGCCCTGGTCTTAAGGCTCAGACCCGTTTTAAAGTGCCGTTTAAGAATACCGGGCCTTTTCCCGTTTCTTCAGTGTGAAAGCAGCATTATAGGTAGAGCTTAGGGCTTCTATGAGATTATCCAACACTGATCCTGTATTGTCCTATATTATACTTTCCCACAGATTTTCTTTTAATATTAGAATTGGAATCAGCGCTACTGCTGTCACTGATAGTACATGGATGCTCCTGTTCCATAGTCTGATCCATGGCCGACAACAGGAGGAAAGATATACATGATATTACAACATGTGATCACCCAGTGATATAGACAATAGAGGGGCTGCTACCCTGTAATTCAGACACTGATTGTATAGAATAGATTGTCTGTATATCATATCTAAATAGTTTTTATTAAAACAAGTATTAAAACAATAGAAGAGATAAAATGACACACAGGTTCCTTCACACAGATGTATATTAGGAAATGTCTCTGCTTGTCCAAGTGATTCTCACCAGACCGATTTTATGGGACAACCGATGATGTCTGACTCCTAGAAGCACAGTCCAAGCATATGTTGTTACAGTATCTTACCACGTGGGGATAAGTTTAGTGATGTTTGTGATGTAAATGATGGTCGATCCTGTAATTATATATAATAATAACAGTCCCAATGCCAATATCTGAGTCACAATAGAAACTGCATCCATACTGGTCCTGGTCTGGTCCAAGCAGAGATGGATGACCTTAATGTGGGAAAACAACTGTGTGCTAGGAGTTGGTTATATAGTAAATCAGAGATTTGGGGCCAGAAGGAAGTGTTCTTGGTGATAGATGCAGATCATTTGTCTATTAGGTAAAGGGTTAGGTAAGGTCCTTATGTCTTTAACATTGCACAGGTTGTGTTTTAGATTTATTGTTGAAAAATGGAAGAGAGACCATAAGGAGATACATTGGAAGATCAAAACCTTGTTCTACCTCTCATGCCATATACAGGATATATAGATAAATCTATCCCACTTTGAGCATCAAATAGTCACAATTAAAAAAATAATTAAATAGATAAAAATGGATTATAAACTTACTAAGGTTAAGAATTGGGGAAGATAATCAACATCAGGTAACATATATGTAATCAGTCCATGAGACAGAGGATAGATAGTATTACCAACATTAGAAGCACTTTTATATAATGACTGAAATGAAAATAAATTACACTACACACTATATTCATCACAAGCGTCACCATCACAGACACAAGACACAATATTAAAGCTAGTTCTGGTCACAAAAAGATACAAAAAAAAATACACAATATATATTTTTTTAGATATCACAAACTGCAAAAAATCTGTTTTATAAATAAAATAATACATTTTCTTACAGCAGACTACAGTCACCTTTTTTAATTTAAAAGGCTAAAAAATGTAATAGAAATAATTGTGCCAAATCAATCAAACAGACCAACACTATTGAGAAACCATTAAGAATATTTAAAGTTTCATCTAAATAACTCTCTAGATATCAATTAATTTTATTTAATGTGATTGTTATATAGATTTCAACAACTATATTTAATATTTGAACCATACAAAAGCATTTTCTAAAATAATAATATAATTTTATATCACAGAGAGCAATAATGTTTATAATAATAAATATGAATTGCCATCTTATAACCACCCTATAAATCCCTAGAAATGGGATCATTGGGTAGACAGCAAATTGGTCGACAAGCATTAGGTCAACATGCAGGAAGGTCATCATGACTGAAGGTTGACATTGATTAGATCGAAAAGGGCCATTAGGTCGGCACAAGCATTAGGTCGACATGCAGAAGGTCTCCGGTCAAAAGGTCGACATGTTTTTTTTTTTTAAATTGTCCCGGATTTCGACACAGTCGACATGGACACTGAAACATAGAACCACGTCCCCATTCTCCCACCACACCCTAGTGCAGGGCTGGGCAACACTGGCCCTCCAGATGTTGATGAACTACACATCCCAGCATGCCTTGCATCAGTTTCAGCATGGCCACATAGCAAAACTAATGCAAAGCATCCTGGGATGTGTAGTTCATTAACATCTGGAGGGCCGGTGTTGCCCAGCCCTGCCCTAGTGGATGGTAGGGCATGAAATACCACCTGTCGGCACAAGTCAACTCAAAAAACAGAGTTAAACCCCATGTTAATGTTTTGACTGTTGACCTTCCCATATCGACCTAATGCTTGTGTTGACCTAATGACCCTGTCGACCTAACCCACGTCGACCTTCCATCATACCTTCCTGCAATTCAGAATAATCATTTATTTTAACAAAATAAATTCTTGCAATTCATAGCACAAAATTTTGAAAAAAAATTGTACTGGAATATGCATTTATAATTCTGCATTTTATTGGGCTCCAGCATTGCATCTTATAAATGCTAACGCAGACACCGAGGAAGCCCCCTGTGCGATACGATCATCTGGTGCATTAACCACCATGCACGGCGGATGTCACAGCAGCTACAGATGGAGCCGGGCTTGTCTTTGCAGACGACATCCCCCGCCACCCGCCATCCCCCGCCACCCGCCATCTGTATCTGCGAAAGGGGAAGCACGCACACGAGATGCGTGCGCGTCCCCTTCCGATGGCGCTTCCCCCGGGTCCCCGCCGGCTTGTCGGCGGTCACCCGGGGTCCCCACCGCCTCCCCGCACCCCCCCCACCTAACCCTGTCCTTCTCCCTGAAGTGGAGACGGACAGGTTCCCGTCGCCTGCCGCACAGAAACTGAGACGCGCGTGCGCGTGAGACGCACAAGCGTCTCAGTCAGATGGAGAGCCGGGCTGCTGGCGGATCGCCAGTGGTGACGTTCTGGCGATTCGCTAGCAAGAGGGAACCTGGCTCCATCTGTAACTCAGGCAGATTCCGACACGGGTTATCAGCCAGATCAAAAAGGTACCTCTCTGTCTCCCCATATCTCCTTTCTACAGGCATTATGCTTTAGCACGTGCATACAGATATTGATACATACATCTCACCTTATTTCACCTTAACAGCCCCACCACT
Organism: Crinia signifera; assembly: GCF_055691185.1. Classification (NCBI taxonomy): domain Eukaryota; kingdom Metazoa; phylum Chordata; class Amphibia; order Anura; family Myobatrachidae; genus Crinia; species Crinia signifera. Next base: position 303,355,807 of record NC_139220.1, on the reverse strand, counting down.
GACTAATACCAGCTTCACATTGCAGCTGTGACACGGTATATTGCCGTTTTGTTTTTACCATTTTAAAACAAGAACAGCTGCAGTGTGAAGGATTAATTGTCAATTTACCGGTTCCAGAATACCGGTATTTTGAAACCTGTTAAAAGCAGGATCCTACACGTTTCTGAACCGTTTTCCCTGTCCGTTTTCCCAGTCTGAACAGCCCAGAAACGGGAAAAAAAAAACTTTTAAATAACATTGTATGGCTTTCTATGGGTGAAATGGGTTGAATCTGAAGGTACAACAATGGTATTGAAACTGCAATATACCTTTACAACATGCAATATGAAAGGGGTTTAACCGGCTTTTGAACCATTTTAAGACATGTTTACAAAAACGGGTTGAAAGCAGGTTTTGGCAATGTGAAACCAGCTTGAATGTCGCTCACCATCCACCAATGCAATCCAATTGTATGTGAAGGCAGCAGCACACTAGGAAAAGGTAAAAGGCTGTTCTATGTCTCTCCTCCCTATCCCAACTCTTTTCCCTGAATACTCTCATCACAACCACTGATGGACAGCATTCTGTGCTGGGGTATTTCTACACAAGGTGCCACCTAGGTGAGTGGGACAGCAGATATTCAACTTATTTATATCCCTAGAGTCCCAGTAACTAGGACCTGCTCACTCACCATACCACTAAAGCCCCATTTGTAGTGGCAGTTAGCAGTCACTGGTACTGGCTGGTAACAGGGAGGGTGACCCCTCTGAAAACACCTGTTACCATACACTGCATATTGGATATACGTATATAGTGACCAGCAGCAGTCCGGAGAGACACACCGGGGAGACTATTCTCCTTTAACTACACTGTCTTTTACTATTTTCCTAAGGTGAGACAGTAATTTATACCTTGAACCAATAAAACACAGATTTATGGACACTTACCTGCCATGAAGAACAGTACAGGATATTATGTGTTATATAAAAGCTGCTGTCAGGTAATAAGGCGGACACTGACGCCATTATATCTCTTGCGTTACTTGACAATATATTCCCTGGCTACCTGCTTCTATGGATATGTAACATACAAATTGTCCATACAAATTATGTGAAATTCTTTAATTAATAATCTTACATTATACTAGTCACTGATTGATAATCTTGGGAAAAAGATATACCTACAGCAGTGTGAGATTATATCCCGATATTGTCATAGTTACTTGTGAAAAAAAAGCAGAGTTCCGGGAATTCTCTAGCGCTCCTTAATCCCTCTGCTGCAGTGGTTCTCAAATGGTGTTTCAATCTCAATAACACCCAAAAAAGGTACAAATGTTAGCAAGTGGAATGGGAACCGGTCTGCAGCGCTGGACAATATGAATAAATTTACTGGAAATCCCAAAGAGAAGCAGTCCACTCCGTAGTTTCAAGGTAAAAAAAGTACTGAATGCTTTATTAAATAAAAAGTCACATAAAAGGAAGAAAATTTCCTTAAAAAATCACACAAAAACAGTCTAAAAGTATATAAAAAAAGGATTCACTCTCTTCTTTGCATAGGAGAGAAAACAATTTAAAGGTAGCTCACCAGATTCTTGGAGACGCAAGTATCCCTGTATGCTCCAGACTGCACTATAGGTCCTTATGGTGGGTACACCTATCTGGGTGTATGGGGTGTTTCAGGGCTGGGAGGCCGTTCTGCCACTACGGTTACCTCTCTAGTCCTTATGGATTCCCCAGATCTCAGCTCCACCCGGACTCACGGTATTGCGCTTTGGGTTCTGGAAGCCGCACTGCCACTACGGTTATTCCTTCCTCCTTCTGCGCTCACCTGAAGATCTTTACTGTGTAGTGTATCTGGATGGGTACTTTCAGGACAAAGGAACCGTACTGTCACTTGGGTCCTAAGTCCTTGACAAAGACCATAATTGTTAGAAACTAGTTGGTGAGCAGCTGGAGGATATTGCTTGTGGAGAGAAGGAGAAAGACCAGACTCCAAACAGACCAGAGTCCCCTGTATTATCACACAGTATCCAGCTAAGAACTTTTGGACCTGTGTGCCCGCCAAACGCTGCAAGTGCAGGCAGCAGAGGCGGAGGAGTGTGCCAGCACTTTATATCAAAGCTGGACACTCTTTAAACGGGACCCGGGATGGGGAACCACGCAAGGGAAATAAACCGCAGTGGCAGTGCGGCCCTCCATTCCGTGTTATACCAGACACCGGGGATCCCTTTTTGGGAAGAGTAAGGACTTAGGACCCAAGTGGCAGTACGGTTCCTTTGTCCTGAAAGTACCCATCCAGATACACTACACAGTAAAGATCTGCAGGTGAGCGCAGAAGGAGGAAGGAATAACCGTAGTGGCAGTGCGGCTTCCAGAACCCAAAGCGCAATACCGTGAGTCCGGGTGGAGCTGAGATCTGGGGAATCCATAAGGACTAGAGAGGTAACCGTAGTGGCAGAACGGCCTCCCAGCCCTGAAACACCCCATACACCCAGATAGGTGTACCCACCATAAGGACCTATAGTGCAGTCTAGAGTATACAGGGATACTTGCGTCTCCAAGAATCTGGTGAGATACCTTTAAATTGTTTTCTCTCCTATGCAAAGAAGAGAGTGAATCCTTTTTGTATATACTTTTAGACTGTTTTTGTGTGATTTTTTAAGGAAATTTTCTTCCTTTTATGTGACTTTTTATTTAATAAAGCATTCAGTACTTTTTTTTACCTTGAAACTACGGAGTGGACTGCTTCTCTTTGGGATTTCCAGTAAATTTATTCATATTGTCCAGCGCTGCAGACCAGTTCCCATTCCACTTGCTAACATTTGTCATAGTTACTTGTCTTGCACTAGAAATGTGATGTTTCCATGTAAAAGCACATACACTGGGATAATTGTGTAATTACACCACTAATTGTGTGCTCTCATATCAAGTCACGTGACTACTCTCGGGCTGAAGGCAACATTCAAACATGAAATAAGACTATTACTATTGCTGAAGTGTTCTTAGCATTGTCTTTTGCCACCCGCCCGTATGTGATGTATTATAGACACACTGTTTATACCTAATTAGATTATCACTGGTAACATCTATGTGTTTCACTTTTGTACAGTCTGTGAAACTAACTATATGTATCCAGTGCTGACAGGATTATAATTACAGGCACTTTCCATTCAGCAACTGTATAACTGGATTATTTACTACGTATATTTAGATCTTACTTGCAGACTAATGCTGTGTACACACGGGGGCGATAGGGGCTATAATCGCTGTCCTAATGTAGATAGCCACTAATACTATTTTCAATTAATATCTTCTATTTTGTGAATAGAGGAGATAAATTTAAAACAGTGCCCCAATAAAAAGAGAGTGATTTTCCTTCTATTACTGATATGTAGAACAAGTCTTTCTGCTGAAACTCTGGCCAGACAATAGGTGACTCCTAAACAAAAGGTCCCTTTGGTGACATAACAGAATGCCAAAGGCTGCTGTGATCTAATTACTATACAAGGTGTTACCCTGCCAGGGTGTAATTAGCATTTATCATTGTAGTAAGTGACTTTAGGAATATTTACACCTCATTTACAAGACAAGGAGCTGGGCAGGAGGAGCTGCTGTGGTGAAGGACTGTATACTAATGTTATGTGACCCTAATTTACATGTCACCTCTCAGTGTAAGAATTCCTGCAGAGCATCCTGGGAACTACTGGGGAGAGATGGGGAGGGGAGACTATAAATAGGCTGTATCAGGCCACTGGGAGCTGATGGAGGAGGTGCTGGGTCAGTTACTGGTTGGAGAGCTGGGAGGACGGAGGAGTAAGAGAGACAGAGGAAGGATCCCCAGAGTAAGGTAATTATTTTATACATAAGATTATGCTGATAATTACACAATCTGTTTTACTATTCTTTTGTGAATATTGCCTTGTTATTAGTGATTACATTTTATTTGACCAATATATAATAAGTTATTATTACTATATAATATAATAATATGGCCTTATTCTATGTGTGATATTGCAGTTAAGTATTCATAAATCAATATACCAGTTCATGAAAGATCACATTATATGTATAAATATATTAAAGGGACTTTATAATTTTACATCTAAATTGTATGTGTCAGTAATGTAGGGGCAGGAATCATTTAGATGTCACATAATTATACTGTATAATACCATATGTGTTACAATATATATAATCAGTAATATGTACATTATATATCTCTATGTGTTCTTTATCAGTTATATGATATCATGTATAAGTACCATATGGACTATATCTATATATTCTCTATCATACTGTGGGATCATTTGTATAATATATCTGACGTAATAAAAGGATAATGCTGCTCCTCACCTTTATGGGGAATTGGAGTGTTTTGCATGCTGGCAGTCACTAGATGGCGCCCAATGGAGCTTCACGTTTTGCCCTGTTTGGGAGCTGACATTATGGTTATGTTGGCTAGTTACTTGTGTGTATATATATATATATATATATATATATATATATATATATATATATATATATATATATATATAGGATGCAGGTTGTTCGGCACTCTCTGTATGCGTGGCAACTGCGGCTGGTGCCTTCCACTGAAGGCAATGTACAGACGATATCCTTGGACACCTTGAGCAGGTAAAACCCAGGGAAATGAGGCGGCACTCAGTCGACTTGTGCGATAGATTTTTATAGGATATTTGCAGATAAAAATACAAGCGTTATTCGTAACGTTTCGAGACTACATCAGTCTCTTCTTCAAGACGTGCGCTTAGAAAAGTGCAGAGTGCATTGTGCAAATAGAAGTAAGAATACAGAGCTCGTAGGCTCTCTTACCTTAAATGTGCTGCGTGTGGGGTCCAGACAGCGGGGATCGCAATCTCTACCCCACACGCAGCACATTTAAGGTAAGAGAGCCTACGAGCTCTGTATTCTTACTTCTATTTGCACAATGCACTCTGCACTTTTCTAAGCGCACGTCTTGAAGAAGAGACTGATGTAGTCTCGAAACGTTACGAATAACGCTTGTATTTTTATCTGCAAATATCCTATAAAAATCTATCGCACAAGTCGACTGAGTGCCGCCTCATTTCCCTGGGTTTTACCTGCTCAAGGTGTCCAAGGATATCGTCTATATATATATATATATATAGAATCCAATCACAGCGGCACTCAAACGGACTTGTATCAGAAATGAAAACACCAAACAAGATATTTAGGTCAAAGTAGCGACGTTTCGGAGGTTAATCCTTTATCGAGCAAAGCCAACTTGGCTTTGCTCGATAAAGGATTAACCTCCGAAACGTCGCTACTTTGACCTAAATACCTTGTTTGGTGTTTTCATTTCTGATACAAGTCCGTTTGAGTGCCGCTGTGATTGGATTCTATCTACTTGCATTTGGGCGTCTGCACCTTGGCAGCTGCAATTGGGATACGGTGTGCCTGTCCTTTGGGATATATATATATATATATATTAAAGAAAAAGATACCCAAACCGCGCTAACGTTTGCTAGTGGCAGCAACTCTGAGGGATCCTCTGTTAGACAGGAACCAAAGTAATAGAAATGAGATAGAAGGGAGTTCAGAGTGCGCCTCTAATTACAATCACAAATAATATTTCAATGAATTGCTATATAATGTTTTTAAAAAAACAACATTTATTCAAAAGTGTCTTCTGCAAGATGTCGGTAGCCCTAGGCTACCGACATCTTGTAGAAGACACTTTTGAATAAAAGTTGTTTTTTTAAAAACATTATATAGTAATTCATTGAAATATAATTTGTGATTGTAATTAGAGGCGCACTCTGAACTCCCTTCTATCTCATATATATATATATATATATATATATATATATATATATATATATATATATATATATATATATATATATATATATAGAGAGAGAGAGAGAGAGAGAGAGAGGGCAAGGGGGGGGGGGGAAGCAGTACTCCAAGCATCTTGAATAAATTAAACTCTCAGGCCATCCTATAAGGACAACGTTTCGTTGCTTTTTAATAAGCAATTTCTTCAGGTCATGGCATCTATATATATATATATATATATAGAGTTTTTTGAAAGGAGGGCACTCACCAATTCGCAGAAAAAATTCTTTTATTCAGTTCATTAAAATATTGAACTCAAACAGTTGTCATCAACGTTTCGGTCCGCATTTCAGACCTTCGTCAGGACAGAAGGTAGGTACAGTGGAGCAGGGAGGGTGAAAATAAATTCTTTCCCCTCTGGTATAAATAATAGTACCTATGGGTGAATACACCTATGGGTTGATTCTTCGTTTTTTGTATGTATGTATTATGTCTGTCTTTATTGAACTAGGTTAACATATGTTAGTGGTGATCATATGGTGAACCTAATATCCATCCTTACACACCATGCAGATTTTCTATAATGCCCACTTATCCACCTGAAGCCTTCATCCTATCAAATTTAGTCCATGTATGGGCGAGCCACTGTATTGCACACATCCTCTTGTCCACCATATAGCGAATTATACACATCATAGACACCTTGTCCAATCACCTTAGCCCTTTTGGTTGCTAGGTGCTGGAGCGCATACATCGCGCTGTGCACCGCAAGTTAACCGGATGTACGCGGTACGCGTCACTTCCGGGAGGACGCTTACACTATGTGACACCGAAGCGGCTGTGCGGACAATCGGTCTGACAGTCCCGCTGAAATCTATAGTGGTGGTTGTAGAGGTGAGGGGGCGCACTTAGTAGGTGAGTTGTGTTTATCATCATCAAGGCACTGGTGGGTTTTTAGTTCTTTTTCTGTACACGCCGGTGACGAAAACAAGATGGCGGTGCGTTCCATTTGAATGGAACGCACGCCAAATCGGATATAGGTGGTATGTATCGCTGCCGTTATACCCACTAAATTTGTAGCATTACTAATATTACCCTGCTGTGTACGGGGTCAGTATACCCTGATGGTTTGTAAAGTGGATATATATCCTTAATTAGGTGGATTAGGAGTGATTTGAATCCCATTGGTTGATGGGTGACACTTCCTGTGTGGATGGGTATAAAGGTTCACCATGGGACCATTTCCCATTAGGTCTCTGTTGGAGTAAGATCTCTTGTTGCCCTGATGTCTGTCCTGACGAAGGTCTGAAATGCGGACCGAAACGTTGATGACAACTGTTTGAGTTCAATATTTTAATGAACTGAATAAAAGAATTTTTTCTGCGAATTGGTGAGTGCCCTCCTTTCAAAAAACTCTATTTGATGGTCTTGTGCCTTGGAGTGAGCACAACTGTGATGACCCTATGAATTGTGTGCGGATTCCAAAAATACATATATATATATATATATATATATATATACAGATACAAATGACCGCACTCTCACCCAAAGTAGCAACAGTGGGGTGCCCAACCAAAAGCACCGGCCAAAAGGCTGGTACTCAAAAATAGTCCAGGAATCCACACACAAGGTGTAGAAAGGAGAGCACTCTCCAATCACAAATATAATTTTGTGAAAATCCAAATGAGTTAAATAATGAAATAAAGAGACATCACAATCCTTGGAGGTAAAGGTGATATAATAGTATGATAGCCCCGACGTTTCGGTCCAAATCAAGGACCATTATCAAGGAGCCTAAGGCATACAGAAAACATAGGTCATATACACATTAACATTACAGCAGAAATGTGCATGAATACAGCAAAGTAAAGGTAAAGTCTTACATTGTCATCAAAGTATACAGGTAGTCAGCGATGAGGTAATCTCTGCCTTGTAGGACAGGACAAGATCAGCTACCTAGTGAGTGCAGTCCGGGTCCCGCTATATATACCCATAGGAAGGGGTTAAGGAGCAGGAGATCGCGCCATAATAGCCTGCGTGTCAGGCTGCTGGAGCGCAAGGCGATTTCCGGAAATACCGGAAGTCAAGTGGTCGGTGGAACGCACTTGACCCGCACAGCTTCCGGGTAGCCGGGAGCTGTGTCATAGTTACATGAGTACGGAGCGGCGAATGAAAATACTGCGCTAATGGGGACTTGTTAAACAATGTAAACGGATGATCAAGGGTCAATCAGGACCCATTAGAGAGACAATTAGTCAAATGGGATTAGGAGGGATCGCGCATGGCAGGGTAAATAGCGAGAGCCGGAGCCAGAAGCAGGAAAGTGCTGGGGAGGCAGATAAGACGGCGAATGGTTACAGATAATACTGAAGGGTCAAAGTTAGTGCCAGAGGGCACTGTATAGTAGTCTAACGAGTAACCAGGCAAAACTGGGTGGAAATTAAATGAAAATAAATCATAAATGTCCGGGAGTGCTAAAGGTGAGAGAGATAAAATTGTGAAAGTTACTTAAAAACTGAACAAGAGGAGATGGTAGTGTGCAAAAGAGGGGTACAATGGGGCTGACATGATATTGCAAAGGTGAATAATTACACAAAAAAAATTACACAAAAAAAAGAGGGCGTGGCTACACATATGGAAAAATGCTGAAGACAATTATGCGGTGAATACAGAGCATACATATGGATGGGATAGAGCATAAATGTATGTTGGTCCAGCGGCATCGACAATGTATACATAGGTGTCACAAGAACAACAGATAATATATATAGACATATAGGTAGAGGATGGATACATCAACATGGTCTCAGAAAAATGGACAGGGGGTTGTTTTCATTAAGACCCCTGGGTGCGATTGTGTCAAGTCTATGAATCCAGCGGCTCTCAAGTTTTTTAAGTCTCAGGCCCCTGTCACCTCCACGTGGTGATGGGGGTACCCAGTCAATGAGTCGGCATCGGAGGTTGGCGTTCTGATGACCTGCTGCAAGGAAATGTCTAGGGATGGGCAAATCTGCTTTCTTAGATTCAAGTGCACCACGGATGGAATTCCTGTGGTTCGCCATCCTCTCTCTAAATTTCCTGGAGGTCATGCCAACATAGGCCAGTCCACAAGGGCAGTTCAGGAGATAAATAATATGGTCCATTTGGCAATGGAGGCGGTATTTGATTTTTATTGGTTTACCCGAGTGGGGGTGCGGGAAGGTAGGGCCCGGGGTCATGCTGCTGCAAGTTGTGCATCCAGTGCATCGGAAACATCCGGGGCGTTTAGTGTGTAGCCAAGTAATGCTGCTGTCGGGTGTGGGGTTCACCATCGGGCGCATAAGTAATTGTTTCAGGTTGGGTCCTCTCTTGTGGGCAATCATTGGAGGTCCATATTGTTGTAGTTTAAGGTTTTTATCGGTGGCGATGATGGGCCAATGCTTTCTTAAGCTCTTCTGGACGTTGGAAGATACGTGGTCGTACTGGTTTACAAACACCATTCTTGGGGGTTTTGTAGGTGTCGTCAGGGCGTTAGGCTGTGGTTGCAGTAGGTTGGATCTGGCTTTGACGAGGCAGCGTTTCAGGGTGCTGGATGAGTAACCTCGTTCAGAGAAACGATGGGTCATTTCTTGGAGTTGAACCTCCATTGTGGCTTGGTCTGAATTGTTTCGGATGACCCGCATGTATTGGGAGATGGGTAGGTGTTCTTTGAGGGCTGGAGGGTGTTGACTGGTTGTTGAGAGTAATGTGTTGCGGTCTGTTGATTTCCTGAATAGGCAGGTATGCAGAGTGCCATCCTTGATGGAGATGTTGATGTCCAGGAAGTTTATGGACTGCTGGTCACTGAGATGAGTGAATTTTATGGGACAGTTGAGATCATTTAAGGATTGAACCATCAGATTAAATGCTTCTGTTGTGTCTGACCAGATTAAGAACACATCGTCGATGTAGCGCTTGTAGAAGAGTATCTGCGGGCCATATTGTGGCATGATGTGGGTCTCCTCGAAGTCGGCCATGTACAGGCAGGCGTACGACGGGGCCAAATTTGACCCCATCGCAGTCCCAGACACCTGTATGTAGTACTTGCGTTGGTAAAGAAAGTGATTGCATTTAAGAATTGCTTCAGATAGGTCGACCAAAAAATTGGTAGGTGGTTCAAGGGTGGGTCGGGCATCCAGCTTGGATTTCAGTACCCGTAGCCCGTCTGTATGCGGGATCACTGTGTACAGTGAGCACACGTCCATAGTGGCCAATAGTATCGGGTTTGGTGGGAATTCGATGGATTTTAATTTTCCAATAAAGTCAGTGGTATCACGGACATATGTATTGCCGGAGGTCACCAGGGGTTGCAAAAAATGGTCCACATAGATGGCTAGCGGTTGTAGTAGAGAGAGTCTGGCGGAAATAATGGGTCTTCCAGGTGGGTGAGAGTGGGATTTATGGATCTTGGGTAGGGTGTATATGATGGGGCACACAGGGAAGTCTACTGTTAAGTATTCAAAGGTCTCTTTGGTGATCCACTGTTGAGTCAAGCCGTCGGTGAGCAGTCTGTCAATACGTTTTTTGAATTCAGGAATTGGGTTCTGTGGTACAGTTTGGTAGGTGTTGTTGTCAGCCAATTGGCGCTGTATTTCGGTGTGATAGTCAGACCAGTTTTGTACCACCACCGCCCCACCTTTGTCAGCTGGGCGGATGACCAGGTTAGGGTCATCTCTCAAGGCTTTGAGGGCCGTACGTTCAGTTGGGGTTAGATTGTCAAATCTAGGTTTAGGTGATGTTTGTAGAATATCGTTCTCGACCAGTCGTGTAAAAGTTTTGATGCTGGGGTTGAGTGAGATGGGATCAAACATTGAGGGTTTATGGAAACTAGAACGGGGAGCAGTGTTGGTAGCACCAGCAAACTGTTCTTGTAGTCGTAATTTTCGGCTGAACTTATAAACATCTACGGCGGTATTGAAGTTGTCGTGTGGACAAGTGGGTACAAAGGACAACCCCTTGGCTAGAAGCGAATTCATTGCCGGGGTGAGGGGTGTCCGAATATCACAGAAAGAAATATATCCCCAGAGGCTTCCGTGTAGCAAACATACCCACCATTGGCAGACGCAACCCGACGTTTTGCAGCCGATGGTGTGGCGTTTTAAATAAGTGTTCTTTCGACCTTATGCTGCTAGTGATAGAGGAGGTGGGCACCGAACTCAAAAAGGTCAAACAAGAGATTGACACATTTGGCGTTGCCCATTTACCAGCCATTAAGAGTGATAAAACTTGCAACCTAATTGACAAAATTAGGACCCAAGTAGACACCTACAAACAGGAATTAATCTCGTTCAAACGGAACAAATTAACAGTGGTTACCTCCGACTACCAGAACCACACGGTTTACAGGTGGCTGGCAGGTGACTCGGGTAGCGGCCGTACTCTGAGGCCATATAGACCTAGGCGCCAACCCAACCCTTATCGCCTCAATACTGGATCTTCCACATCAGCATCAGATAACGAGCAATCAGGGCCACAATCTGATTTTTTAGGATCAGACCCTGGCAACAGTTCCAAAGCCAGAAAACCACCAAGAGGGCGAGGACGGGGCATAGACCACACCCTCGGTGTGGCCGAACTAGGAAAAAGGGTCAGGAAACCAGTACTGACCTAGTATTCAATTTGTCCAACACACCCCTCACCCCGGCAATGAATTCGCTTCTAGCCAAGGGGTTGTCCTTTGTACCCACTTGTCCACACGACAACTTCAATACCGCCGTAGATGTTTATGAGTTCAGCCGAAAATTACGACTACAAGAACAGTTTGCTGGTGCTACCAACACTGCTCCCCGTTCTAGTTTCCATAAACCCTCAATGTTTGATCCCATCTCACTCAACCCCAGCATCAAAACTTTTACACGACTGGTCGAGAACGATATTCTACAAACATCACCTAAACCTAGATTTGACAATCTAACCCCAACTGAACGTACGGCCCTCAAAGCCTTGAGAGATGACCCTAACCTGGTCATCCGCCCAGCTGACAAAGGTGGGGCGGTGGTGGTACAAAACTGGTCTGACTATCACACCGAAATACAGCGCCAATTGGCTGACAACAACACCTACCAAACTGTACCACAGAACCCAATTCCTGAATTCAAAAAACGTATTGACAGACTGCTCACCGACGGCTTGACTCAACAGTGGATCACCAAAGAGACCTTTGAATACTTAACAGTAGACTTCCCTGTGTGCCCCATCATATACACCCTACCCAAGATCCATAAATCCCACTCTCACCCACCTGGAAGACCCATTATTTCCGCCAGACTCTCTCTACTACAACCGCTAGCCATCTATGTGGACCATTTTTTGCAACCCCTGGTGACCTCCGGCAATACATATGTCCGTGATACCACTGACTTTATTGGAAAATTAAAATCCATCGAATTCCCACCAAACCCGATACTATTGGCCACTATGGACGTGTGCTCACTGTACACAGTGATCCCGCATACAGACGGGCTACGGGTACTGAAATCCAAGCTGGATGCCCGACCCACCCTTGAACCACCTACCAATTTTTTGGTCGACCTATCTGAAGCAATTCTTAAATGCAATCACTTTCTTTACCAACGCAAGTACTACATACAGGTGTCTGGGACTGCGATGGGGTCAAATTTGGCCCCGTCGTACGCCTGCCTGTACATGGCCGACTTCGAGGAGACCCACATCATGCCACAATATGGCCCGCAGATACTCTTCTACAAGCGCTACATCGACGATGTGTTCTTAATCTGGTCAGACACAACAGAAGCATTTAATCTGATGGTTCAATCCTTAAATGATCTCAACTGTCCCATAAAATTCACTCATCTCAGTGACCAGCAGTCCATAAACTTCCTGGACATCAACATCTCCATCAAGGATGGCACTCTGCATACCTGCCTATTCAGGAAATCAACAGACCGCAACACATTACTCTCAACAACCAGTCAACACCCTCCAGCCCTCAAAGAACACCTACCCATCTCCCAATACATGCGGGTCATCCGAAACAATTCAGACCAAGCCACAATGGAGGTTCAACTCCAAGAAATGACCCATCGTTTCTCTGAACGAGGTTACTCATCCAGCACCCTGAAACGCTGCCTCGTCAAAGCCAGATCCAACCTACTGCAACCACAGCCTAACGCCCTGACGACACCTACAAAACCCCCAAGAATGGTGTTTGTAAACCAGTACGACCACGTATCTTCCAACGTCCAGAAGAGCTTAAGAAAGCATTGGCCCATCATCGCCACCGATAAAAACCTTAAACTACAACAATATGGACCTCCAATGATTGCCCACAAGAGAGGACCCAACCTGAAACAATTACTTATGCGCCCGATGGTGAACCCCACACCCGACAGCAGCATTACTTGGCTACACACTAAACGCCCCGGATGTTTCCGATGCACTGGATGCACAACTTGCAGCAGCATGACCCCGGGCCCTACCTTCCCGCACCCCCACTCGGGTAAACCAATAAAAATCAAATACCGCCTCCATTGCCAAATGGACCATATTATTTATCTCCTGAACTGCCCTTGTGGACTGGCCTATGTTGGCATGACCTCCAGGAAATTTAGAGAGAGGATGGCGAACCACAGGAATTCCATCCGTAGTGCACTTGAATCTAAGAAAGCAGATTTGCCCATCCCTAGACATTTCCTTGCAGCAGGTCATCAGAACGCCAACCTCCGATGCCGACTCATTGACTGGGTACCCCCATCACCACGTGGAGGTGACAGGGGCCTGAGACTTAAAAAACTTGAGAGCCGCTGGATTCATAGACTTGACACAATCGCACCCAGGGGTCTTAATGAAAACAACCCCCTGTCCATTTTTCTGAGACCATGTTGATGTATCCATCCTCTACCTATATGTCTATATATATTATCTGTTGTTCTTGTGACACCTATGTATACATTGTCGATGCCGCTGGACCAACATACATTTATGCTCTATCCCATCCATATGTATGCTCTGTATTCACCGCATAATTGTCTTCAGCATTTTTCCATATGTGTAGCCACGCCCTTTTTTTTGTGTAATTTTTTTTGTGTAATTATTCACCTTTGCAATATCATGTCAGCCCCATTGTACCCCTCTTTTGCACACTACCATCTCCTCTTGTTCAGTTTTTAAGTAACTTTCACAATTTTATCTCTCTCACCTTTAGCACTCCCGGACATTTATGATTTATTTTCATTTAATTTCCACCCAGTTTTGCCTGGTTACTCGTTAGACTACTATACAGTGCCCTCTGGCACTAACTTTGACCCTTCAGTATTATCTGTAACCATTCGCCGTCTTATCTGCCTCCCCAGCACTTTCCTGCTTCTGGCTCCGGCTCTCGCTATTTACCCTGCCATGCGCGATCCCTCCTAATCCCATTTGACTAATTGTCTCTCTAATGGGTCCTGATTGACCCTTGATCATCCGTTTACATTGTTTAACAAGTCCCCATTAGCGCAGTATTTTCATTCGCCGCTCCGTACTCATGTAACTATGACACAGCTCCCGGCTACCCGGAAGCTGTGCGGGTCAAGTGCGTTCCACCGACCACTTGACTTCCGGTATTTCCGGAAATCGCCTTGCGCTCCAGCAGCCTGACACGCAGGCTATTATGGCGCGATCTCCTGCTCCTTAACCCCTTCCTATGGGTATATATAGCGGGACCCGGACTGCACTCACTAGGTAGCTGATCTTGTCCTGTCCTACAAGGCAGAGATTACCTCATCGCTGACTACCTGTATACTTTGATGACAATGTAAGACTTTACCTTTACTTTGCTGTATTCATGCACATTTCTGCTGTAATGTTAATGTGTATATGACCTATGTTTTCTGTAAGCCTTAGGCTCCTTGATAATGGTCCTTGATTTGGACCGAAACGTCGGGGCTATCATACTATTATATCACCTTTACCTCCAAGGATTGTGATGTCTCTTTATTTCATTATTTAACTCATTTGGATTTTCACAAAATTATATTTGTGATTGGAGAGTGCTCTCCTTTCTACACCTTCTGTGTGGATTCCTGGACTATATATATATATATATATATATATATATATATATATATATATACACACTTAACATCGGCACTCACCTTTCCTGGTTTTGGGGTGCCCTATGGCTTGTGACCACATTGTTTAAACAGACATTGGATGGGCTCTGCACACACTAAATTAACTGATAATAAATAGTGGAGATTTGGTTCATGAATTGATCAATGCATTTAAGCCTGCAGCCCCCGTCAAGGGACCCCACTGTTCTGCAGGTCCTACCACTATCGCTGAAAATGGCTGCAATACACATAGCTATCACATCAATGTTTGATACCAGGCATGCTATCAGGTCTGAAGCTCACAGCAGACTTTGCTTTTATAGGTGAGCAGCTACCAACACACCTGTCACTAATCATCTAGGGAAATGGCTAACACAAGCTATGGAATCTTAGTTAAAAACAGGGTGCATGAGAGAATGTGACCACAATAAGACTAATTAAAAAAAATTAATCTAATAAACAATATATACACTTAACATCGGCACTCACCTTTCCTGGTTTCAGCGATAGTGGTAGGACCTGCAGAACAGTGGGGTCCCTTGACGGGGGCTGCAGGCTTAAATGCATTGATCAATTCATGAACCAAATCTCCACTATTTATTATCAGTTAATTTAGTGTGTGCAGAGCCCATCCAATGTCTGTTTAAACAATGTGGTCACAAGCCATAGGGCACCCCAAAACCAGGAAAGGTGAGTGCCGATGTTAAGTGTATATATTGTTTATTAGATTATTTTTTTTTAATTAGTCTTATTGTGGTCACATTCTCTCATGCAACCTGTTTTTAACTAAGATTCCATAGCTTGTGTTAGCCATTTCCCTAGATGATTAGTGACAGGTGTGTTGGTAGCTGCTCACCCATAAAAGCAAAGTCTGCTGTGAGCTTCAGACCTGATAGCATGCCTGGTATCAAACATTGATGTGATAGCTATGTGTATTGCAGCCATTTTCAGCGATAGTGGTAGGACCTGCAGAACAGTGGGGTCCCTTGACGGGGGCTGCAGGCTTAAATGCATTGATCAATTCATGAACCAAATCTCCACTATTTATTATCAGTTAATTTAGTGTGTGCAGAGCCCATCCAATGTCTCTCTCTCTCTCTCTCTCTCTCTATATATATATATATATATATATATATATATATATATATATATATATATATATATATATACGTTTTTTGTATGTAAAATATAATCAAGGAATGGTGACTCATTAAGATTGTTGCAATAACATACTAGTAACATATATTATGATTAAAGTGTGAGGATACGGGAACTTCTATCACCCAAACACTGCGCACATGAAACAAAAATATCAGTTGATTTTTCACCACAAACAGATATAGATAACACACAGGAACAAGAGGTAATGGTAGCACAGAAACAATATACAGGTAGTGGCCCAAATAGCCAGTCCTTGTAGAGGATATAGTTCCTCCATTGCTTCTATATTTGCCCATTACTATGTCAATTTTGGCATTTTATTAGGAATTTCTCATTAGATCACATAGTCATTTATATTCCATTCACAGCTGATGGGCAATCATTGGGATCAGGGCTGCCATCAGAATATGTGGGACCCTGGACTGACATAATAGACAGGGCCCCTTCCCTTTCTAAAGCTGTGTACACATGGGGGTGATAGGGGCTGAAATCGCTGGAAATATGGTCGCTGGTGACCATATTGCCAGTGATGGGAGTGTCCCCCGGCGATAAAATGCAGGGTGCGCTCCCGTTTTCAGCCCCACTCTAAGCGCTGGTCGCAGGAGCTTGCTCCTGCGACCAGCTGATTACCTCTGTGGCTCCCCCAGCAGAGGTTCACTTTCATCAGCGACCATCTCTGGTCGCTAATGAAAAGGAGACACTACTGAGCATTATATTGCTGAACAATATATCTCCCCCATGTGTACGGGGCTTTAGACAGTCAGCAGCACTGGCCACACTACTCAATCTATACATTGCTTCATGGGAAATGGGAACTTTGTTTATGACAAATTACACTTTATAGACAATAATCCTGGGCCCAATATCTGTCTGGGACTGGATAGAAACATCTCTGAATGAAGAACACTTAGCACCAGGTGTGTTTGATATGTAGGAAGGTTATGTTTCCACTCTACCAAGGGAATTCCAGTGTAGAATAGCAGATACTCTAAAATATTCCACGTGGTATGAACAACAGAGAGTCTTGGGAAATATTCCCTACAACATAGGACAGGGGGTAATTTCAGCCTTCTCATGTGCGGCTCCTCTCACCCCCTGCCCCTTTCTTATCTTCTCATGCATTGGCTTATGATATATTTATGGACAGCAATACTGCGATTATCTCCACAAAGGGATCTTGGAAGAGTTTTCATGTAGTAATTCCTCATTTATGACAAACGGCATCATATTTATTTGGTATATTAATGGAATGACATTACTGACTATTATATTGTGCTATTTCTTGCCCACTGTATTTGCTATGATATACCATTTGGATGTTTGCCTATTGCCTTGGATATATATCAGTCTCACATGCATTGAATAATCTATTATTACATGTCGTGCTTTATGCAATACAATTGTATTTGAAATTATTTTTTTTTTTTTTATGTTACAGGTTTAATCCACAAATTCTGCTAAGAACATTACAAGACCATTGTTAAAAGGACATTATTCTCGGATCAAACCAACTATAGATAGTGTTTTCCTATACACCTCTGGAGGATTCTCTAAAAGACATTTTCATTTTCTGCATGGGAGAAACCTTCCACAGCTAATTTGTATCTTATCTATGACAGGATGAGTCTGACAGGAGATAGACCACATCTGTGCTCTGAGTGTGACAAACGCTTTACATGTAAATCACAGCTTCTCACCCATCAGAGGATTCACACAGGAGAGAGACCACATCTGTGCTCTGAGTATAACAAACGCTTTACATGTAAATCACATCTTCTCACACATCAGAGGAGTCACACAGGAGAGAAACCATTTACATGTTCTGAGTGTAGCAAGTGTTTTATCACCAGGCAAGCACTTGTTATACATCAGATGAGTCACACAGGAGAGAGACCACATCTGTGCTCTGAGTGTGACAAACGCTTTACATGTAAATCAGAGCTTCTCATCCATCAGAGGAGTCACACAGGAGAGAGACCATATCTGTGCTCTGAGTGTGACAAACGCTTTACATGTAAATCACATCTTCTCAGCCATCAGAGGAGTCACACAGGAGAGAGACCACATCTGTGCTCTGAGTGTGACAAACGCTTTACATGTAAATCACATCTTCTCAGACATCAGAGGAGTCACACAGGGGAGAGACCATATAAATGTGCTGAATGTAGCAAGTGTTTTATCACCAGGCAAGCACTTGGTGTACATCAGAGGAGTCACACAGGAGAGAGACCATATAAATGCTCTGAATGTAGCAAGTGTTTTTCTCAGAAATCACATCTTTCTGAACATCAAAGGAGTCACACAGGAGAGAAACCGTTTCAATGCTTTGAATGCAGAAAGTGTTTTACAGTAAAGAAAAGTCTTCTTCTTCATCAGAGGATTCACACAGGATAAAAACACATTAATACTCTAAATGTAACAAGTGTTTCACTAAGAAACAAGGGACCTTATTCAAGTCCGTACATTCGGACCCCTTCGTTCGCAAAGTGTCCGATGTTGGGCTTTTGGCACAGCATAAGAAGACATTTTACAGCAGAGCCGGGCGACACAGATGTTATGCGTCTGCACATGTGTAGGGTCAGTTCTGCGCATGTGCAGATGCTGGGTGCGTGCACCCATGGCGAACAACCTTTTCGCTGGTTGCTCCCAACTAACCTTGTGGGCAGAGGGCTGAAAGACAGGGGGCACTGAACCGGTCCATTTTCATATGGGAATACCCAGCGCTTCAGTGAGGGGGCAGGCGGCTGAAATCACCAGATATCAGCTGCCCGCCCAATTCCTTCAGAATGCACACACATCTACAGTTACTCTGAGCAACCTTAGATGTGCATGTGCCTTCCACATCATTTGATGGTCGGCGACCATGGAATGATGTAGGTGTTTCATAACAGCCTGCAAATGGATGTTTATATTAAACATCCATTTGCAGCCTGTCCGTGGGAACACCGGCTGCAAGTTTCGGCGAGCAGCCCGGCATTCACAGGCGGGGTTTGGTGGACTCACAAGGCTGTGAATTTGCAACCTTGTGAGGCAATTAGAATAAACCCCAAAAACTTGTTATACATCCAATGAGTCACACAGGGGTTCAGCCATATACATGCTCTGAGTGCAGCAAGTGTTTTACTAAAGAGATCAACCTTATTAATCACATACATAGTCACTCTGAGGGCCTGACTGTTGCATGCGAATCAATAGTAAGTTGTATCACACATTATCTGTTTCAGGAAGGTAACTTTAATGTTACAGTATGAATATGGCAATAAGTTGATATAAATCCATCTTGCTAAAGACAGGAGAGCTGTGACCAGTAAGCTGGGGGCTGCTTTTCCCTTGGGACAATCTCTCTGCTGGGAAATAGAGCTGCAGTATAACAGACAATGATGATGTGGCTGCCATTACTGTGCCCTGTAATATACAGCTGTTCTGCTCACACTGGTGCTGGGGCTAAGACAGGAAAGAACTTTAGGTACTTGTTTAGTTTCATGGCGGCTGATATATCGGATGCGATATCTGCCAATGCGATCCGATGTGATTTTTTTATCTGTTCGTAACCCCACTATCGCACGCATGGAGTTGATCTTATATAGTGTGGTGAGCGCAGCAAGCCACCGAGCCCGAAGCGTGGCGAGCGTATGCGGATTACTCGTCACACTATCTAACATCAACTCCATGTGTTGTGGATAGTGGGATTATGTACAGGTAAAAAATCGGATCGCATCGGATCGGTTGATATATCGGCCGATATTGCGTCCGATATATCATCCGCCATGAATCTAAACAAGTACCGAGCTTTATATCCATTACAGAGTTCCAGCAGCTCCTCCCAGTCCCTATTATACCTCCTTATTCTGTCCCTCATACATTCCTATTGCTGTCTTATCTCCCTCTGATTCATATACTATGTATTATATTGTATAATGGTGCAACTAAGACATCAGTCCCCTGTATCCCGTATTAATCACTGATTTTACAGCTGTTTGTTTGCTGGCACTAGGTGATTAAAGCTGAATTCCTGTTGCTGTGGGTAACAGCACATATTTTGTTTTTACACCATGTTATGAATAAAATCCCATTGATAACACATTGTTTACCATGTTTATGATCAATAATTGAATTAAAATGACTTAGTGACTATAATCAAACAATATCAGTAACTACTATTTATGTTACTGACAGTTATCCCCATAATACTTGTAGTTAAATAAAAAAAAATCTTTATAAATGATATGATTCTGTTTTTGGCTACTGATCTAATATATTTTATTAGTATTAAATCCTTTTGTACATTGTTCTACATATTAGACGATGGGACCATGGGAGATACAGATGGAGCCACCATCATCTAGCCTGCCTATGGCGTTTGTCCCGCCATAAGTAGCACAGCATGGTATATGGCATATGGCATTATATACCAGCAAGACCAGTACTTTATAAAAGAGGAGACTCTTGGCTTTCAGGGCAGACTAACTTCTATTTTATGTGATACCTGCAAGGGAAGCACGACCTGCCTCTCTATGGAGGTTATTCTGGTTGGTGCGTAAATTTCCGAATTCTTTCAGAGCGGACTGCACACCACGCTGTGCGGACATCGTACGAAGAAACGCCCACCAGTCCTCCGCATTCGGACGGACTCACACTTTAATGGACAACATCCAAACCTTGCGTGTGCGGTGGACACACACATATTCTTACAGTGTCTGCACGGTCTTACCGCGTCAGAACGTACGGGAACCTGCCCGTACGCACCGATGCGGTGTATTAGCGCAAAACTCCCCACTATTATCGGAACTCACAAATTGGTCACATGACCCACTTATGCAATTAGGCAACATTGGTAATGTGTGTAAAAAATGCAGCCATGCTTTGAGCATATATTTGTGTGTTTTGTAATGGTCCATTTAAGCTGCAATGGTTAAAATTGAAGAAATGACAAGAGTGTAATTAATGAGTAATGAGTAGAGGAGTGGATTGTATTGTGTTCAGCTGACATTGGTTCAGGTGCATTCCGATTGCCTAGCGCATGACCGAGTGGTGTCCACAAAGCAATACTTGATTATGGAGACCGCATATTTTCTGCCTTTTGGTTCATTTGCAGTCGGTGTGCTGTCCGAATGCACGCCTACCAGAATTAGTGCACTCCCTCGTGTACGCCCATGTTTACGCCCAGTTTAGCCCACTTTGAAACTACGCCGCTGTGTAGTTCCGAATGACGCTCATATTACGCCCATATTTCCAGAGTGAATGTGGTGCACTTTTCTGTATGGTATTAGTGAGAACAAGTACGGAGACCTTGCGTGGCACATGCGCATAGCGTTGCCCACGCATGCGCAGATGGCTAAAAAACGGCATCCGAAAGAATTTGGAAATTTACGCATCAGAGATCTGTGTGACAGCTGCCAGGCAATAAAAAAGCCCTTATTACCAAACACCATATTTTTGCAGAGCGCTACTGTGAAACAAGGAAATAATATTGCACTAAAGATTTTAATAATTCCTCTAATAAAAATCCTATGTTTTAGACATAAGCAATAAAAACAAATGTATTGGCTGTGATATAAGGGTGCACCCACCCAGAGTACTTCTTTTTTTTCTCCTCCTCTCTTGGAATAAGTGTTACCTAATCACTGGTGGTCCAATAAAAAAGACACCACACATTTATTTTGGTGTCTAGGACCAATCTATCCATAACAGGATTATTTTCGCCAGTCTTTCATAGGCTTCTCAGAACACCTTCACACAAAAAAACGTAAACAGTGGCTTATTACCACTGGCCAGTGCAGATTTAACTCTCCCCAATCCCCCTCCCCCAATCCCCATTTTACTTGATTTAGAGCACTTGGATGCAATATACAGTATTTAAGCTTTCGACTGTGAAAAGAGCAGTCTCCCAGGGGAGCGGGAAGGTGTAGGCGAGAGGTTGGGGTGACCAGCCAGCATTAACCAACATCTCATTAAGCTATCTAAAACTTAGACAATGGGGAAGTTGTGTGAGCATCTAATGAGCTGCTGGTTGGAATGATAATCTGTCCTCTAATTATATAGTGCAGAATATGTTATAGTGTCAGCAGCGCTGGTGTAAAAGAATGCTGCTATAGAAAGTCCATAGTTTAGCTATTGATTGATGGCCCATATCAACATCCCATCTGAAATAGCAATCACATCTTAGTAACTTTCCAAGGATCGTATCGTTATTTGTCCTCCTCCTTGATAGCACATCGATACGAATACGAATTGCAGTAGTTTCGGGATAGTAAATGTCAAAAATAATTGTATTTCTAAATACAAATACACCTATTTTTTTTACAAATTTCCTTTAGTAAATTTCCCCCGATTTCTATGGTGAAGTGCTCATTTACTAACATTGGCACTGATGAATTTGGCCTGTTTGTTTTCAGCAGGAAATACAACTGGAAACACTCAGCATTTTCCAGGCGTATTTGGCGGAAGCCTGCACGTATCAGTCAGATCTACGTGATGCTTCTCTGTATAAAAATAGAAAAATAATAATTTTTAAAAATTTCATGGGGTCCACCCCATGAGCATAATCAGCCTTGGGCTCATTGAGTCCGGTCCAGTTTGCGGAAATACAGGGGGGAAATGAAATGGGACTCCTGTTTTTCAATAACCAGAATCAGGCTCTTGGTCCAGTTCTGGTTTCCAAACTATGATGGACAAAAGGAGTAGGGGCACCCCATATTTGGGAAACCAGCACCAGGCTCAAACAGCCAGTGATGTCATGCCACATCCAGGGCACACTTTTTACATAAGGGCTCTGATTCTCATCCATACGCTCCCCTGTGTGTTCGCACAGGGGAGCGATAGTTGGAGACTGCGCATGCCACTTGGTGCGATTGGGCGTGGCATATTGCTTATTAAATAGCCCATTTTCACCTAGCAGTGGGAGGGTCGCACCTATGGGAATGCCCAGCATTCATTCTCGTTCCCTTGAAAACTCTGGGTGTTCCCATGGAAATGCACCTGTGACATGGGTGTCGGGGGCAGGCAGTTGACGTCAGTGGTTTGGATTTTACACCCTAGGGTGTCACCCTGCGCTCGGTTGCACTTGCCGCTTGGTAGGTGCAGGATCTAATTCGATTGATTAGTAGATCACATACACTAAAAACAAGTTTCTTAAATAATAAATGTAGTTTATTAGTAATAAGACATCATGTTAAACTATGTTTGACAGCAGTATATAGCTTAAGACACAATGTAGATAAATACAGAGGTTCAAGTAAAATGTATTTAAAAAATTCGGTACTTATGTAGTATCTGGGCTGCCGATTTTTTGATTGTATGCCTTAAGTTAAGGCATACAATCAGATGCGATGCGATGCGATATCGCATCGCATCGCATCGCATCGCATCCGATATCGGATGCGATGACCCGATTTTTCCATAGGAATCAATGTTAAAATGATTCCTATGGAAAAATGGGTCCTTTTCATACCCCTACTATCCAAGTGGGCATGGAGTTGGATATAAACCTGTGGCGAGCGTAGCGAGCCACCGAGCCCGAAGCGTGGCGAGCGAAGCGAGCCCCGCGAGGGGACGGTATTCGTCCCCTCGCGGGGCTCGCTTCGCTCGCCACGCTTCGGGCTCGGTGGCTCGCTACGCTCGCCACAGGTTTATATCCAACTCCATGCCCACTTGGATAGTAGGGGTATGAAAAGGACCCATTTTTCCCATTGAATTCCATGTTAAAATGGACTCAGTCCATTTTAACATTGATTCCTATGGAAAAATCGGGTCATCGCATCGCATCGCATCGAATCGCATGGTCGCATGCGATGCGATGCGATCTCCCGATCCGACCCGATTTAGAAATCGGCAGCCCAGATACTACATAAGTACCAAAAATTCTTTTGTATAAGTACAGTAAAAAGTTTATATATATATATATATAAGGTGCACAACTAAACTAGTACCGGTACAACAAACCACATGGGGAAGGATGGGGTAAGGGATGACAAACTCAGACTAACACAGTCCTTCTGGTACCAGTTTGGGGTGATGAGCGATTGCTGGTGTGGAAGCTTCAAAATATGAGCTGAGTGGAATCTGCAGTAATTGCAGTATTAGTTATGTTCAGTCAAATGGTTCCTTTACCTTTGCTCTATGGTCAGGCTGTGATGAGTGTCTGCCGGCAGACTCTCGCTGGTGCTGCTCCTGTGTGTGCAGCGCTGGGCGAGTCCAGGTAGTTCACCTATCGACTAGTTTCGCCTTTTGCAGGCTTCCTCAGGATGCTGGTGAATTTCTGGGCTTCTCTCCCCTTTGCCTTTTTATTTCATTTTGCAGTAAAGGTAGCCTCCCTCTGGGCTGGTCTCGGCTCTCTGCGGCTGGTTACGTCACTTCCGCCCTCACTGTCTTAGTGACTATGCGGCTCTCTGTCATTGTACTTCCACCCTGACTATGCGTAGTATGGTCTGGCCGTCCGTGGCCGTGCTTCTGCCCTTCTATCCGCATCACTTCCGCTTTGTGTGCGGGCGGCGCTTTCTCTCAGTTCCTGGTTATGCGTTTCACGTGCGGGGCAAATTGCCTTCATGTTAATTACTTCCGCGTTCCATTGGTGCATCGGTTTTTAATTCATAGAGTTCTTACACGAAAACATATAACATGTAACACTGGGGTTGGTAAGGAACGGGGGGGGGGGGGGGGGGGGGGAGACAAATGCTTCTGGATTTTTCAATACTAGAAATGGTTGATGTATTGCTTATCCTCAACCCTTGTGATTTCTTGCGAATTTATATGTGTGTGGGTAAACATTAAGTATTTAAGTCATATATAAAAAATAATAAAAAATAAATAGATATGTGGGTGGTGGGATGAGCGACCATAAGTAACTTGTTCTATGGTTTGAAGTAGATCTGGAGGCTCTATATTATTTCGGGAGTGGAGCTGTGTCTGGAGAAGGTATACATGCACCTTATCAATATGAATGACGATGAATATAAATATAAATATAGAAAAATATAATATAAATATATATATAAATAATGATGGACATGAAAGAAAAATAATTATAAAAATTATAAGAAAAAATTATAAGAAAAAATAATAATAGATAAAAATAAAAATAAAAATAGATAAAAATAAATATAAAAATAAAAATAAAAATATTTATTCTTATCTATTATTATTTTTTCTTATAATTTTTTTCTTATACCCCCCCCCCCCTTCTACCCTCTCCCTCCCTCTTTCCCCAACGTCACCCCAGTCTTTTGTCTTTATGTTATATGTTTAGGATGGTAGAATTATAACTGTGTTATTTTAATTTATGACCGACGTAAGTCTAAAACTTGGCAGGATTACCATTATAAGAATAACTAGAAAAAGTTAGTATAATATTTTACTAATGTCTGAATGTTTAGATCTCATAATCTTACTTATTAGATTATTTTAGAAAGGGGAATTGGTAGCATATAACATGTCAGTGGTTTATCTTGACTAGACTTTGAATTGTAACATCACAATGTACAACTGCCATATGTCGTTCATACTTCATACTGTGTATTGTATATGGTTTATTGAAAACTCAAATAAACAGCATTTAAAAAAAAAAAAAAATTCTTATAATTTTTATAATTATTTTTCTTTCATGTCCATCATTATTTATATATATATATTTATATTATATTTTTCTATATTTATATTTATATTCATCGTCATTCATATTGATAAGGTGCATGTATACCTTCTCCAGACACAGCTCCACTCCCGAAATAATATAGAGCCTCCAGATCTACTTCAAACCATAGAACAAGTTACTTATGGTCGCTCATCCCACCACCCACATATCTATTTATTTTTTATTATTTTTTATATATGACTTAAATACTTAATGTTTACCCACACACATATAAATACGCAAGAAATCACAAGGGTTGAGGATAAGCAATACATCAACCATTTCTAGTATTGAAAAATCCAGAAGCATTTGTCTCCCCCCCCCCCCCCGTTCCTTACCAACCCCAGTGTTACATGTTATATGTTTTCGTGTAAGAACTCTATGAATTAAAAACCGATGCACCAATGGAACGCGGAAGTAATTAACATGGAGGCAATTTGCCCCGCACGTGAAACGCATAACCAGGAACTGAGAGAAAGCGCCGCCCGCACACAAAGCGGAAGTGATGGGGATAGGAGGGCGGAAGCACGGCCACGGACGGCCAGACCATACTACGCACAGTGAGGGCGGAAGTACAATGACAGAGAGCCGCATAGTCACTAAGACAGTGAGGGCGGAAGTGACGTAACCAGCCGCAGAGAGCCGAGACCAGCCCAGAGGGAGGCTACCTTTACTGCAAAACGAAATAAAAAGGCAAAGGGGAGAGAAGCCCAGAAATTCACCAGCATCCTGAGGAAGCCTGCAAAAGGCGAAACTAGTCGATAGGTGAACTACCTGGACTCGCCCAGCGCTGCACACACAGGAGCAGCACCAGCGAGAGTCTGCCGGCAGACACTCATCCCAGCCTGACCATAGAGCAAAGGTAAAGGAACCATTTGACTGAACATAACTAATACTGCAATTACTGCAGATTCCACTCAGCTCATATTTTGAAGCTTCCACACCAGCAATCGCTCATCACCCCAAACTGGTACCAGAAGGACTGTGTTAGTCTGAGTTTGTCATCCCTTACCCCATCCTTCCCCATGTGGTTTGTTGTACCGGTACTAGTTTAGTTGTGCACCTTATATATATATATATATAAACTTTTTACTGTACTTATACAAAAGAATTTTTTAAAAACTTTTTAAATACATTTTACTTGAACCTCTGTATTTATCTACATTGTGTCTTAAGCTATATACTGCTGTCAAACATAGTTTAACATGATGTCTTATTACTAATAAACTACATTTATTATTTAAGAAACTTGTTTTTAGTGTATGTGATCTACTAATCAATCGAATTAGATCCTGCACCTACCAAGCGGCAAGTGCAACCGAGCGCAGGGTGACACCCTAGGGTGTAAAATCCAAACCTATTACCTCCAACAGGTATCCTGTAGTATACCTCCACCACCCCGCAGCCCACCCACTTGCACTAGGTCTACAGTGCGGTCACCCCGGAAAAAACCTTTTTGTTCCACAGTTGACGTCAGTGGTTGTCAGCTGGTCGCCCACTTCATAAACAGGGATGCCACACATCTAAGACACCAGAGCGGTGCCACCAGGCCTTAAATGCGCTGCAAATGGATATTTATGCGAATCATCCATTCACATGCATGTGGGAAAAGTTGCGTGCAAGGGGAGCGGGCATTTTTGTGGGGGGCATTTAAAAACCCTCATAGCTGTGAATTTTGCAGCTTTTTGGGTCAAGCAGAATCACCCCATAGGTCCCATGGCCAATGCATGAGAACTGTGGCTGGTATGCACATGCTGGGACCCTGGGGGACTGGTGGCCACCCTTCACAGTATCTCCAGTCCTGACTGATGCCCAGAGATGTCAATAAGTGTAAAAATTAGATATTGGATTCTGTACTATATACAAGGGCTTCCTTCCCCTTAATGCTGGATCCCCGCGTGACTCATTGATTGGCTAAATGCTGCTGACCTGTCATTCAAGCGGAGCACTTTTTCTATTTAGAATGAGGAGGGATTCTCCACTCTAAATAGCCATGGAAACTTTGTGATTTCCAATGTGTGGTCTGATCTAATTAACCTTTGTGGTTTTGGGGATTCCCTCCCTGTTCTAAATAGAAAAATGCTCCGCCTGACTGACAGGTCAGTGGAGCTTAGCCAATCAAGGGAGCTCTGCTACTGTAGCACACTCTGATTGGCTGCAGTGTCTTGCAGTGAAAGGAGTCATGTGGGGACCCAGCAATCAGGGGAAGGAAGCCCATTATGTCTGTTTGGATTCAGATTTTTTGTGATTTTGTTTTTTAACCTGTGTTTTTTTTTGCGCCTGGGAAGATATATTGTCTGTATATAGGTGGAATCTGTCAGTATTGTTATATTCAAATTAAAGAAAATTGCTTGTGCCTTAAATGTGGTTCAACTACAGCCAATTTTTTGCATTGTATGTGGGACTGTTAGAGACTGAAGAGATTCTGGTACAAGTTTATTGTGTACATTAGCACAATATTTGACTCCCAACTCTAATTTGATTCCTCTGCAATTATGTCAACTTTCATAATTGGCCAATGGGCAATTTCAGTAAAGGTAAGACATCTCTTCTTCTTACAATATTGATGATGGTCAGAAAATGCATTCCAAACAATTGGACAAAAAAAAAGTGTCCCACAACAAATAACAGTCAAACAAAAACTCTTACAAATACTATACAGGTTGAGTATCCCTTATCCAAAATGCTTGGGACCAGGAGAATTTTGGATAACGGATTATTCCGTATTTCGGAATATTTTAATATTTCAATGATGTATTTTGAAGTATCTTGCATTTATGCTGTATAAACACATAATATACACACAAATATATTTTATTACCACATAAAATACACACAAATATATTTTAATTGTCCAAAAAACAAGGTTTCAAAACGTGAAACAAAATGTGTGTACTATCTCAGCACTGAATTTGAATGCCAAGCAATCAATGTCTTGCACATATATAGTGCCAGTTACATATCATGTCCCCAGTGATGCTGTTACAAATGTCCCCAGTGAGTTTTTGGCAAAAAAAAATTTTTTTTTCACTTTCTGGGATGTCCGTATTTCGGAATAATTCGGATAACGGATATTCGGATACGGGATACTCGACCTGTATTTCGAACAGAAATACGCAAGACTAGACACATTTTATTGTAAATGGACATTGTTCATCAAAACTCTTGATATTGTTACTAAAACACATATATTCTCTACCGGTGAACATGTTTAAACACAATAATCTTACTTTGGAAATATCATTGACATTGCTGGTTAGGTATTAAAGCCATAAAATATGTTATTTATATTTATCATTAAACTCTATTCCCCCTCCCCTTCTTTCCTTCATTCTTCCACTTCACTTCTTGACCTTGTCTGTTTTTGTTAATTACTACTGCACAATTAATATAAATGTATACGATTATCAAAATACTTCAACTATTGATAGTTATTTACCACATGTCAATCTTGTACTTGTTTACTTCTCAGATATTTGTTGCTATGTATAGTATGAAAAAAACTTTAATACAAATTATATATACAGTATATAAAAAAAGAGTATCAAAGTTGTTCGTACATTTCGATAAAATATGCAAGCACATTCAAAAGTAATAACTAGTATAATAGTATAATGCATATAATAAAAATAAAAAATAGAAAATAAAAAATAAAAAAAATCTATGATAAAGAGTATAATATAATAAATTAATTGTCTCATTCCATGAGATAGTAACCAGGTACACAGATATCTAGAGGGATAGTCTGTCTCCCAAAATTAAGTGGGAGACAGACTATCAGTAAATGTGCTGTGAGTATACTTGGGTACTTTACCCTCTACACAAAGCAAACTGTTATATTCCACCCAAAATCCTTCTTGTAACCCGGGACACAAAGGCCCTTATTCAGATCTGTTTGCAGTAAGAATTTGTCTGGAAAATGGGCAATACTATGTGCACTGCAGGTGGGGCAGATGTAACATGTGCAGAGAGAGTTAAATTTGGGAGGGGTGTGTTGAAAGTGAAATCTAAATTGCTGTGTAAAAATAATGCAGTCAGTATTTAACCTGCACAGAAACAAAATAACTCACATAAATCTAACTCTCCCTGCACATGTTACATCTGCCCCACCTGCAGTGCACATTGTTTTGCCCATTTTCCAAACAAATTTTTACTGCGATCAGATCTGCATAAAGGCCAAAGAGTGGATCATATACATTAAAGGGAAAGCTGTGCCCTAATGAAATGAGGATTATAAATAAAATTTCCTATGTGAATTACACCCTGAAGGACGCTCACCTTCCTCTAGATAGCTGTGTACCTGGTTACTATTTTATGGACTGAGCCATCTAATTGATTATATTATACTCTTTATCATATTTATTTATTTATTTTTCTATTTTTTTTTTTTTTTTTATTATATGCATTATTCTATTATACTATGGGCCAAATGGTTCCTATCTTCCATCTAATTATATGTTTCTATCTGGAACAGCACTCACAGAGACAGTAACAAGGAAAAGCACTCAAAGAAATAGCACTCACAGAAACTCACAAAGGCACAGTCTACAGAGGCAATGCTCAGAAGAACAGCACTGGGTGGCTGGTCTATCCCAGCACCCTGGGTCAGGTGGCCGTATGGGAGCTCTGGGTACGGGGGTCTATGGCAGTCATATTCTTCTTATGTCTGCCTGGTAGCAGGGCAGAAGTGTTGGGGACATTGCTAGGCAGACGGTCTCAGCTGTTTCATCCCACATTGGATGAAGACAGACTTTTTTAATAAAACATGGCTCAGACTTCTCAGGGACACCGGCTATAGCATCCTGTTTGACCTACTCAGTTATACCGTGGTTTTTCTGTTCCCTGCCTGCCCTGAAGATACCTGTGACTATTTTGCTCACTCCAACCTGCATAAGATAAGTCCAGGGGGTTCTTCCTTGCTATCTTAAATTTTGATTATAGTCATATCCATACATTTTTGCACCTCCTGCATTAAGGGGGTACCATGTATGTTTAGGATATTGAGCATTGTTGCACCTCCTGCATTTAAGGGATACTGTGTATGCCATTTTAGATCCTGTGCATTGTTGCACCCATGATTCCGCATTGAATCATGTATCGGGTATAGTGTGTGATGTGCTACTCCTGATCCTCCTCTTGCAATGCCTTCCCTCTCGCAGCAGCCTTGTTCCCCTTTAAGACCTGGTGGCACCAGAGTTGGGGCAGACATAATTTGTCCTTTCAAATGTGACTGTTAAAGGTGAATCCTTAGTTTGGTACCTTTATTGGTGATATTGTAAATGGAAGTGAAGGTAAAATGTGCCTTTTTGCAGATGATACATATGTATGCATCAGGGTATGCATCATGGTAGATGCATACAAAACAAATGATTGATGATCTATGTAGATTAAAGGAATGGTCAGGAGCTTGGCAACTACAGTTTAATGCCAAAAAAATTAAATTATGCACTTGGGTCTCAAAAATCCAAAGACTTAATATAGTATAAATGGCACTATAATGGAAACTACTGAGGAGGAGAGGGGTCTAGGTGTCACTATTTCAGGGGAATTAAAGGCAGGTAGGCAATGTAACAAAGCTGTGAAGAAGGGAAGTCAGGTGCTTGGTTGCATAGGGAGATGTATCAGCAGTAGAAAGAAAGAAGTAATAATGCCACTGTATAGGTCATTGGTACGACCTCATCTAGAGTACTATGTTTAGTTCTGGAGGCCATATCTCCAGAAGGATATAAATACATTAGAGACTGTACAAGAAGGGCAACTAAAATAGTGCATGGCCTACATCACAAAAGACCAGGAAAGACTAAAATATCTTAATATGTATAGTTTAGAGCAGAGAAGGGAAAGGGGGGACATGATAGAAACTTTCAAATATATCAAGGGTTTTAACAAGGTACAGGTGGGAGACATTCTTCACAGGAAGAGGAGCAACAGAACACGAGGACATGCACTGAAACTAGAGGGAGGAAGATTCAGGGGAAATGTGAGGAAAAATGACTTCAAAGAAAGAGTAGTGGATAAGTGGAATAGCCCCCCATCAGAGGTGGTAGAGTCAAAAACAGCAGAGAAGGGGACCTCCAACTATTTTACTCTGGGACCCCATCAGACAATAAAAATAATGACAGGTCCCCTGCAGAAGGCTATCACATCACGTGTGTAGTCACCAGACAGCACATACATGGGCGCATTGTGGAGACACAAAATGATGGGAGGAGTGTAAAGTAACAGACAATTAAACAGCACTTTCAGACTTCTTGAATCACTGACTGAGATTAGAAAAGTCATCAGCTTGATGGTCAGCAACATGGAGTCGCAACCCCATTTTGAGAATGCATCCGCAGCCCACCCACCCAGCGTTATGATTGGTGCTGAATGCAGCTACCGGCTACTGCTGATTTAGCCTGTCACAGTGACAGGCATCAGTGGCCCCGACAGCATGAAGAGCAGGCTCCAATATTGTAAGCACATGCTGCCCGGCTCTCCCCCAAGCAAGAGCCTACCAACCCCCAGTCATTCCCTGTTTCTCATTCCCTGTCTCCTGATGCCCGCCACTATTGTCATTTAGTCACTCCTCTAGCTTTGTGTGACCACGCCCCCTCATGACACATGGCCACGCCCATTTTTGGTGGAGGCTATCAGGACCACGAAGAAAAAAATTCTACTTGCACCACTGGGCAGGACCCACAGTTTGAGAACCTCTGCAATAGACCAATTTAAACATGCTTGGAATAGGCATATTGATATCCTTACAAGGAAATATGGATCAAATATGGATTGAGGTAACATGTTTAAAAAAGGGGCAGACTAGATTGGCCAAATGGTTCTTATCTGCCATCAAATTCTATGTTTCTATGTTAATGGACAAAACAATGTGCACTGCAGGTGGGGCAGATGTAACATGTGCAGAGAGAGTTACATTTGGGTGTTTCTGCACTGAGTAAATACTGCCTGCTTTATTTTTACACTGCAATATAGATGTCAGTTTGT
Organism: Crinia signifera; assembly: GCF_055691185.1. Taxonomy (NCBI): domain Eukaryota; kingdom Metazoa; phylum Chordata; class Amphibia; order Anura; family Myobatrachidae; genus Crinia; species Crinia signifera. The sequence continues at coordinate 303,323,165 of NC_139220.1, read as the reverse complement.
ACAAACCACATCCAAATCTAACAATCTCTCTCTGCATGTTACATCTATCCCACCTGCAGTACACATGGTGTTGTCCATTAAAGGGAGAATTTGCTCTTGCAAGTGAACCAGAATAAGTCCCAAAACCCAACATTCATTATAGCTGTAATAATACAAACTGGAATGAGAAAGTCAGTGATACTGCTGTCATCATGTGATCACTGTACACCAATAGCTATAAGGTCAGGGTGATGGTAATGCTGCACATGTTGAATTATTTGATTCATTCAAATGTAAGTAATCAGTGGATAAATGTGTGTATTATTGTCAGTGATGTATCTTGCAGAATAATTTAGTATTTTAGCTTCACTTATTGATATGGCAGGGTGAGTAAAATAAACTGGAAGAGTCATTTATTGCTGGGAGTTATATGCTGCGTATGGAAAGTAAGGACTCATTCGTATAAGCAGTTTCTCCTGATATTAATGTAACTAGAAGAAAAAGTGGACTGTAGGAAGTGAAAATATACCTCTATTCACACCGCCTCTGATCTCCACAAGGGGGCAGTAATACACTTGTCATCTGTCTGGTGGAAATCATATTGGGAACAATGACTTAGGAGTACAAGTTGTTTGGCGGAAGGGATTGGTTAGTCTGACTTGTTCCTCTGGAGGACAGGACACATTGGACAGGCAGCAGTGAGTGGAGGATACTAATTATCTCTTATCGTCCTAAGCAATCTCTGATTGGCAGGAAGCTCCTGTATTTATATTTCATCAATGACAATACAATGAGACAGAAAAAGATTTGCTGAATGTTAATGATAAATAATCTTCAAGAGGGATTACTGCCAGATAGTCACCACCAAATAACTCCTTATATGGGATGCAGTTAGAATCCAGGTTGTCAGAATCCCAGTGGTAAAAATACAGACGCCGGAATCTCGACAGCAGAAATCCCGACAATTTCTCCCTCTATGGGTGTCCACAACACCAATAGATGGAGAATAAATTAGTGTGCTGAGCATAGCGAGGCACCGGGCCCACTGCGTGGCAAGCGCAGCAAGCACATCCCCCCTTGTCAGGATTCCAGTGTCGGGATTTTGACCGCCTGGATTCTGACCGCCGGGATTTAGTACCCATCCCCCTTATATATTTCCCATGGTCCCATCTTCTAATATGTAGAACTATGTACAAAATGATTTAATACTTATAATATATATAAGCTCATCAGACAAAAACAGAATAATATTATTTATAAAAATCACTTTTTATTTCAAAACAATCAATATTGGAATATCTGTCAGTAAAGCAAATGTCATTAAAAGGGAGAGATAAAAATCTCAGAGAGCGCAATCAAATCAATGTTTATATTAACCAGCTAAAATGGTAAGAATGAAAATTCTGGATAGATTGCTAACTCGCCTTTAACGCTGCAATTGTATCAATGGCACAATCGGGATGACAGAGCCGGCTGCTGGAGCTGGTATGATAGTGACTGGGAGGAGCTGGTGGAACTCTGTAATGGATATAAAGCTCTTTCCTGTACTAGCCCCAGCACCAGTGTGAGCAGAACAGCTGTACATACACAGTATTAACAACCACATCGTCATTGTCTGTTCTACTGCAGCTCTATTTCCCTAACAGAGACATTGTCCCAAGGGAAAATCAGCCCCCAGCTTACTGTCACAGCTCTCATTTCTTAACAAGATGGAGTTATATAAACAACTCTCCATATTCATAAATATATATGACCTCCCGGGAACACATATGGGCCCTCATTCTAAGTCCTTCATTCCCCCTGTGAGTACGCACAGGAGACTGATGGTTAGGGCTTGCACATAATTAGTTATGCGGATGTGCAGGCCTTCTTTGCAAGCACCCTCGCCAACCCGCATTGTCAGCATGACACTCGCACAGTAGGGGGGCGGCCGGAGGCAGCGAGGGGGCAATGCCCAGCATTTCATAGGCATTGCCATGCAAATGCTGGGCATTCCCATGCTATGGCATGTCATGGGGTGCAGGGGGGTCTTCGGCCAGGCCCACCAAATATAAGGTAGTTTCCACTGACGTAAATTTGCGTGGCCTGAAGAAATCATTTGTTGGTTGGCGACCACTGAATGATTTCTCCACCAGCAGGACATGTGAGGAGATGTGTCTACATGACACACCCCTTCACATGGTTGGAGGAGATATGGTGGCAGTGGGCAACAATTTGGTGGGGCGACCTTCTGGGACTCGGTAAGCTGCGTCCTTTGCAGGTTATTGAGTCAACCAGAATGAGGGCCATTGTGCTGATACAATTTTCTTATGAGAAACATGCAACACTAATTCCCTTAGAATAATTCTTATGTGATAAATAAGCGTTACCTTTCTACTAAAACACTTGCCGCATGGAAGCATTTAAATGGTTTCTCTACAGCATGACTCCTCTGGTGTCTAGCAAGATGGCACTTCTGGGTAAAACACTTGCTACATTCAGAACATGTAAATGGCTTCTCTCCAGTGTGACTCCTCTGATGTCGAACAAGATCTGGTTTGGTGGTAAACAATTTGTTACATTCAGAACATGTAAATGGTCTCTCTCCTGTGTGACTCATCTGATGTATGAGAAGTTGAGATTTACATGTAAAGCTTTTTTTGCACTCTGAGCACAGATGTGGTCTCTCTCCTGTGTGACTCCTCTGATGTATAACAAGATGTGACCTTTGGGAAAAATACTTGCCACATTCAGAGCATGTAAATGGTTTCTCTCCTGTGTGAATCCTCTGATGTTTCAAAAGATGCGACTTCTGGGTAAAACACTTGCTACAGTCAGAGCATTTAAATGGTCTCTCTCCAGTGTGAGTCCTCTGATGTCTAACAAGATCTGGCCTGGAGATAAAACTTTTGCTACATTCAGAGCATGTAAATCGTTTCTCTCCTGTGTGACTCCTCTGATGTCGAGCAAGATCTGTCATGGAGGTAAAACACTTGCTACATTCAGAGCATGTAAATGGTCTCTCTCCTGTGTGAGTCCTCTGATGTATAACAAGATGCGACTTCTGAGTAAAACAATTGCTACATTCAGAGCATTTAAATGGTTTCTCTCCTGTGTGACTCCTCTGATGTTGGTACAGATGATACTTCTGAGAAAAACATTTACTACACTCAGAACATGTAAATGGTTTCACTCCTGTGTGAATTCGCTGATGTATCAGAAGCTTTGATTTAATTGTAAAGTGTTTGTCACACTCAGAGCACAGATGTGGTCTCTCTCCTGTGTGACTCCTCTGATGGATGAGAAGCTGTGATTTACAGGTAAAGCGTTTGTCACACTCAGAGCACAGATGTGGTCTCTCTCCTGTGTGACTCCTCTGATGGATGAGAAGCTGTGATTTACAGGTAAAGCATTTGTCACACTCAGAGCACAGATATGGCCTCTCTCCTGTGTGACTCCTCTGATGGATGAGAAGCTGTGATTTACATGTAAAGCATTTGTCACACTCAGAGCACAGATGTGGTCTCTCTCCTGAGTGAATCATCTGATGGATGAGAAGATGTGATTTACGTGTAAAGCATTTGTCACACTCAGAGCACAGATGTGGTCTCTCTTCTGCCAGCCTCATCATGTATTATATGAGATACACTAGGCAGAATATGAGAACAGCTTTAGTGAATCCTCCAGAGGTGTAAGAAGAAATTACGTTTGTGGTTGTATTTATCAGAGATTGTCCATTCAACAATGAATTCTAATAACCTGTATTTTACCTGACCTGTAACAAGAAAAAGTCAATATTTTAATTATAAATATTACTGGGGTACATTTAATACTTTTATTTTCTTCCATTAAACTTTATTGTGTAGTAATAATAATGGTACACTATTCAATAAATGCAAGAGTGATATATTTGCCTGGCAATAGGTAAACATCTGAATGGTATATCATAGCAAATACAGCGGTCAAGTAATAAGTGCAATAAATCAGTATTGTCAGTCCCCCTATATACCAAATAAATAGGATGTAGTTTGACATTTATGGGGAATTCACTAAATTAATGACAAAACATCCAAGAACCTTTGCTGTGATAATAACAGTATTGCTATTCTGAAAAATATTATGAACCAATACATGAGAATAAAAGAAGAGGGACACAAAACCTGACCACACAGGACAACTAGCCCTGGCCTCCGGTATCTACTCTGGGACAGAGGTAAGGCTATAATTAAATCCCTTTTAAATGTTGAAGGGAAGATCTCACAAGACTCTCCATTGTTCTTGCTATGTGGTATATTATATAGTATCTGTATTCTACATTGGAATCCCCTCAGTATAATATAAACATAACTTTCCCACATATAAACAAAACTTGGGACTAAGAGATCCTTGTTCAGAGAGGACTCAATCCAGTCCCTGTTAAAAAAAACAAAACATGGAATAATCTGTTTTGAAACATCTGTAAAGAAGGCAGAAAAATTAAATGATTCTGTAATATTGTAAAAGAGACGCTTGTTTCGTGCTCCCAGTTGTATGAATATTTGCTTACTTACAAAGGATTGGATGTGATATTGCCCTAATGTATGGGTTGCCCAAAGCTTCCAATAATCTGATAAAGAGCCAGACTGGAAGTGGTCATCGGTGACATCAGAGATCCTCCCCGGAGTCACATTGCCACCCCAGCATATTCACAAGCACATCCAGAGAACCCCATGTTTCCACTCCTAAACATTGTCTTCCTTTCAATCAATCTGTGATGCCTATGTATATGGATTTCTATTCACAAACTGAATTTGTCAATGTGCAATGTGGATGCTATGCATGCGCAGTTATTCGATAATCGGTAGGATTGCCATTTCAATAAATAGTGACCCATGTTGAATTAGGTCCAATGTTCACAGTAATGCACCTTTTAAATATAATTCTATTATATACTGTAGTAATAGTAATGATTTAAATATTGGTCAAATAAATATTAACTTACTGATAAGATGACATCTCTAAAATAATATCTAAAAATGATTGTATATTTATCAGTATATTATCATGTATAATATATTTACCTTACTCTGGAGATCATTCCTCTGTCTCTCTTACTCCTCCGTCCTCCCAGCTCTCCAACCAGTAACTGATCCAGCAGCTCCTCCATCAGCTCCCAGTGGCCTGATACAGCCTATTTATAGTCACTCCTCCCCATCTCTCCCCAGTAGTTCCCAGGATGCCCTGCAGGAATTCTTACACTGAGAGGTGACATGTAAATTAGGGTCACATGACATTAGTATATAGTCATTCACCACAGCAGCTCCTCCTGCCCAGCTCCTTGTCTTGTAAATGAGGTGTAAATATTCCTAAAGTCACTTACTACAATAGCAAATGCTAATTACACCCTGGCAGGGTAACTCCTTGTATTCTAATTAGATGCCCTGGTTCTTTTTGGCATGCTCTTATAGGAAAAAAATGTGGCAATGCATGTTGAAACATGTAGTTTCACAACATCTGGAGGGCCACAGGTTGAAGACCCATGGATTAATTGGACCTTTTATTTATTGTTTGGGCAGAGTTTCAGCAGAAAGACTTGTTCTACATATCAGCAGGAAAATAAGTGTTTTAAATGATAACAGTTATAGACATATTTACACAACCATAATGCCAATCAGTAATTATATAAAAGGATATGTTGGGTCTTAAATTGATTTTAAGTTATCTTTCCTTGATGTAAAACTTGATGTAAAACTCAAATATAGATAGAGGATATTCTGTCTTTGCTTTTAGATATGAAGACCGCAAACAAACAGTTGTGCGTCACAGTGGCCCTGCTGATAGTTATCCCACCACCTCTTTATACAATACAATAAATGACAGATGGTGTACTGTGCTTTTTCTCTGGAACTCAAATGAAACAAAGATAGTGCACAATAAGATTTTGAAAAGGGACATGTCTTTAATTCCTCTAGATGCACTCACATTCTGTTCAAAGCAAACAGCTTTGAGGTCGTATATAGGACCAATTACAAAGCTCTGGCTCATCCCTCGTGTTTATTTCTTGCACCCTGGGGGAAACAAAGCAAATATACATAGGGCAACTCCATATTTGCAACAATTATATTTATTATAAAATTGCACTCACATAAAAACATATAAAAATGGCATATCACCACTACGGGTACGTTGGTCTCCAATGTTCTCCCATATATTTTGAAGCATCCCTCAGTATATGACGGCAGTCTGTCAGTCCTCCCCAGGAAGTGTCCAACTTTAGGTGATCAAGTTCTGCTTAAGCGCACTTTCAAACAACGTCCTATCTCAGAATCAAGACTGACAAGACAAACGGAGCAGCCGGGAACCCCGCTCACGGCGTGGGCAATTGAACAAAAACTCCCCTAAAGTGGATTACAAAATGAATAGCCACGGAGCATAAGTATAACTCTTACTTTCTTCGCATTTATATTTCTAAAGCTTACTAACAACTAAAAGCATATTTTTATGGCTAAGTGACTGAGCATTAACATCTGGCTGGAAACTAGCAATTTGATTGCATTGGAGTGTGATTTTGGAGAGATCTAACATTTATATCTACAGACTAATATTGTCTCACAAAATACTGCCGGTACTTATGTATTATCTGGGCTCCCATGTTAAATGCACCCCATTTTTTCATACCCCTACTATCCAACTACGCATGGAGTTGAGTTTATATAGTGTGGAGAGCGCAGCGAGCCACCGTGCCCGAAGCATGGCGAGCGCAGCGGTCTCATAAGAAAAACGGGAGCCCAGATATTACATAAGTACCAGACTGCCGTTAATCCCTGCTTTGCAGAAGTTAACCCCATGCATGCCTAACCAAGCCAAAAGCCTGCAATATATTTGTCTTTGCTTTCTATCTGCATTCTGAATGTGAAAGATGGATATGAACCACCTGAAAAATACCTGCTTGTGCTGAAAACACCAAAAGCACACTAAGAATAGTGAATAGTATGTTGAATATAAATGCTTTTTTTATGTGATTTATTTTGTTTTATGTAAATTTCACCGGCCGGTGTTCTCACTTTTTAAAAGTGTTTAAAAAAAATTTTGTATTAGTAATCAAAATTATATTGATTTTTATCAAACCAAGTATCCAGTGTCCCTTCGCGTTGTCTTCCTTGTATTTACTGTCTTTTCTTCTAAAGAGGGGTTGAGTATCGCCTCTAGACGGCAGTAGGGACAAACAATTTCCAGCGCTTTGCTATTACTACGTTTGGTTATATAAAAGCTGCTGTCAGGTAATAAGATGGACACTGACGCCATTATAACTCTTGCGTTACCTGACAATATATTCCCTGGCTACCTGCCTCTATGGATATGTAAAATACAAATTGTCCATACAAATGATGTGAAATTGTTTTATTAATAATCTTAAATTAGACTAGTCACTGATTGATAATCTTGGGAAAAATATATACCTACAGCAGACAAGACAGTGTGAGATTATATCCTGATATTGTCATAGTTACTTGTCTTGCACTAGAAATGTGATGTTTCCATCTAAAAGCACATTCACTGGGATAATTGTGTAATTACACCACTAATTGTGTGCTCTCATATCAAGTCACGTGACTACTCTCGGGCTGAAGGCAACATTCAAACATCAAATAAGACTATTATTATTGCTGAAGTGTTCTTAGCATTGTCTTTTGCCACCGGCCCGTATGTGATGTACTATAAACACACCCGATCGTGCATATGTAATGATCGGGTGCAGTGAATATATGTATATCTAATAAGCGGCTTGGCTCCCGGCCCCCTGCTGGCTGCTCTGTGTAAAAAAAAAATATATATATATTTTTTTTAATTAAATATATATTCATGTACTGTAAGCACATGAATACAAATAGCATGCCCCTTCTCAGAATAAAATTCCTGATTTTTTGACACCAAATGTAAAAAACAAAACACTTTATTTTAAAAGTTCATATTCCACTGCACCATAAAAAGATAGTGATTGCTACTCGGTGAAGCATGGCGATAATAACCTTGAAATGTATTCGCCATCTGGTCATTGAATAATGTGATTCACTGTTTTAGTCAAAAAATCGCCTTACAGCACGAAAATAGCACAAAATCGCCATAGAACATAGCGAATCAGCCTCATTGAATACTGCCCTAAGTGATACATAGGGGTGAAATGTAATAGGATGAGAGATTTAGAAAGTGAGAGATATGGTAAGAAATCAATAGTTTTTTTTTTTAAGTGGCAATCATTTACACTGCAAAATCAAACTGGTTTTGCAGTGTAAATGATTGCCGCTTTAAAATAACTGGAGTTTTCTTACAAAATCTCTCACTTTCCCTATCTCTCATCCTACTAAATGTCCACCCATAGTATTAGTATAATTAATTACATTGTACTAAACAACAGTGCGCTTTACATCACCTCCCTGGGATATACTAACTTGTTACTATCCCTCTGAATGTGATTATTTGACCATTGATGTTTTGTTTCTCTCTGTGACAGTTATATATGTGTGTATATGTGCACTATTTTATTATATGATTTTTAAAAGCTTAGTTTTAGTATAACCTTCAATAGGTGGGAATAACTCCCCTTCCTATCCATTACTGGTTACAAACTCTAGAACTTGCCTAACATTATCACATGTCCTAATGTAGATAGCCACTAATACTATTTTCAATTAATATCTTTTATTATGTGAATAGAGGAGATACATTTAAAAGAGTGTCCCAACAAAAAGAGAGTGATTTTCCTTCTATTAATTATATGTAGAACAAGTCTTTCTGCTGAAACTATGGCCAGACAATAGGTGACTCCTAAACAAAAGGTCCCTTTGGTGACATAACAGGATGCCAGAGCCTGATGTGATCTAATTACTATACAAGGTGTTACCCTGCCAGGGTGTAATTAGCATTTATCATTGTAGTAATTCACTTAAGGCAGTGGTTCCCAAACTGTGTGCCGCGGCTCCCTGGGGTGCCTCGGGACACATGCAGGGGTGCCGCGGGTTGGTGGTCCAGGACCAACTCAAATTATTACTGGTTAATTATTTATGAGCAAAACCAGTGTTGGTGGCTGCCAATCATAAAATGTGTACAAACAGAAGCAAATCCTGCCCTTTACCACATAACTGCCGCTAAGAATCGCATATAAACCCAATCTACTTAATTTTTTTGGGACCTAGGGGTGCCGTGAAAAAAATTCTGATTCTCTAGGGTGCCGTGAATCAAAAAAGATTGGGAACCCCTGACTTAAGGAATATTTATACCTCATTTAAAAGACAAGGACTAGGCAGGAGGAGCTGCTGTGGTGAATGACTGTATACTAATGTTATGGGCCCCTAATTTACATGTCACCATGAGCATCCTGGGAACTACTGGGGAGAGATGGGGAGGAGTGACTATAAATAGGCTGTATCAGGCCACTGGGAGCTGATGGAGGAGCTGCTGGATCAGTTACTGGTTGGAGAGCTGGGAGGACGGAGGAGTAAGAGAGAGACAGAGGAAGGATCCCCAGAGTAAGGTAATTATATTATACACTAGCTGACCCGCCCGGCGTTGCCCGGGAAAACTTTGGGGTTTTTTTATTTCCAAAATTGCTGAAAAATGTAATCTTACAGTATGCTGTGCCAAAGACCTAAGATTGTAATTTGTTGTAGATTTCACCATAATGTTAGAATGTGTTTGCATTGATACTCAATGACGGCAATGAATTCAGGTGTGGTGGTGTTGTTTGAAACACAACGATCCTGAGTTGATAACTTGTATGTGTTGATGAATTCTACATCCACTCCTGAGATTTAGCACCTATGACATAGCCTCCAACATCTGAGGGTCAGAAATCGGTACAAAATCAGAAAGGGATGTGGCCACACCTCCATTTCTATACTTTCAATGGTACAGTTTCTAGGGTGTGTAATTACAGGCGCTGAGTGCGTGGAGACCGGGGTGGGCGTTACTTACCGCGCCATAATTAATAAAAAATTCAACGCTCCCTGCCACTCCCGCTCCCCTCACCAATCCAGCCTGCAGCAGTCTCTGAGGTCTGGAGATCTGTAAAGCACATGCACCGGTCATCTCTACCAGTGGGGCAGCCCCTGAGTGTGGGAGCATGTCCGCAGGCCTGGCCACATGACGTCATAACGCGACGCAGGCTACCCGCACAACACTGCAATGCACCACTGGGAATGAGTGCAATGGGCCAAATTCTTCCCTACACCCGCCGGGCCAATCCACCGATCCAGCCATCGCAATCATCAATGGGTGCATTGATAAGGTTTGGAATGTAAGAAGTTGAAGAATAAGACTGAGATAAAGATTTTCCATGTTAAAGTGTACAATTTACTCAATAAATCATGAAAAGATATAAGTGTACATAGAAGTACAATCAAGAAATGAAAGTAGGATTAAAAAATAAGTTTTGATTCAAACTCATAATTGTTTGGATGGGGGTGGGTTGTGAAACAAATCTATAGGTGGAGGGGGATATGGATATTGTGGGCATAATTGGTGTTTGGTACACCTACAGGGGCTACTCATTTGATGGGATTTTCACTACAGTGTCATGGTCACAGTGTCACCATAAGGGGATTCCCAATTCGGGTCCAGGTGGTCTTTTAGGAACCCTTTACAATCCCGTAGGTCTCTTCTCCTTGAGCCTACGGTCTCCCTTAATAATAGTCAATCACTGAAGGAGACCATAGGCTTTAGGAGAAGAGACCAACGGGATTGTAAAGGGGTCCCTAAAAGACCACCTGAACCCCAATTGGATTTCCCCCTACGGTGACACTGTAGTGAAAATTTCTCATCAACCGGGGACCCCCTGTAGGTGTACCAAACACCAATTATGCCCACAATATCCATACCCCCCTTAACTTATAGATTTGTTTGGCAACCCACCCCATCCAAACAATTATCAGTTTGAATTAGAATTTATTTTTTAAACCTATTTTTATTTCTTGGTTGTACTTCTATGTACATATATTTTTTTCACGATTTATTGAGTAAATTGTACACTTTAACGTGGCAAATCTTCATCTCAGTATTATTCTTCAAATTCTTACACTCATAAAATTCAAACGAATACATGCAGCGCTCATGCCCATCGACCAAACATTATCTATGAACCAAAAGAGTCTGGGACACCCTCAAGGCAGAGCAGTGCCTAACATACAACTGACAGGGTGAGTGCAGTGTACCCACTTTGTATTGATCAAGGGGTGCATTGGCCAGGACAAAGATTTCTCAGTGCAACTGGCTGGGGAGCGCAGTGACAGGCTGGAGGACTGGAGAGACGGATATGCGGAAAAAAGAAAAAACGGTACATTAGGTACAGTTTTTATTTGCTGGTACAGACTGTTAAATAAACGTCAATTTTTTATGTGTTCTGTGTGTTGTACTGTTTTTGTGTGTGTGATGTAGTGTATGTGGTTGTGTGTGTTGCATGTATCTGTCCAATGCGTAAGTGTGTGAGGTGTGCTATGTATATACAGTATGTGTATGTTGTGTCTTTGTGTATGTGTGCAATGTTTAAGTGTGTGTTTTGTGTATGTTGTACTGTTTTTTGGGTGTGTATGGTGAATGTGGGTGTGTGTTGTGTTGTTAGAGGTATGTTATGTGTGTGTGTGCTGTGTTTATCTGCCCTATGTGTAAGTGCGTAAGGTGTGCTACGTATAAATGTGTGTGCCGTGTGTAGTGTGCCGTGTGTATCTGTGCAATGTTTAAGTTTGTGTGATCTGTGTATTGTACTGTTTTTGGCTGTGTGTTGTAGTGAATGTGGGTGTGTGTTGTACTGTGAGTGGTGTGTTATGTGTGTGTGTGTTGTGTGTATCTGCCGAATGTGTAAGTTTGTGAGGTGCGCTACGTATACATGTATGTGTAGTGTATTTTGCTGTGCCTATCCTGGCAATGTTTGTGTGTGTTTCTGTATCTTCACAATGTTTAAGTGTGTGTGTTTGTTGTACTGTTTTTGGGTGTGTGTTGTAGTGTATATGGGTTTGTGATGTACTGCATGTGGTGTGTTATGTGTGTGTGTTTTGTTGTGTGTATCTGTCCAATGTGTAAGTGTGTGAAGCTCGCTACGTATATATGTGTGTGTTGTGTACTATGTGTGCGTATGTGGTGTACTGTGTGTGTGTGCACGTGTACAATGTGTACATTTGTGTTTGATGTGTGGTCTATGTATATCCTCATTTATTCCTAATTGTTTAAAGTCTCCACCATAGTGTTAGAATGTGTCATTCATACTCAATGACAGCAATGAAATCAGGTGTGGAGTTGTTCCTTCGCAACGGTTTCCCAGATCGTCGATCCTTTTCCCAGATCATCAATTAAGGCAAATTAAAACTTGGTGTTTTTTAAATTTCTAAGTGAAATTTCCCAAAAACGGCTTCGAGGTGCACACCACCGGGTACATAGGTATCTTGTTGCAGAATTTGGTGGCTCTGAGTGCCACGGTGTGTCCGCAATGCAACGGACACGCACACACACACACACGCACGCACACACGCACGCACACAGACTCTTCAACTTATTATATAGACTAGCTGACCCGCCCGGCGTTGCCAGGGAAAACCTTGGGGTTTTTTTATTTCCAAAATTGCTGAAAAATGTAATCTTACAGTATGCTGTGCCAAAGACCTAAGATTGTAATTTGTTGTCGATTTCACCATAATGTTAGAATGTGTTTGCATTGATACTCAATGACGGCAATGAATTCAGGTGTGGTGGTGTTGTTTGAAACACAACGATCCTGAGTTGATAACTTGTATGTGTTGATGAATTCTACATCCACTCCTGAGATTTAGCACCTATGACATAGCCTCCAACATCTGAGGGTCAGAAATTGGTACAAAATCAGAAAGGGATGTGGCCACACCTCCATTTCTATACTTTCAATGGTACAGTTTCTAGGATGTGTAAATACAGGTGCTGAGTGCGTGGAGACCGGGGTGGGCGTTACTTACCGCGCCATAATTAATAAAAAATTCAACGCTCCCTGCCACTCCCGCTCCCCTCACCAATCCAGCCTGCAGCAGTCTCTGAGGTCTGGAGATCTGTAAAGCACATGCACCGGTCATCTCTACCAGTGGGGCAGCCCCTGAGTGTGGGAGCATGTCCGCAGGCCTGGCCACATGATATCATAACGTGACGCAGGCTACCCGCACAACACTGCAATGCACCACTGGGAATGGGTGCAATGGGCCAAATTCTTCCCTACACCCGCCGGGCCAATCCACCGATCCAGCCATCGCAATCATCAATGGGTGCATTGATAAGGTTTGGAGTGTAAGAAGTTGAAGAATAAGACTGAGATAAAGATTTTCCATGTTAAAGTGTACAATTTACTCAATAAATCATGAAAAGATATAAGTGCACATATAAGTACAATCAAGAAATGAAAGTAGGATTAAAAAATAAGTTCTGATTCAAACTCATAATTGTTTGGATGGGGGTGGGTTGTGAAACAAATCTATAGGTGGAGGGGGATATGGATATTGTGGGCATAATTGGTGTTTGGTACACCTACAGGGGCTACTCATTTGATGGGATTTTCACTACAGTATCATGGTCACAGTGTCACCATAAGGGGATTCCCAATTCGGGTCCAGGTGGTCTTTTAGGAACCCTTTACAATCCCGTAGGTCTCTTCTCCTTGAGCCTACGGTCTCCCTTAATAATAGTCAATCACTGAGGGAGACCATAGGCTTTAGGAGAAGAGACCAACGGGATTGTAAAGGGGTCCCTAAAAGACCACCTGAACCCCAATTGGATTTCCCCCTATCAGTTTGAATTAGAATTTATTTTTTAAACCTACTTTTATTTCTTGGTTGTACTTCTATGTACATATATTTTTTCACGATTTATTGAGTAAATTGTACACTTTAACGTGGCAAATCTTCATCTCAGTATTATTCTTCAAATTCTTACACTCATAACATTCAATTGAATACATGCAGCGCTCATGCCCATCGACCAAACATTATCTATGAACCAAAAGAGTCTGGGACACCCTCAAGGCAGAGCAGTGCCTAACATACAACTGACAGGGTGAGTGCAGTGTACCCACTTTGTATTGATCAAGGGGTGCATTGGCCAGGACAAAGATTTCTCAGTGCAACTGGTTGGGGAGCGCAGTGACAGGCTGGAGGACTGGAGAGACGGATATGCGGAAAAAAAGAAAAAAACGGTACATTAAGTACAGTTTTTATTTGCTGGTACAGACTGTTAAATAAACGTCAATTTTTTATGTGTTCTGTGTGTTGTACTGTTTTTGTGTGTGTGATGTAGTGTATGTGGTTGTGTGTGTTGCATGTATCTGTCCAATGCGTAAGTGTGTGAGGTGTGCTATGTATATACAGTATGTGTATGTTGTGTCTTTGTGTATATGTGCAATGTTTAAGTGTCTGTTTTGTGTATGTTGTACTGTTTTTTGGGTGTGTATGGTGAATGTGGGTGTGTGTTGTGTTGTTAAAAGGTATGTTATGTGTGTGTGTGCTGTGTTTATCTGCCCTATGTCTAAGTGTGTAAGGTGTGCTACGTATAAATGTGTGTGTGTGTAGTGTGCCGTGTATATCTGTGCAATGTTTAAGTGTGTGTGATCTGTGTATTGTACTGTTTTTGGCTGTGTGTTGTAGTGAATGTGGGTGTGTGTTGTACTGTGAGTGGTGTGTTATGTGTGTGTGTGTTGTGTGTATCTGCCGAATGTGTAAGTTTGTGAGGTGTGCTACGTATACATGTGTGTGTAGTGTAGTGTGCTGTGCCTATCCTCGCAATGTTTGTGTGTGTTTCTGTATCTGCACAATGTTTAAGTTTGTGTGTGTGTTTGTTGTACTGTTTTTGGGTGTGTGTTGTAGTATATATGGGTTTGTGATGTACTGCATGTGGTGTGTAATGTGTGTGTTTTGTTGTGTGTATCTGTCCAATGTGTAAGTGTGTGAAGCTCACTACGTATATATGTGTGTGTTGTGTACTATGTGTGCGTATGTGGTGTACTGTGTGTGTGTGCACGTGTACAATGTGTACATTTGTGTGTGATGTGTGGTCTATGTATATCCTCATTTATTCCTAATTGTTTAAAGTCTCCACCATAGTGTTAGAATGTGTCATTCATACTCAATGACAGCAATGAAATCAGGTGTGGAGTTGTTCCTTCGCAACGGTTTCCCCGATCGTCGATCCTTTTTCCAGATCATCAATTAAGGCAAATTAAAACTTGGTGTTTTTTAAATTTCTAAGTGAAATTTCCCAAAAACGGCTTCGAGGTGCACACCACCGGGTACAGAGGTATCTTGTTGCAGAATTTGGTGGCTCTGAGTGCTACGGTGTGTCCGCAATGCAACGGACACGCACACACACACACACGCACACACGCACGCACACAGACTCTTCAACTTATTATATAGATTAAATCCTTTTGTACATTGTTCTACGTATTAGACGATGGGACCAGGGGAGATACAGATGGTGCCACCATCATCTAGCCTGCCTATGGTGTTTGTCCCGCCATAAGTAGCACAGCATGGTATATGGCATATGGCATTATATACCAGCAAGACCAGTCCCATATAAAACAGGAGACTCTTGACTGATTCTTGGCTTTCATGGCTCCAATAAGTATAAACATCAGACATCTCACCATCAAATGACTACTTATAGGTAGAGCTTAGGGCTTCTATGAGATTATCCAACACTGATCCTGTATTGTCCTATATTACACTTTCCCACAGATTTTTTTTTTTTTAAATTAGAATTGGAATGAGCGCTACTGCTGTCACTGATAGTACATGGACGCTCCTGTTCCATAGTCTGATCCATGGCCGACAACAGGAGGAAAGATATACATGATATTACAACATGTGATCACCCAGTGATACAGACAATAGAGGGACTGCTACCCTGTAATTCAGACACTGATTTATAGAATAGATTGCCTGTATATCATATCTAAATAGATTTTATTAAAACAATTATTAAAACAATAAAGATACAATGACACACAGGTTCCTGCACACAGATGTATATTAGGAAATGTCTCTGCTTGTCCATGTGATTCTCACCAGACCGATTTTATGGGACAACCGATGGTGTCTGACTCCTAGAAGCACAGTCCAAGCATATGTTGTTACAGTATCTTACCACGTGGGGATAAGTTTAGTGATGTTTGTGATGTAAACGATGGTCGATCCTATAATTATATATAATAATAACAGTCCCAATGCCAATATCGGAGTCCCAATAGAAACTGCATCCATACTGGTCCTGGTCTGGTCCAAGCAGAGATGGATGTCCTTAAAGTGGGAAAACAAGTGTGTGCTAGGAGTTGGTTATATAGTAAATCAGAGATTTGGGGCCAGGAGGAAGTGTTCTGGGTGATAGATGCAGATCATTTGTCTATTAGGTAAAGGGTTAGATAAGGTCCTTATGTCTTTAACATTGCACAAGTTGTGTTTTAGATTCATTGTTGAAAAGTGGAAGAGAGACCATAAGGAGATAAATTGGAAGATCAAAACCTTGTTCTACCTCTCATTCCATATACAGGATATATAGATAAATCTACCCCACTTTGAGCATCAAATAGTCACAATTTTAAATAACATGAAACAGATAAAAATGGATTATAAACTTACTAAGGTTAAGTATTGGGGAAGATAATCGACATCAGGTAACATATATGTAATCAGTCCATGAGACAGAGGATAGACAGTATTACCAACATTAGAAGCACTTTTAAATAATGACTCTAAAATGAAAAAAAAAGGTACATTACACACTATATTCATCACAAGTGTCACCATCACAGACACAAGACACAATATTAAAGCTAGTTCTGGTCACAAAAAGATACAAAAAAACATACACAAGATATTTTTTTTTAGATATCACAAACTGCAAAAAATCTTTTTTATAAATAAAATAATACATTTTCTTACAGCAGACTACAGTCACCTTTTTTAATTTAAAAGGCTAAAAAATGTAATAGAAATAATTGTGCCAAATCAATCAAACAGACCAACACTATTGAGAACCCATTAAGAATATTTAAAGTCATCTGCTGAAAGAGACACCAGTGAGAGGCTGAGAGGGGCGTGTAGAGGATGTCACTGACGTCAGACGTGAGACGCGTTGCCAGACGCCGATGCTGGAAGAGGTGCACGAGCTGCTGACAGCATGGATACTTGGCGAGGCAGACGGAGGGAGCTAGCGGGGAGGCAGAAGCGGAAAATCCAAACATTTCACGCGGACACTGCCCAACGCCGCTGGATAAGCAGGCAGAGAAGCCGAAGGTGCACTAAACACCGGACGCAGACACTCTGCTGAGAAGCGCTGAGGACGCCAAAGGGGAAGAGAGCGCCCTGTCTAAACTGCAGCTGATTCCTATATGTACCTGGAAACAGGAGGAGAGGGCAGCAGTCGCTGAAAGAAGCAGGAGACAGAAGCCTTACATCTACATACAAGGATCGGGTGCCTCTAATCCCATTCGGTGCCAAGCTGTAAGTAAAACAGCAATAACAGAGAGCCCTCAGACAGATATATTTACCTTATACATAACCGCACAGACCTGCTGTAACCAACAGCTTAAAGGGACAGGCGGATGGTGGCCAATGCAAGGGGGAGGTAAGATCAATAAAGTACCCCTTGGCTGTGCCTCCCGCTGTATCCACAAATATAGCTGCAAGAAACTACAGCAATCAGCAGAAACCACTGATAAGCCGCAGCTGGAAAAACCAGATGCAAGTAATCCGCTGAGAAAAGGAGACAGCACCTTGCCAACTGCTACCAAGCCCAAATCTGCAGGACAACTACCACTCCTATCTTTCCCACTGGCTACCCCTCGAGAGAGACTGCTTTCTGCTAATATTAGCTGGACTCCCTGCAGGTGCATGTAGAGACCGGTCCGGACACAACCTGAAACCCATTCGGAAAACTGATAGAGAAGGACAGACTGTCGACTAACATCCCTTCCCCAGCCAGCGTGCCTGAGAAAGAAGACATAAATCAGGTAATAACAATCTTGAGTGAATTTTGGGATGGGATTGAACTCAGAGGGGGTCAAGCAGCTAAACCACGCTTAATATTTGAATATGCATACTAGCATGAAGCAAAGATAGTGTATATTCTGATAAGCCTCCAGAAAGCGGTTAAAACGTAAACCGAGCGGTATAGGCCCAGTGGGAAAGTAGGTTAAAAATGAAATGGAGAGCACTTACACCCAGAAAAGCAAGGCGCCAGGACATACGGGAAGAGTAAAAAATGAGTGACGTCCACCCCATCACCTATTTAAGCCTTTAAACAACCTGAACTAGAATGATTAAAAAAAGAAGAGAGATATAAATATGTTAAACTAAAATATTACTTGATATTTAAGGGAGAAAGCGCCAGAGGAGGGGAGGAGAAACCGATGGAGGAAAAACTGAAATGCCTCCAAAAAGAGATAAGAACCCCCTAAACACTTCAACAAACTTCTTTAAAGCCGCAAGCACAAAACCTAAGGATAAACAGAAGGAGAGACTGTCCATTGCTAGCCAATCAAATACGGCAGAGATATTAGAATCTAATCCCTCCTCTCCGGAGGCACAAGAGAACATGGACGAACCTATAACGCTCCGTAAAATGCTACAACTGCTAGCAGAACTTAAAAATGATATAACCTTAGAAGTCCGAGGGTCAATACAAGATCTAACCAAGGAAATAACAGAACTGGGCAACAGAACAGATCAAATAGAGACAAAGCTCACAGAGATAACTAAGGCACACAATGACCTGGTAAAGGCATATCAGAATTCACAACAAGAACTAACCTCCTTAAAAGAAAAAACAACGAGTTTAGAGGATCGGGCAAGAAGGAGTAACCTTAAAATAAGGGGCATTCCAGAAACAGTACAGATAAAAAACCTGGAACAATATGCTCAAGACACTTTCCACAAGCTGGTTCCGGAGATCCCAAAGACACAGATGCTGATAGACAGAATCCATAGACTACCTAAATCAAGAAAAGCTCCAGAAGAGGCACCAAGGGATGTAATCTTGAAACTCCACTATCCACAAGTCAAAGATGAAATCTTAAGAGCTACCAGAGAGTCAGCGGGCCTAAAAGCCTTAGGACCATTACAGATCTATAACGATCTATCAGTACAAACCTTGATGAAAAGGAAGTCACTGGCAAAGATTACAAATGCCCTCAGACAAGCTAATGTACCATATAAATGGGGCTTCCCAGTTAAATTAATAATTAAACACCAAGGTGAAACCAAGATTGCCGCAACAGAAGAAGAAGGGTGTCAACTACTACATGAATGGAAAATTCCATATTCTGAAGAAACCACAACACCACCCCAACAACTTCAATTGGAATGGACTAAAGTAGCTTAAAAGCCAGAAAAAGGGGAAGGAAAATGTTTTTTGATTTTCTTTTCCTTTTTCTTTTCTTTTTTCTCTTCATCGGTTTGTCCCTATTCTTTTCCTTTTGGTCAGCCTACTTAAGACAGGAAAAGAGAAGGAAACAAAGGACTAATCGCAATATATTGCCTAGCATGGAATGTGGGGAATAATGGATTGGACACTAACATAAATAAATCTGGAAACCTCTGTATCCCTGTAACCCTCCGCCTTTCCTCTCCCTTCTCTGTTAGTAAGACCCCCCAAACATCACCTATACCCACATCCCACTCCTAACCCATTTTTATTTTGTAAATTTTTTTTAAATTTTTTTTTTTTTTTTACTTATCCCCTACCCCCCCTGCCCCTTCCCTTTCCTTGCTTCTCCCCCCTTGTCCAGCTATGTAACCATTCAGATGCCCACTTTCTTCTTCCTGTTTACTTAAATATTTAAATCACAATACGTACACATAAGACCCCATAACACCATGAAATGTATCAAAACCACCAACTTAAATCATTGGGGGGGAGGGCGGGGAGGGATCAGGGAGGGAAGGGGATACATGTTAATCACGGGAATATATCACTAACCTATATTAATTTACACTAATAGAACGCGCTATCGTCGTTCCTTACACTAGATACACCAGACACTAAGAATAAGTAATACAGGAGGAAGCCATTGGATACCGGGAGTCAGCAGTAGAAATAACATAGAATATATGTCTTGCCCCCACTCTCCCTTAAAGAGGAAGGAGGAGGAGGCAAGAGATAAGAATAAGAGCAAGGGAAGGAGAATATATACCTCTCTCTCCTCTTCTGGGTTTATCAATATTATTTCTTTTTTTTTTTTTTTTTTCTCTTTTGTTTGGGGCAAATTGAATAATATCTCCTATAGATTTGGGAAGCGAGATAAATAATCATATAAAGAAAGATAAGAAATGTTAGTAGGAACAGGATGTTAATAAACAATGTTAAGATTGAATACAGGTGATGGGTAGAACTTAACACTACCCCTATAGAATTAAAAAGAGTCTCAAGAAATAGAGACCAAAAAGTGCTCTTATTAAAGAGCCAGGTATATATGCTGAGTAAAAGGTTTATGTATATGTATAAAGAAATGTATGTTTTGATTGTTAATGTTGTCATAAATGTTGTTATGTCAGGAGTTACAGGTCCGTTTCAACTAAAACAAGGTGCAGAGAGACAACAAACAATAAAAGGAAAGCGTATCCATAAATGGCTAGATAAATGATAAAACTTTTATCCCTGAATATAAAGGGACTGAATGCCCCACAGAAGAGGAAACATCTCCTCCAGTATTTAAACTCCCAGAAAATAGATATAGCTGCAATACAAGAGACACATTTCTCTAAAATAAATACACCTAGACTGCTGGATCATAATTATACAAAAATTTATCTCTCTAGTGCAACATGTAAAAAAAGAGGTGTTGCAATATTAATAAACAAAAAATTAAATTGGGTAACAGAGACGCAAGTAGTGGATAAGGAGGGAAGATATATTATTCTGAACGGGACAGTGGAGGGACAGTCAATAATGTTAGTAACAATTTATGCGCCTAACAGCACACAGGAGAAATTTTTTAAGAAAGTATTAAAAGAAATACAAAGAACAGGAGGGAAAACAATAATAATGCTTGGTGACTTTAACGTGACAATGGACCCCCAAATGGACAAAACAAACGTAGGGAAATTAAAAACAACAAAAGCAGTATGTGGACTCTCGAGAAGAATTTATGAAAGGCTAATAGAAGCACAACTATACGACATATGGAGAATTAAAAATCCTACCACACGTGACTATACGTTCTTCTCGAACGCCCACAAAACTTACTCCAGAATAGACCTAATATTAACTGATAGAATAACCCTCCAACAAATTAAAAAAGTAGAAATACTCCCAACAATAATATCAGACCACGCCCCGATAATGACCATCTGGGAAAACACAGCACCAGTAAATAAACAGAGAATATGGAAATTCCCTAAACACTTACTTAAAAAAACGGAAACAAAAATTAAAATAGCAAACTTAATAGATGAATACTGTGCAAATAATAATCCTGAAGAAACTAACCAAATCAATTACTGGTGCGCTCTTAAGGCAGTACTGAGGGGGAATATTATACAGATGTGTTCAAGAATAAAAAAAGAAGAAGAAAGGAACCAACTAGAACTACAGAACCAGATTATAAAATTAGAGAGTGAACATAAAAAAACACCATCAAACAATAAAATATTGGAAAACTTAAATAAATTAAGAGAACAAGTAGAAAATAACAACCTTAAACAAATAAGGAAAAATATGTTATATTTTCAACAGAAGCTCTACACAGAAGGGAATAAGGCCTCGAGACTTCTAGTAAGGAAAATTAAGGGTACAAAATCACGAAAAGAAATAAGAGAAATATATAATAAAAATGGAAGTAAGATTTCTAATCCAAATGAAATAGCAAACATATTTGCAGATTACTATAAAAATCTATATAATCTAAAAGAAGATAAAGACATATTCCAACCCACAAGAAAAACAATAGAGGATTTCTTAAATAATCAAAAATTCCCAAAATTAAAAAAGGACCAAATAGAAAATGTAAACAAATCTATAACTACCCAAGAGATAGAAGAAACTATTAAAACAATGAAGCAACATAAATCTCCAGGTCCAGATGGATATATTAATGAATTTTACACAAATTTTCATGTGAAAATAGCGCCAATACTTCGAGAAACATTTGAAGCAGCGATTGATCTAGAAAAATTCCCAGTTGAGATGTTGGAGGCACGCCTGGTGACCATTCCGAAGGAAGGAAAGGACGCTAGATGTGTTCAAAACTACAGGCCGATAGCTCTCTTGAATTCAGACATAAAAATGTATGCAAAGATAATGGCAAATCGCCTTAGCTACTATCTCCCACAATTAATAAAAGAGGAACAGGTGGGCTTTGTGAGAGATAGGCAGGGAACTGAAAATATAAGGAAAGCGATAAATATTATGGAACACTTCTCAAAAAAAGAACTTCCACTTATGGTGGTGTCGCTTGACGCACAAAAAGCCTTTGACCGTCTCAACTGGGAATATATGGAAGTAGTCTTGAGGAGATTTGGAATAGAAGGAGCATTTCTCAAAGCAATCCTAGTGTTATATTCGAACCCAACAGCACATGTATACATAAATAATAAAACTTCTTACAGATTCCCCATTTCAAATGGGACAAGACAGGGCTGCCCACTCTCGCCAATCATTTTTGTGCTCTCGATAGAGCCTTTCGCAGAAAGAATAAGAACAAACCAAGCAATAAAAGGCCCGGTAATCAACAAAGATCAACATAAAGTCCTCCTATTTGCAGATGACGTATTGTTAATGTTAACGGAACCAGAAAAATCACTAGAGATATTAATGGGAATTATAGATGAATATGTAAAAGCATCATATTACAAACTAAACAAAAAAAAGACGGAGGCATTGCCAATGAACATAGAGGAAGGAAAATTATCGAAATTAAAAGAAAAATATAGATTTAATTGGAAAATTAAAACAATAAAATATTTGGGAATAAACTTGGTAGAGAGGGAGGAAAATTTAATAGAATATAATTATACGCCAATGCTGGAACAACTAAAAAAGAAAACCAAGGATTGGATAAATCACGAGGTCAACTGGTTAGGAAGAGTAGCATCCTTTAAAATGTTCCTCTTACCAAAACTTATGTATTTGTTCAGGGCAATACCGCGATTACTGCCAAAATATTGGCTAAATAGATTCAATACGGTCCTGAACAGATACATATGGAAAAATAAAAAAACAAAAATAGCAAAAAATATTTAATTAGACCAAAAAAAAAAAGGAGGAGTAGCACTTCCAGATTTAGAATCATATCAACAAGCATGTATAATAAATCAAGTATCAGGTTGGGTGGGGAAGGAAAAAAAATCATGGGTAAAATTAGAGGATGACTTAATGGGCCACTTAGATGTAGAGGAACTACTTTGGATACCAGCAAAGAACAGAAAAATAACCAGTTCAACCCCTAAAGCAATAAAGGAGACCCTGAAGGTGTGGGACTCTATATTAACTACAAAAAATAAATTCATAGCACCATTAAGGCAAACCGAAATAAGAACAATAGCAAAATGTATTCCACAGTTAAATCTGAAAGAATGGGAGGATAAAGGTATAAAAAACTTAAAAGATATATATTCAATAGAAGGACTATTATCCTTTGCACAAATACAGATAAAATATGATATATTGACAGCAGATTTTTATAAATACCTGCAAATAAGGAGCTGGTTGGCTGAGTTCCCAACATCCGAAGACGCATTAGAAAACCTCCCTAATATGTTGTTAAATAAAATAAAAAATAAAAACTATAAAGGGGGAATCACATTCTGGTATGTACATATTTTGGACAACAAACTAGAGGAGAAGATCAGACCACAATTTAGATGGGAGCAAGAACTAAGGGTCTCACTGGATGAAGGGGAATGGGCTAGCCTGTTTAACTCAATCCACGGAATGACTAAATCCAGTTCCCATATTGAAAAATGTTTAAGATTGTTCTATGCGGCATATTTAACACCAGAAAGAATAAACAAATTTTGCCCCCAACAACCAAATACATGCTGGAGATGCATGGAGGAAAGAGGCGACTTGTTACATATCTTTTGGACATGCAAGGGCCTAAAAGAGCTATGGGGTGAAATTGAAACTTTAATCTGGCAAGTAACAGGCCAAAAAATAATCTTGACCCCCCAGATGGTGTTGCTACACATGTATACCAAAGAGGAGAAAGTAAAAAATAAATATGTAATAAACCAGATATATATTGCAGCTAAAACTGCAATAGCACAAAACTGGAAACAAAGCCATGCACCAAATCTAAACCTTGTAATGAGCAAAATAAATTATGCATATAAAATGGAAACGATAGACTCACAAGGAAGTAATACAATAAAAAAATGGCAAGCTTGGAGAAAATATGTGGAAGGAACACCACCTGAGGGGACACAGGAATAGTCCTAAGATTGAGAGTAAGACTCAAAATAAGATTGAAAGGAAGATCAACATAAAGTCCTCCTATTTGCAGATGACGTATTGTTAATGTTAACGGAACCAGAAAAATCACTAGAGATATTAATGGGAATTATAGATGAATATGTAAAAGCATCATATTACAAACTAAACAAAAAAAAGACGGAGGCATTGCCAATGAACATAGAGGAAGGAAAATTATCGAAATTAAAAGAAAAATATAGATTTAATTGGAAAATTAAAACAATAAAATATTTGGGAATAAACTTGGTAGAGAGGGAGGAAAATTTAATAGAATATAATTATACGCCAATGCTGGAACAACTAAAAAAGAAAACCAAGGATTGGATAAATCACGAGGTCAACTGGTTAGGAAGAGTAGCATCCTTTAAAATGTTCCTCTTACCAAAACTTATGTATTTGTTCAGGGCAATACCGCGATTACTGCCAAAATATTGGCTAAATAGATTCAATACGGTCCTGAACAGATACATATGGAAAAATAAAAAAACAAAAATAGCAAAAAATATTTAATTAGACCAAAAAAAAAAAGGAGGAGTAGCACTTCCAGATTTAGAATCATATCAACAAGCATGTATAATAAATCAAGTATCAGGTTGGGTGGGGAAGGAAAAAAAATCATGGGTAAAATTAGAGGATGACTTAATGGGCCACTTAGATGTAGAGGAACTACTTTGGATACCAGCAAAGAACAGAAAAATAACCAGTTCAACCCCTAAAGCAATAAAGGAGACCCTGAAGGTGTGGGACTCTATATTAACTACAAAAAATAAATTCATAGCACCATTAAGGCAAACCGAAATAAGAACAATAGCAAAATGTATTCCACAGTTAAATCTGAAAGAATGGGAGGATAAAGGTATAAAAAACTTAAAAGATATATATTCAATAGAAGGACTATTATCCTTTGCACAAATACAGATAAAATATGATATATTGACAGCAGATTTTTATAAATACCTGCAAATAAGGAGCTGGTTGGCTGAGTTCCCAACATCCGAAGACGCATTAGAAAACCTCCCTAATATGTTGTTAAATAAAATAAAAAATAAAAACTATAAAGGGGGAATCACATTCTGGTATGTACATATTTTGGACAACAAACTAGAGGAGAAGATCAGACCACAATTTAGATGGGAGCAAGAACTAAGGGTCTCACTGGATGAAGGGGAATGGGCTAGCCTGTTTAACTCAATCCACGGAATGACTAAATCCAGTTCCCATATTGAAAAATGTTTAAGATTGTTCTATGCGGCATATTTAACACCAGAAAGAATAAACAAATTTTGCCCCCAACAACCAAATACATGCTGGAGATGCATGGAGGAAAGAGGCGACTTGTTACATATCTTTTGGACATGCAAGGGCCTAAAAGAGCTATGGGGTGAAATTGAAACTTTAATCTGGCAAGTAACAGGCCAAAAAATAATCTTGACCCCCCAGATGGTGTTGCTACACATGTATACCAAAGAGGAGAAAGTAAAAAATAAATATGTAATAAACCAGATATATATTGCAGCTAAAACTGCAATAGCACAAAACTGGAAACAAAGCCATGCACCAAATCTAAACCTTGTAATGAGCAAAATAAATTATGCATATAAAATGGAAACGATAGACTCACAAGGAAGTAATACAATAAAAAAATGGCAAGCTTGGAGAAAATATGTGGAAGGAACACCACCTGAGGGGACACAGGAATAGTCCTAAGATTGAGAGTAAGACTCAAAATAAGATTGAAAGGAAGATCAACATAAAGTCCTCCTATTTGCAGATGACGTATTGTTAATGTTAACGGAACCAGAAAAATCACTAGAGATATTAATGGGAATTATAGATGAATATGTAAAAGCATCATATTACAAACTAAACAAAAAAAAGACGGAGGCATTGCCAATGAACATAGAGGAAGGAAAATTATCGAAATTAAAAGAAAAATATAGATTTAATTGGAAAATTAAAACAATAAAATATTTGGGAATAAACTTGGTAGAGAGGGAGGAAAATTTAATAGAATATAATTATACGCCAATGCTGGAACAACTAAAAAAGAAAACCAAGGATTGGATAAATCACGAGGTCAACTGGTTAGGAAGAGTAGCATCCTTTAAAATGTTCCTCTTACCAAAACTTATGTATTTGTTCAGGGCAATACCGCGATTACTGCCAAAATATTGGCTAAATAGATTCAATACGGTCCTGAACAGATACATATGGAAAAATAAAAAAACAAAAATAGCAAAAAATATTTAATTAGACCAAAAAAAAAAAGGAGGAGTAGCACTTCCAGATTTAGAATCATATCAACAAGCATGTATAATAAATCAAGTATCAGGTTGGGTGGGGAAGGAAAAAAAATCATGGGTAAAATTAGAGGATGACTTAATGGGCCACTTAGATGTAGAGGAACTACTTTGGATACCAGCAAAGAACAGAAAAATAACCAGTTCAACCCCTAAAGCAATAAAGGAGACCCTGAAGGTGTGGGACTCTATATTAACTACAAAAAATAAATTCATAGCACCATTAAGGCAAACCGAAATAAGAACAATAGCAAAATGTATTCCACAGTTAAATCTGAAAGAATGGGAGGATAAAGGTATAAAAAACTTAAAAGATATATATTCAATAGAAGGACTATTATCCTTTGCACAAATACAGATAAAATATGATATATTGACAGCAGATTTTTATAAATACCTGCAAATAAGGAGCTGGTTGGCTGAGTTCCCAACATCCGAAGACGCATTAGAAAACCTCCCTAATATGTTGTTAAATAAAATAAAAAATAAAAACTATAAAGGGGGAATCACATTCTGGTATGTACATATTTTGGACAACAAACTAGAGGAGAAGATCAGACCACAATTTAGATGGGAGCAAGAACTAAGGGTCTCACTGGATGAAGGGGAATGGGCTAGCCTGTTTAACTCAATCCACGGAATGACTAAATCCAGTTCCCATATTGAAAAATGTTTAAGATTGTTCTATGCGGCATATTTAACACCAGAAAGAATAAACAAATTTTGCCCCCAACAACCAAATACATGCTGGAGATGCATGGAGG
This sequence comes from Crinia signifera, assembly GCF_055691185.1. Taxonomy (NCBI): domain Eukaryota; kingdom Metazoa; phylum Chordata; class Amphibia; order Anura; family Myobatrachidae; genus Crinia; species Crinia signifera. Next base: position 303,295,696 of record NC_139220.1, on the reverse strand, counting down.
AAAGAGGCGACTTGTTACATATCTTTTGGACATGCAAGGGCCTAAAAGAGCTATGGGGTGAAATTGAAACTTTAATCTGGCAAGTAACAGGCCAAAAAATAATCTTGACCCCCCAGATGGTGTTGCTACACATGTATACCAAAGAGGAGAAAGTAAAAAATAAATATGTAATAAACCAGATATATATTGCAGCTAAAACTGCAATAGCACAAAACTGGAAACAAAGCCATGCACCAAATCTAAACCTTGTAATGAGCAAAATAAATTATGCATATAAAATGGAAACGATAGACTCACAAGGAAGTAATACAATAAAAAAATGGCAAGCTTGGAGAAAATATGTGGAAGGAACACCACCTGAGGGGACACAGGAATAGTCCTAAGATTGAGAGTAAGACTCAAAATAAGATTGAAAGGAAGATCAACATAAAGTCCTCCTATTTGCAGATGACGTATTGTTAATGTTAACGGAACCAGAAAAATCACTAGAGATATTAATGGGAATTATAGATGAATATGTAAAAGCATCATATTACAAACTAAACAAAAAAAAGACGGAGGCATTGCCAATGAACATAGAGGAAGGAAAATTATCGAAATTAAAAGAAAAATATAGATTTAATTGGAAAATTAAAACAATAAAATATTTGGGAATAAACTTGGTAGAGAGGGAGGAAAATTTAATAGAATATAATTATACGCCAATGCTGGAACAACTAAAAAAGAAAACCAAGGATTGGATAAATCACGAGGTCAACTGGTTAGGAAGAGTAGCATCCTTTAAAATGTTCCTCTTACCAAAACTTATGTATTTGTTCAGGGCAATACCGCGATTACTGCCAAAATATTGGCTAAATAGATTCAATACGGTCCTGAACAGATACATATGGAAAAATAAAAAAACAAAAATAGCAAAAAATATTTAATTAGACCAAAAAAAAAAAGGAGGAGTAGCACTTCCAGATTTAGAATCATATCAACAAGCATGTATAATAAATCAAGTATCAGGTTGGGTGGGGAAGGAAAAAAAATCATGGGTAAAATTAGAGGATGACTTAATGGGCCACTTAGATGTAGAGGAACTACTTTGGATACCAGCAAAGAACAGAAAAATAACCAGTTCAACCCCTAAAGCAATAAAGGAGACCCTGAAGGTGTGGGACTCTATATTAACTACAAAAAATAAATTCATAGCACCATTAAGGCAAACCGAAATAAGAACAATAGCAAAATGTATTCCACAGTTAAATCTGAAAGAATGGGAGGATAAAGGTATAAAAAACTTAAAAGATATATATTCAATAGAAGGACTATTATCCTTTGCACAAATACAGATAAAATATGATATATTGACAGCAGATTTTTATAAATACCTGCAAATAAGGAGCTGGTTGGCTGAGTTCCCAACATCCGAAGACGCATTAGAAAACCTCCCTAATATGTTGTTAAATAAAATAAAAAATAAAAACTATAAAGGGGGAATCACATTCTGGTATGTACATATTTTGGACAACAAACTAGAGGAGAAGATCAGACCACAATTTAGATGGGAGCAAGAACTAAGGGTCTCACTGGATGAAGGGGAATGGGCTAGCCTGTTTAACTCAATCCACGGAATGACTAAATCCAGTTCCCATATTGAAAAATGTTTAAGATTGTTCTATGCGGCATATTTAACACCAGAAAGAATAAACAAATTTTGCCCCCAACAACCAAATACATGCTGGAGATGCATGGAGGAAAGAGGCGACTTGTTACATATCTTTTGGACATGCAAGGGCCTAAAAGAGCTATGGGGTGAAATTGAAACTTTAATCTGGCAAGTAACAGGCCAAAAAATAATCTTGACCCCCCAGATGGTGTTGCTACACATGTATACCAAAGAGGAGAAAGTAAAAAATAAATATGTAATAAACCAGATATATATTGCAGCTAAAACTGCAATAGCACAAAACTGGAAACAAAGCCATGCACCAAATCTAAACCTTGTAATGAGCAAAATAAATTATGCATATAAAATGGAAACGATAGACTCACAAGGAAGTAATACAATAAAAAAATGGCAAGCTTGGAGAAAATATGTGGAAGGAACACCACCTGAGGGGACACAGGAATAGTCCTAAGATTGAGAGTAAGACTCAAAATAAGATTGAAAGGAAGAATAACACTAAGAAATCCATACAACCCTAGAAACAACCATCATATGCCATTATTGTTTAATTGTTCAACTAGAAGAGTGAACACGAACCTGTAAATGTCAAATGTTAAATGTTTGTACTGGAATGGAAGAGTATATATGTGAGATATAATTACGTGTATGTGCATGTTAAATATATCTAAAGTTTGTAACATAAATGTTTTAAAAAATGAAATAAATAAAATAAAAAAGAATATTTAAAGTTTCATCTAAATAACTCTCTAGATATCAATTCATTTTATTTAATGTGATTGTTATATAGATTTCAACAACTATATTTAATACTAGCTGACCCGCCCGGCGTTGCCCGGGAAAACCTTGGGGTTTTTTTATTTCCAAAATTGCTGAAAAATGTAATCTTACAGTATGCTGTGCCAAAGACCTAAGATTGTAATTTGTTGTAGATTTCACCATAATGTTAGAATGTGTTTGCATTGATACTCAATGACGGCAATGAATTCAGGTGTGGTGGTGTTGTTTGAAACACAACGATCCTGAGTTGATAACTTGTATGTGTTGATGAATTCTACACCCACTCCTGAGATTTAGCACCTATGACATAGCCTCCAACATCTGAGGGTCAGAAATCGGTACATAATAAGAAAGGGATGTGGCCACACCTCCATTTCTATACTTTCAATTGTACAGTTTCTGGGCGTTGCTTACCACGCCATAATTAATAAAAAATTCAACGCTCCCTGCCACTGCCGCTCCCCTCACCAATCCAGCCTGCAGCAGTCTTTGAGGTCTGGAGATCTGTAAAGCACATGCACCGGTCATCTCTACCAGTTGGGCAGCCCCTGAGTGTGGGAGCATGTCCGCAGGCCTGGCCACATGACGTCATAACGCAACGCAGTCTACCCGCACAACACTGCATTGCACCACTGGGAATGGGGGCAATGGGCCAAATTCTTCCCTACACCCGCCGTGCCAATCCACCGATCCAGCCATCGCAATCATCAATGGGTGCATTGATAAGGTTTGGAGTGTAAGAAGTTGAAGAATAAGACTGAGATAAAGATTTTCCATGTTAAAGTGTACAATTTACTCAATAAATCATGAAAAGATATAAGTGTACATAGAAGTACAATCAAGAAATGAAAGTAGGATTAAAAAATAAGTTTTGATTCAAACTCATAATTGTTTGGATGGGGGTGGGTTGTGAAACAAATCTATAGGTGGAGGGGGATATGGATATTGTGGGCATAATTGGTGTTTGGTACACCTACAGGGGCTACTCATTTGATGGGATTTTCACTACAGTGTCATGGTCACAGTGTCACCATAAGGGGATTCCCAATTCGGGTCCAGGTGGTCTTTTAGGAACCCTTTACAATCCCGTAGGTCTCTTCTCCTTGAGCCTACGGTCTCCCTTAATAATAGTCAATCACTGAGGGAGACCATAGGCTTTAGGAGAAGAGACCAACGGGATTGTAAAGGGGTCGCTAAAAGACCACCTGAACCCCAATTGGATTTCCCCCTACGGTGACACTGTAGTGAAAATTTCTCATCAACTGGGGACCCCCTGTAGGTGTACCAAACACCAATTATGCCCACAATATCCATACCCCCCTCCACTTATAGATTTGTTTGGCAACCCACACCATCCAAACAATTATCAGTTTGAATTAGAATTTATTTTTTAAACCTACTTTTATTTCTTGGTTGTACTTCTATGTACATATATTTTTTTCACGATTTATTGAGTAAATTGTACATTCTTACACTCATAACATTCAAACGAATACATGCAGCGCTCATGCCCATCGACCAAACATTATCTACAGTATGAACCAAAAGAGTCTGGGACACCCTCAAGGCAGAGCAGTGCCTAACATACAACTGACAGGGTGAGTGCAGTGTACCCACTTTGTATTGATCAAGGGGTGCATTGGCCAGGACAAAGATTTCTCAGTGCAACTGGCTGGGGAGCGCAGTGACAGGCTGGAGGACTGGAGAGACGGATATGCGGAAAAAAGAAAAAATGGTACATTAGGTACAGTTTTTATTTGCTGGTACAGACTGTTAAATAAACGTCAATTTTTTATGTGTTCTGTGTGTTGTACTGTTTTTGTGTGTGTGATGTAGTGTATGTGGTTGTGTGTGTTGCATGTATCTGTCCAATGCGTAAGTGTGTGAGGTGTGCTATGTATATACAGTATGTGTATGTTGTGTCTTTGTGTATATGTGCAATGTTTAAGTGTGTGTTTTGTGTATGTTGTACTGTTTTTTGGGTGTGTATGGTGAATGTGGGTGTGTGTTGTTTTGTTAGAGGTATGTTATGTGTGTGTGTGTGTGCTGTGTGTATCTGCCCTATGTGTAAGTGCGTAAGGTGTGCTACGTATAAATGTGTGTGCCGTGTGTATCTGTGCAATGTTTAAGTGTGTGTGATCTGTGTATTGTACTATTTTTGGCTGTTTGTTGTAGTGAATGTGGGTGTGTGTTGTGTTGTTAGAGGTATGTTATGTGTGTGTGTGCTGTGTTTATCTGCCCTATGTGTAAGTGCGTAAGGTGTGCTACGTATAAATGTGTGTGTGTGTGTGTAGTGTGCCGTGTGTATCTGTGCAATGTTTAAGTGTGTGTGATCTGTGTATTGTACTGTTTTTGGCTGTGTGTTGTAGTGAATGTGGGTGTGTGTTGTACTGTGAGTGGTGTGTTATGTGTGTGTGTGTTGTGTGTATCTGCCGAATGTGTAAGTGTGTGAGGTGCGCTACGTATACATGTGTGTGTAGTGTAGTGTGCTGTGCCTATCCTGGCAATGTTTGTGTGTGTTTCTGTATCTGCACAATGTTTAAGTGTGTGTGTGTTTGTTGTACTGTTTTTGGGTGTGTGTTGTAGTGTATATGGGTTTGTGATGTACAGCATGTGGTGTGTTTTGTGTGTGTTTTGTTGTGTGTATCTGTCCAATGTCTAAGTGTGTGAAGCTCGCTACGTATATATGTGTGTGTTGTGTACTATGTGTGCGTATGTGGTGTACTTTGTGTGTGTGCACGTGTACAATGTGTACATTTGTGTGTGATGTGTGGTCTATGTATATCCTCATTTATTCCTAATTGTTTAAAGCTGGGGTAGCCAACCCTAGTCCTCGAGAGCTACCAACAGTGCATGTTTTGCAGGTCTCCTCACAGAATCACGTGAGCTAATTAGCTCCATCTGTGGATCTTTTAAAATGTGTCAGTGATTAATGATTGCAGCTGTGCAGCAGCTAGGTTGTCTGGAAAATGTGCACTGTTGGTAGCTCTCGAGGGCTAGGGTTGGCTACCACTGGTTTAAAGTCTCCACCATAGTGTTAGAATGTGTCATTCATACTCAATGACAGCAATGAAATCAGGTGTGGAGTTGTTCCTTCGCAACGGTTTCCCAGATCGTCGATCCTTTTCCCAGATCATCAATTAAGGCAAATTAAAACTTGGTGTTTTTTTAAATTTCTAAGTGAAATTTCCCAAAAACGGCTTCGAGGTGCACACCACCGGGTACAGAGGTATCTTGTTGCAGAATTTGGTGGCTCTGAGTGCCACGGTGTGTCCGCAATGCAACGGACACGCACACACACGCACGCACACACGCACGCACGCACACAGACTCTTCAACTTATTATATAGATTTGAACCATACAAAAGCATTTTCTGAAATAATAATATAATTTTATATCACAGAGAGAAATAATGTTTATAATAATAAATATGAATTGCCATCTTATAACCACCCTATAAATCCCTAGAAATGGGATCATTGGGTAGACCGTAAATTGGTCGACAAGCATTATGTCAACATGCATTAAGGTCGACATGCAGGAAGGTCATCATCACTGAAGGTTGACATTGATTAGATCGACAGGGTCATTAGGTCGGCACAAGCATTAGGTCGACATGCAGAAGGTCTCCGGTCGAAAGGTCGACATGTTTTTTTTAAAATTGTCCTGAATTTCGACACAGTCGACATGGACACTGAAACATAGAACCACGTCCCCATTCTCCCACCACACCCTAGTGCACGCACGTCTCAGTCAGATGGAGAGCCGGGCTGCTGGCGGATCGCCAGCGGTGACGTTCTGGTGATTCGCCACTAAGAGGGAGCCTGGCTCCATCTGTAACTAAGGCAGATTCCATCACGGGTTATCAGCCAGATCAAAAAGGTACCTCTCTGTCTCCCCATATCTCCTTTCTACAGGCATTATGCTTTAGCACGTGCATACAGATATTGATACATACATCTCACCTTATTTCACCTTAACAGCCCCACCACTGACTTAAACCAGTTTCACATTGCAGCTGTGACACGGTATATTGCCGTTTTGTTTTTACCATTTTAAAACGGGAACAGCTGCAGTGTGAAAGCTTCATTGTCAATTTACCGGTTACAGAATACCGGTATTTTGAAACATGTTAAAAGCAGGATCCTACATGTTTCTGAGCCGTTTTCCCTGTCCGTTTTCCCAGTCTGAACAGCTCAGAAACGGGAAAAAAAAACCTTTTAAATAACATTGTATGGCTTTCTATGGGTGAAACAGGTTGAATCTGAAGGTACAAAAATGGTATTGAAACTGCAATATACCTTTACAACATGCAATATGAAAGGGGTTTAACCGACTTTTGAACCGTTTTAAGACATGTTTACAAAAACGGGTTGAAAACAGGTTTTGGCAATGTGAAACCAGCTTGAATGTCGCTCATCATCCACCAATGCAATCCAATTGTATGTGGAAGGCAGCAGCACACTAGGAAAAGGTAAAAGGCTGTTCTATGTCTCTCCTCCCTATCCCACTTCTTTTCCCTGAATACTCTCATCACAACCACTGATGGATAGCATTCTGTGCTGGGGTATTTCTACACAAGGTGCCTCCTAGGTGAGTGGGACAGCAGATATTCAACTTATTTATATCCCTAGTGTCCCAGTAACTAGGACCCGCTCACTCACCATACCACTAAAGCCCCATTTGTAGTGGCAGTTAGCAGTCACTGGTACTGGCTGGTAACGGAGAGTGACCCCTCTGAACACACCTGTTACCATACACTGCATATTGGGTATATATAGTGACCAGCAGCAGTCCGGAGAGACACACTGGGGAGACTGTTCTCCTATAGCTACACTGTCTTTTACTATTTTCCTAAGGGGAGACAGTAATTTATACCTTGAACCAATAAAACACAGATTTATGGACACTTACCTGCCATGAAGAACAGTACAGAATACTCTGTGTTGTATAAAAGCTGCTGTCAGGTAATAAGACGGACTTTGACGCCATTATATCTCTTGCGTTACCTGACAATATATTCCCTGGCTACCTGCCTCTATGGATATGTAACATACAAATTGTCCATACAAATGATGTGTAATTCTTTAATTAATAATCTTACATTAGACTAGTCACTGATTGATAATCTTGGGAGAAATATATACCTACAGCAGACAAGACAGTGTGAGATTATATCCCGATATTGTCATAGTTACTTGTCTTGCACTAGAAATGTGATGTTTCCATCTAAAAGCACATTCACTGGGATAATTGTGTAATTACACCACTAATTGTGTGCTCTCATATCAAGTCATGTGACTACTCTCGGGCTGAAGGCAACATTCAAACATGAAATAAGACTATTACTATTGCTGAAGTGTTCTTAGCATTGTCTTTTGCCACCGGCCCCTATGTGATGTACTATAAACACACTGTTTATACCTAATTAGATTATCACTGGTAACATCTATGTGTTTCACTTTTGTACAGACTGTGATACTAACTATATGTATCCAGTGCTGACAGGATTATAATTACAGGCACTTTCGATTCAGCAACAGTATAACTGGATTATTTACTACGTATATTTAGATCTTACTTGCAGACTAATGCTGTGTACACACGGGGGCGATAGGGGCTATAATCGCTGTCCTAATGTAGATAGCCAGTAATACTATTTTCAATTAATATCTTCTATTATGTGAATAGAGGAGATACATTTAAAACAGTGCACCAACAAAAAGAGAGTGATTCTATTACTGATATGTAGAACAAGTCTTTCTGCTGAAACTCTGGCCAGACAATAGGTGACTCCTAAACAAAAGGCCCCTTTGGTGACATAACAGGATGCCAGAGCCTGATGTGATCTAATTACTATACAAGGTTTTACCCTGCCAGGGTGTAATTAGCATTTATCATTGTAGTAAGTCACTTTAGGAATATTTACACCTCATTTACAAGACAAGGAGCTGGGCAGGAGGAGCTGCTGTGGTGAATGACTGTATACTAATGTTATGCGACCCTAATTTACATGTCACCTCTCAGTGTAAGAATTCCTGCAGGGCATCCTGGGAACTACTGGGGAGAGATGGGGAGGAGTGACTATAAATAGGCTGTATCAGGCCACTGGGAGATGATGGAGGAGCTGCTGGATCAGTTACTGGTTGGAGAGCTGGGAGGACGGAGCAGTAAGAGAGAGACAGAGGAAGGATCCCCAGAGTAAGGTAATTATATTATACATAAGATTATGCTGATAATTACACAATCAATTTTACTATTCTATTGTGAATATTGTCTTGTTATTAGTGATTACATTTTATTTGACCAATATATAATTAGTTAATATTACTATATCATAGAATAATATGGCCTTATTCTAATCGTGACATTGCACTTAAGTATTCATAAATCAATATACAAGTTCATTAAAGTTCACATTATGGGGGAAATTTACTAAAGGCAATTTGTAAAAAAATAGGTGCATTTGTATCCAGAAAAACACTTATTTTTGACATTTAGGGGGAAATTTGGGATCAGGACCCACAGTTTGAGAACCTCTGCAGTAGAGCAATTTAAACATGCTTGGAATAGGCATATTGGTATCCTTACAAGGAAATAAGGATCCTTTATGGATTGAGGTAACGGGGGAAATTTGTAAAAAAAAATAGGTGCATTTGTATCCAGAAATACACTCATTTTTGACATTTACTGTCCTGAAAATACGCAATTGGTATCAAAGTGCTATTAATACGAATACGAATTGCCGTAATTTCGGGATAGTAAATGTCAAATATAAGTGTATTTCTGGATACAAATACACCTATTTTTTATAAATTTCCTTTAGTAAATTGCTATTCCTATAAATAAAATAAAGGGACTAAATTTCATTAAATTTTTCATCAAAATATCTACTGTATATTTTCTCTATCATACTGTGGGATAATTTGTATAATATATCTGACATAATAAAAGGCTAATGCTGCTCCTCACCTTTATGGGGGAATTGGAGTGTTGTGCATGCCGGCTGTCACTAGATAGCGCCCAATGGAGCTTCACGTGGTGCACGCAGGGGGGTTCCTGAGTACCAGAACCCCCCCCCCAGGAGTCTAAGTGGGATAGGCTGAAAGCTGAGGGTCCCCTCTTTCCATGGGTACAAGAATTTTAAAAATCAGCCCTTGGAAACCGGAGATATCTGACTTCAAACAGTTGTCCCCATCCAAGCCTGTTAACTGCTCTTCCCAGTCAGATATTTCAGGTTCTGTTTGACTTAGAGTTTTCCATTAAAATCTAAGAAATCTATTTCCGGGAACTGGACATATCTGCAGTCAAGCAAGCTGTACTCCCACCAGAAAATTATGAATAATAAGCCCACTCCACTATACACCCCTCCTCTGCATATTAAACATCCTCTACCACCCTGGAAGTTATGTATCAGGGCCCCTTGATTCAGCCCAATGGCCCCTTCTCTTACCCCATTTCCCACCATCTGTGCAGTAAAGGGGTAATTAGTGGAAATTACTGATCCAGGCCCTACATGCTGAGTGGTTGATATAATACCCTCTACCACCCGCGGGCCATCAAAGCTTCCCCCACCTCTACCGCTGGAGGATCGGTAGGGGCCCCAATACATTGCTATGCCCAGGGGTCTACACTGCTGTTGACGCCCCTGTATGTACATACAGTATATGTATGTATATATATATATATATATATATATATATATATATATGTATGTATGTGTGTGTGTGTGTGTGTATATATACATATGTATACACATATATATATATATATATATCTTATATCATCTATATAATAAGTTGAAGAGTCTGTGTGCGTGCGTGTGTGCGTGTGTGCGTGTGTGTGCGTGTCCGTTGCATTGCGGACACACCGTAGCACTCAGAGCCACCAAATTCTGCAACAAGATACCTCTGTACCCGGTGGTGTGCACCTCGAAGCCGTTTTTGGGAAATTTCACTTAGAAATTTAAAAAACACCAAGTTTTAATTTGCCTTAATTGATGATCTGGAAAAAGGATCGACGATCGGGGAAACCGTTGCGAAGGAACAACTCCACACCTGATTTCATTGCTGTCATTGAGTATGAATGACACATTCTAACACTATGGTGGAGACTTTAAACAATTAGGAATAAATGAGGATATACATAGACCACACATCACACACAAATGTACACATTGTACACGTGCACACACACACAGTACACCACATACGCACACATAGTACACAACACACACATATATACGTAGTGAGCTTCACACACTTACACATTGGACAGATACACACAACAAAACACACACATTACACACCACATGCAGTACATCACAAACCCATATATACTACAACACACACCCAAAAACAGTACAACAAACACACACACAAACTTAAACATTGTGCAGATACAGAAACACACACAAACATTGCGAGGATAGGCACAGCACACTACACTACACACACATGTATACGTAGCACACCTCACAAACTTACACATTCGGCAGATACACACAACACACACACACATAACACACCACTCACAGTACAACACACACCCACATTCACTACAACACACAGCCAAAAACAGTACAATACACAGATCACACACACTTAAACATTGCACAGATATACACGGCACACTACACACACACACATTTATACGTAGCACACCTTACGCACTTAGACATAGGGCAGATAAACACAGCACACACACACATAACATACCTCTAACAACACAACACACACCCACATTCACCATACACACCCAAAAAACAGTACAACATACACAAAACAGACACTTAAACATTGCACATATACACAAAGACACAACATACACATACTGTATATACATAGCACACCTCACACACTTACGCATTGGACAGATACATGCAACACACACAACCACATACACTACATCACACACACAAAAACAGTACAACACACAGAACACATAAAAAATTGACGTTTATTTAACAGTCTGTACCAGCAAATAAAAACTGTACTTAATGTACCGTTTTTTTCTTTTTTTCCGCATATCCGTCTCTCCAGTCCTCCAGCCTGTCACTGCGCTCCCCAACCAGTTGCACTGAGAAATCTTTGTCCTGGCCAATGCACCCCTTGATCAATACAAAGTGGGTACACTGCACTCACCCTGTCAGTTGTATGTTAGGCACTGCTCTGCCTTGAGGGTGTCCCAGACTCTTTTGGTTCATAGATAATGTTTGGTCGATGGGCATGAGCGCTGCATGTATTCAATTGAATGTTATGAGTGTAAGAATTTGAAGAATAATACTGAGATGAAGATTTGCCACGTTAAAGTGTACAATTTACTCAATAAATCGTGAAAAAATATATGTACATAGAAGTACAACCAAGAAATAAAAGTAGGTTTAAAAAATAAATTCTAATTCAAACTGATAGGGGGAAATCCAATTGGGGTTCAGGTGGTCTTTTAGGGACCCCTTTACAATCCCGTTGGTCTCTTCTCCTAAAGCCTATGGTCTCCCTCAGTGATTGACTATTATTAAGGGAGACCGTAGGCTCAAGGAGAAGAGACCTACGGGATTGTAAAGGGTTCCTAAAAGACCACCTGGACCCGAATTGGGAATCCCCTTATGGTGACACTGTGACCATGATACTGTAGTGAAAATCCCATCAAATGAGTAGCCCCTGTAGGTGTACCAAACACCAATTATGCCCACAATATCCATATCCCCCTCCACCTATAGATTTGTTTCACAACCCACCCCCATCCAAACAATTATGAGTTTGAATCAGAACTTATTTTTTAATCCTACTTTCATTTCTTGATTGTACTTATATGTGCACTTATATCTTTTCATGATTTATTGAGTAAATTGTACACTTTAACATGGAAAATCTTTATCTCAGTCTTATTCTTCAACTTCTTACACTCCAAACCTTATCAATGCACCCATTGATGATTGCGATGGCTGGATCGGTGGATTGGCCCGGCGGGTGTAGGGAAGAATTTGGCCCATTGCACCCATTCCCAGTGGTGCATTGCAGTGTTGTGCGGGTAGCCTGCGTCACGTTATGATGTCATGTGGCCAGGCCTGCGGACATGCTCCCACACTCAGGGGCTGCCCCACTGGTAGAGATGACCGGTGCATGTGCTTTACAGATCTCCAGACCTCAGAGACTGCTGCAGGCTGGATTGGTGAGGGGAGCGGGAGTGGCAGGGAGCGTTGAATTTTTTATTAATTATGGCGCGGTAAGTAACGCCCACCCCGGTCTCCACGCACTCAGCACCTGTATTTACACATCCTAGAAACTGTACCATTGAAAGTATAGAAATGGAGGTGTGGCCACATCCCTTTCTGATTTTGTACCAATTTCTGACCCTCAGATGTTGGAGGCTATGTCATAGGTGCTAAATCTCAGGAGTGGATGTAGAATTCATCAACACATACAAGTTATCAACTCAGGATCGTTGTGTTTCAAACAACACCACCACACCTGAATTCATTGCCGTCATTGAGTATCAATGCAAACACATTCTAACATTATGGTGAAATCTACAACAAATTACAATCTTAGGTCTTTGGCACAGCATACTGTAAGATTACATTTTTCAGCAATTTTGGAAATAAAAAAACCCCAAGGTTTTCCCGGGCAACGCCGGGCGGGTCAGCTAGTCTATATAATAAGTTGAAGAGTCTGTGTGCGTGCGTGTGTGCGTGCGTGTGTGCGTGTGTGCGTGTCCGTTGCATTGCGGACACACCGTGGCACTCAGAGCCACCAAATTCTGCAACAAGATACCTCTGTACCCGGTAGTGTGCACCTCGAAGCCGTTTTTGGGAAATTTCACTTAGAAATTTAAAAAACACCAAGTTTTAATTTGCCTTAATTGATGATCTGGGAAAAGGATCGACGATCTGGGAAACCGTTGCGAAGGAACAACTCCACACCTGATTTCATTGCTGTCATTGAGTATGAATGACACATTCTAACACTATGGTGGAGACTTTAAACAATTAGGAATAAATGAGGATATACATAGACCACACATCACACACAAATGTACACATTGTACACGTGCACACACACACAGTACACCACATACGCACACATAGTACACAACACACACATATATACGTAGCGAGCTTCACACACTTACACATTGGACAGATACACACAACAAAACACACACATAACACACCACATGCAGTACATCACAAACCCATATACACTACAACACACACCCAAAAACAGTACAACAAACACACACACTTAAACATTGTGCAGATACAGAAACACACACAAACATTGCCAGGATAGGCACAGCACACTACACTACACACACATGTATACGTAGCGCACCTCACAAACTTACACATTCGGCAGATACACACAACACACACACATAACACACCACTCACAGTACAACACACAGCCAAAAACAGTACAATACACAGATCACACACACTTAAACATTGCACAGATACACACGGCACACTACACACACACACATTTATACGTAGCACACCTTACGCACTTACACATAGGGCAGATAAACACAGCACACACACACATAACATACCTCTAACAACACAACACACACCCACATTCACTACAACAAACAGCCAAAAATAGTACAATACACAGATCACACACACTTAAACATTGCACAGATACACACGGCACACACATTTATACGTAGCACACCTTACGCACTTACACATAGGGCAGATATGCACAGCACACACACACACATAACATACCTCTAACAACACAACACACACCCACATTCACCATACACACCCAAAAAACAGTACAACATACACAAAACACACACTTAAACATTGCACATATACACAAAGACACAACATACACATACTGTATATACATAGCACACCTCACACACTTACGCATTCGACAGATACATGCAACACACACAACCACATACACTACATCACACACACAAAAACAGTACAACACACAGAACACATAAAAAATTGACGTTTATTTAACAGTCTGTACCAGCAAATAAAAACTGTACCTAATGTACCGTTTTTTCTTTTTTCCGCATATCCGTCTCTCCAGTCCTCCAGCCTGTCACTGCGCTCCCCAGCCAGTTGCACTGAGAAATCTTTGTCCTGGCCAATGCACCCCTTGATCAATACAAAGTGGGTACACTGCACTCACCCTGTCAGTTGTATGTTAGGCACTGCTCTGCCTTGAGGGTGTCCCAGACTCTTTTGGTTCATAGATAATGTTTGGTCGATGGGCATGAGCGCTGCATGTATTCGTTTGAATGTTATGAGTGTAAGAATTTGAAGAATAATACTGAGATGAAGATTTGCCACGTTAAAGTGTACAATTTACTAAATAAATCGTGAAAAAAATATATGTACATAGAAGTACAACCAATAAATAAAAGTAGGTTTATAAAATAAATTCTAATTCAAACTGATAATTGTTTGGATGGGTTGGGTTGCCAAACAAATCTATAAATGGAGGGGGGTATGGATATTGTGGGCATAATTGGTGTTTGGTACACCTACAGGGGGTCCCCAGTTGATGAGAAATTTTCACTACAGTGTCACCGTAGGGGGAAATCCAATTGGGGTTCAGGTGGTCTTTTAGGGACCCCTTTACAATCCCGTTGGTCTCTTCTCCTAAAGCCTATGGTCTCCCTCAGTGATTGACTATTATTAAGGGAGACCGTAGGCTCAAGGAGAAGAGACCTACGGGATTGTAAAGGGTTCCTAAAAGACCACCTGGACCCGAATTGGGAATCCCCTTATGGTGACACTGTGACCATGACACTGTAGTGAAAATCCCATCAAATGAGTAGCCCCTGTAGGTGTACCAAACACCAATTATGCCCACAATATCCATATCCCCCTCCACCTATAGATTTGTTTCACAACCCACCCCCATCCAAACAATTATGAGTTTGAATCAGAACTTATTTTTTAATCCTACTTTCATTTCTTGATTGTACTTCTATGTACACTTATATCTTTTCATGATTTATTGAGTCAATTGTACACTTTAACATGGAAAATCTTTATCTCAGTCTTATTCTTCAACTTCTTACACTCCAAACTTATCAATGCACCCATTGATGATTGCGATGGCTGGATCGGTGGATTGGCCCGGCGGGTGTAGGGAAGAATTTGGCCCATTGCACCCATTCCCAGTGGTGCATTGCAGTGTTGTGCGGGTAGCCTGCGTCGCGTTATGACGTCATGTGGCCAGGCCTGCGGACATGCTCCCACACTCAGGGGCTGCCCCACTGGTAGAGATGACCGGTGCATGTGCTTTACAGATCTCCAGACCTCAGAGACTGCTGCAGGCTGGATTGGTGAGGGGAGCGGGAGTGGCAGGGAGCGTTGAATTTTTTATTAATTATGGCACGGTAAGTAACGCCCACCCCGGTCTCCACGCACTCAGCACCTGTATTTACACATCCTAGAAACTGTACCATTGAAAGTATAGAAATGGAGGTGTGGCCACATCCCTTTCTGATTTTGTACCGATTTCTGACCCTCAGATGTTGGAGGCTATGTCATAGGTGCTAAATCTCAGGAGTGGATGTAGAATTCATCAACACATACAAGTTATCAACTCAGGATCGTTGTGTTTCAAACAACACCACCACACCTGAATTCATTGCCGTCATTGAGTATCAATGCAAACACATTCTAACATTATGGTGGAATCTACAACAAATTATAATCTTAGGTCTTTGGCACAGCATACTGTAAGATTAAATTTTTCAGCAATTTTGGAAATAAAAAAACCCCAAGGTTTTCCCGGGCAACGCCGGGCGGGTCAGCTAGTCTATATAATAAGTTGAAGAGTCTGTGTGCGTGCGTGTGTGTGTGCGTGTGTGTGTGTGTGCGTGTCCGTTGCATTGCGGACACACCGTGTCACTCAGAGCCACCAAATTCTGCAACAAGATACCTCTGTACCCGGTGGTGTGCACCTCGAAGCCGTTTTTGGGAAATTTCACTTCGAAATTTAAAAAACACCAAGTTTTAATTTGCCTTAATTGATGATCTGGGAAAAGGATCGACGATCTGAGAAACCGTTCCGAAGAAACAACTCCACACCTGATTTCATTGCTGTCATTGAGTATGAATGACACATTCTAACACTATGGTGGAGACTTTAAACAATTAGGAATAAATGAGGATATACATAGACCACACATCACACACAAATGAACACATTGTACACGTGCACACACACACAGTACACCACATACGCACACATAGTACACAACACACACATATATACGTAGCGAGCTTCACACGCTTACACATTGGACAGATACACACAACAAAACACACACATAACACACCACATGCAGTACATCACAAACCCATATACACTACAACACACACCCAAAAACAGTACAACAAACACACACACACTTAAACATTGTGCAGATACAGAAACACACACAAACATTGCCAGGATAGGCACAGCACACTACACTACACACACATGTATATGTAGCGCACCTCACAAACTTACACATTCGGCAGATACACACAACACACACACACATAACACACCACTCACAGTACAACACACACCCACATTCACTACAACACACAGCCAAAAACAGTACAATACACAGATCACACACACTTAAACATTGCACAGATACACACAGCACACTACACACACACACATTTATACGTAGCACACCTTACGCACTTACACATAGGGCAGATAAACACAGCACACACACACACATAACATACCTCTAACTACACAACACCCACCCACATTCACTACAACAAACAGCCAAAAATAGTACAATACACAGATCACACACACTTAAACATTGCACAGATACACACGGCACACACATTTATACGTAGCACACCTTACGCACTTACACATAGGGCAGATACACACAGCACACACACACACACATAACATACCTCTAACAACACAACACACACCCACATTCACCATACACACCCAAGAAACAGTACAACATACACAAAACACACACTTAAACATTGCACATATACACACAGACACAACATACACATACTGTATATACATAGCACACCTCACACACTTACGCATTGGACAGATACATGCAACACACACAACCACATACACTACATCACACACACAAAAACAGTACAACACACAGAACACATAAAAAATTGATGTTTATTTAACAGTCTGTACCAGCAAATAAAAACTGTACCTAATGTACCGTTTTTTCTTTTTTCCGCATATCCGTCTCTCCAGTCCTCCAGCCTGTCACTGCGCTCCCCAGCCAGTTGCACTGAGAAATCTTTGTCCTGGCCAATGCACCCCTTGATCAATACAAAGTGGGTACACTGCACTCACCCTGTCAGTTGTATGTTAGGCATTGCTCTGCCTTGAGGGTGTCCCAGACTCTTTTGGTTCATAGATAATGTTTGGTCGATGGGCATGAGCGCTGCATGTATTCGTTTGAATGTTATGAGTGTAAGAATTTGAAGAATAATACTGAGATGAAGGTTTGCCACGTTAAAGTGTACAATTTACTCAATAAATCGTGAAAAAAATATATGTACATAGAAGTACAACCAAGAAATAAAAGTAGGTTTAAAAAATAAATTCTAATTCAAACTGATAATTGTTTGGATGGGGTGGGTTGCCAAACAAATCTATAAGTGGAGGGGGGGTATGGATATTGTGGGCATAATTGGTGTTTGGTACACCTACAGGGGGTCCCCAGTTGATGAGAAATTTTCACTACAGTGTCACCGTAGGGGGAAATCCAATTGGGGTTCAGGTGGTCTTTTAGGGACCCCTTTACAATCCCGTTGGTCTCTTCTCCTAAAGCCTATGGTCTCCCTCAGTGATTGACTATTATTAAGGAAGACCGTAGGCTCAAGGAGAAGAGACCTACGGGATTGTAAAGGGTTCCTAAAAGACCACCTGGACCCGAATTAGGAATCCCCTTATGGTGACACTGTGACCATGACACTGTAGTGAAAATCCCATCAAATGAGTAGCCCCTGTAGGTGTACCAAACACCAATTATGCCCACAATATCCATATCCCCCTCCACCTATAGATTTGTTTCACAACCCACCCCCATCCAAACAATTATGAGTTTGAATCAGAACTTATTTTTTAATCCTACTTGCATTTCTTGATTGTACTTCTATGTACACTTATATCTTTTCATGATTTATTGAGTAAATTGTACACTTTAACATGGAAAATCTTTATCTCAGTCTTATTCTTCAACTTCTTACACTCCAAACCTTATCAATGCACCCATTGATGATTGCGATGGCTGGATCGGTGGATTGGCCCGGCGGGTGTAGGGAAGAATTTGGCCCATTGCACCCATTCCCAGTGGTGCATTGCAGTGTTGTGCGGGTAGCCTGCGTCGCGTTATGACGTCATGTGGCCAGGCCTGCGGACATGCTCCCACACTCAGGGGCTGCCCCACTGGTAGAGATGACCTCTGCATGTGCTTTACAGATCTCCAGACCTCAGAGACTGCTGCAGGCTGGATTGGTGAGGGGAGTGGGAGTGGCAGGGAGCGTTGAATTTTTTATTAATTATGGCGCGGTAAGTAACGCCCACCCCGGTCTCCACGCACTCAGCACCTGTATTTACACATCCTAGAAACTGTACCATTGAAAGTATAGAAATGGAGGTGTGGCCACATCCCTTTCTGATTTTGTACCGATTTCTGACCCTCAGATGTTGGAGGCTATGTCATAGGTGCTAAATCTCAGGAGTGGATGTAGAATTCATCAACACATACAAGTTATCAACTCAGGATCGTTGTGTTTCAATCAACACCACCACACCTGAATTCATTGCCGTCATTGAGTATCAATGCAAACACATTCTAACATTATGGTGAAATCTACAACAAATTACAATCTTAGGTCTTTGGCACAGCATACTGTAAGATTACATTTTTCAGCAATTTTGGAAATAAAAAAACCCCAAGGTTTTCCCGGGCAACGCCGGGCGGGTCAGCTAGTATATATATAAATGAAAAGAAAAGAAGGTTTCAGATGGCACTAAATAAGGATGTATTTATTTTGACAATACTCAATGTATAGGTTAAATTATGAGAACATAAAAATACTTCAGAAGACTTCAGCTTTGGGATCCAACTGATACACACCATTTATATATGGTTGTTGGCTGGACTCAAGGCCATACATTTTTGGCTCATTTTGAGCTAATTATCTTCATAGAAGCCCTCTATTCCATGGCTATTTACTCCTGATTTGAGAGATTCTGGATTACTGGTTTGGTATTTACTCCTGGTTTGGTATGCAACCTATTCAATATTTGAGTATCCAAATAGCCAGTCCTTGTAGAGGATATATTTCCTCCATTGCTTCTATATTTGCCCTTTACTATGTCAATTTTGGCTTTTGATTATAATCCATTCACAGCTGATGGGCAATCATTGGGATCAGGGCTGCCATCAGAATATGTGGGACCCCGGACTGACATAATAGGCAGGGCCCCTTCCATTTCTCAGACAGTCAGCAGCACTGGCCGCACTACTCAATCTATACATTGCTGCATGGGAAATGTGAACTTTGTTCATAACAAATTGCACTTTATAGACTATAATCCTGGGCCCAATATCTGTCTGGGACTGGATAGAAACTTCTCTGAATGGAGAACACTTAGCACCAGGTGTATTTGATATGTATGCAATTGATTGGGGGTAGGGGAGGGGGAGTTAGGAGTCCGCACACACTTTTCTTTAGAGTATCCCCTATATTTTATTGGGGGGGGGGGTTGCCTTCAATTACTGGTTATTTAGGCAGCGGGTGCTATCCAGGCAATATGGTTAGAGTACAGGTTCAAAAGAGAGAAGAATTGCACTATGGATGCACACCTAAAGGAAGGAATATTTCAAACAGATGGAAATATTCTGGTCTTTTTTAATTTTAAAAATTGTACTTTATTGTTAATTCAATCTAAAAAAAGAGAGATGAACAACCTATCAGGATTTTTTAACATATAGAATCCGTGTGGTGATCTCCCTTTGTTGCTTGTGAAATTTCAAGAGAGGTTAAAATGAACATACATACATACAACACATAATGTGGTGTGCCATTGCACGGAAAGAAAAAAGTAGTGAATAAAGGGAATAAAAGTGTTCCCCTTATGCTGGTTTACAAAGAGACGTTGTGTCCTAGTTAGGTTCCTTTTCTGAGAGGCTCAGATGTTTTAAGGTTCACCCTTTCAAGTAGGGTCAGTACCCCTAGGTTTACTAGCCCCCTCTCACAGGGTTTTGCAAATATTGGGAGTAACTTCAGTTGTGGATTTAGTGTCACCTAGAGTCGAAAGGAGTGTAATTTTACCAGACAGTTATGTTTATTACTGTACTAGCTGACCCGCCCGGCGTTGCCCGGGAAAACCTTGGGGTTTTTTATTTCCAAAATTGCTGAAAAATTTAATCTTACAGTATGCTGTGCCAAAGACCTAAGATTGTAATTTGTTGTAGATTTCACCATAATGTTAGAATGTGTTTGCATTGATACTCAATGACGGCAATGAATTCAGGTGTGGTGGTGTTGTTTGAAACACAACGATTCTGAGTTGATAACTTGTATGTGTTGATGAATTCTACATCCACTCCTGAGATTTAGCACCTATGACATAGCCTCCAACATCTGAGGGTCAGAAATCGGTACGAGAAAGAGAGAGGAAGGTTGCTATTCGCACAGGACCCTCATTAATTGCGAGGATTATGGGTGGACCCCCAATAAGCTAAATACAAAGATATATCGTGTATGGCAGATATTGCTGAAGGGGTGTGCTACCACTGGACATCAAGAACAGAATATCAAATGCAAAGGAAAAGTATGTCCTTGTGTGGTGCACCTAATGAAATTTTCACGGCTAAAAATTGACTTTTATTTCATAATCACTAAAAAAAGCGAAATATAAAAACATACAGACAGTACATAGACACAATGTGTTTAAAAGGAAAACGGCCGCTCTCTGACTCTCCACACTATATTGATCTGTAATATAAGTCTCCTGTAATCTAGGAGTGAGTCGCCGACACTTAAATAATACGTAAATGTAATCCAAAATATAGTAGTGTCTTATTGGCTAAAACCCTTGTGCGGGGGTGCCAGGCAAATGACAGTGGTGTGGTGACTGTGTCTCGTCTGACACAGAATTTTTTAATTACAGATCACAATTTTAATTGATTAGGAATATAATTATATGTCTCACACAATGCCGGGGTTGTAATTGATTACCACTAGTAATTCTCTCCAAATAGTGAATATTGCCGTCACCTTGTGTCACGGCGGGTGTCACTTACAAACAATATTTCCCCACTTGTAAAGTGGACATATAGCGTATCTG
This sequence comes from Crinia signifera, assembly GCF_055691185.1. NCBI lineage: Eukaryota > Metazoa > Chordata > Amphibia > Anura > Myobatrachidae > Crinia > Crinia signifera. The sequence continues at coordinate 303,273,891 of NC_139220.1, read as the reverse complement.
TCTCTTTATATGGATTTAGCTAAAATTGCTGTGACCATAGGACAGTATAATACAGCCGCTATTGAGTGGGAAAGTTTGTCCAAGATGACAAAAAAAATTATATTTATATAGGTAACATGTCGGCTCTTAGGTGTCGACCATTGGTATCCGTAGTAATTATTAATTACTTTGCCAAAATTATTGCTAGAAATTGCAGGTGGATTGATTCGTATTCAGAGTGTGTCACAATAGGTGTCAATTAACATCACAAATTTCCTTTGTAAAGTCAAAGTATGTCCCAGTAGGTGTCAATTGGCATCACAGGTTTCCTTTGAAAATAGTATACAAATGATACAGTTTAGCTCAATGACACATAGCTAAAAAATAGCTAGGAGAGATGATACAGAGTACTAATTGATAAATAACCAGTGGTGATTAGTGTAAAGACTGTGTGTAGATACACTTTAATTGTCAAACCCACTGTCTCAGAGTGTCAGGATGTTGAATACTCTGGATAGTAGACCATATTGTCTGCACGCAGAGGGAGTGATATAAATCCCCTGTTTGCAGGCTGTCACAGGATAGCGTGATGTCTGACACTCTGGATTTCAGGATAGCAAAAATGTCCGACACACTAGATAATTGGACAGGGTAGTCTGTACGCAGTGGGAATAGTATATATCCCCTGCTACAGGCTGTCTCAAGGTAACGCGTCACCGGACACCTTGGATATTCGGCAGTGTTTGTCTGCAGATAAGGGGAATAGAATGAGTCCCTTGCTGCAGACTGTTAAGAGAGATTAGCGCACCCCGCAGGATGTCAATCCTGGCACCACAGCGCACTTAGAGGGCACCTAGAAGTTTAAAAATACAGATCAAAATACATCCTATCAGTGTGTGAATCAGAGAGCGTCACCGCTAGCCGGCGCGCGCTTCGCTTGCAGCTTTTACAAGGCCAACTGTGAAAATTTCATTAGGTGCACCACACAAGGACATACTTTTCCTTTGCATTTGATATTCAGAAATCGGTACAAAATCAGAAAGGGATGTGGCCACACCTCCATTTCTATACTTTCAATGGTACAGTTTCTAGGGTGTGTAATTACAGGCGCTGAGTGCGTGGAGACCGGGGTGGGCGTTACTTACCGCGCCATAATTAATAAAAAATTCAACGCTCCCTGCCACTCCCGCTCCAATTACCAATCCAGCCTGCAGCAGTCTCTGAGGTCTGGAGATCTGTAAAGCACATGCACCGGTCATCTCTACCAGTGGGGCAGCCCCTTAGTGTGGAAGCATGTCCGCAGGCCTGGCCACATGACGTAATAACGCGATGCAGGCTACCCGCACAACACTGCAATGCACCACTGGGAATGAGTACAATGGGCCAAATTCTTCCCTACACCCGCCGGGCCAATCCACCGATCCAGCCATCGCAATCATCAATGGGTGCATTGATAAGGTTTGGAGTGTAAGAAGTTGAAGAATAAGACTGAGATAAAGATTTTCCATGTTAAAGTGTACAATTTACTCAATAAATCATGAAAAGATATAAGTGTACATAGAAGTAAAATCAAGAAATGAAAGTAGGATTAAAAAATAAGTTTTGATTCAAACTCATAATTGTTTGGATGGGGGTGGGTTGTGAAACAAATTTATAGGTGGAGGGGGATATGGATATTGTGGGCATAATTGGTGTTTGGTACACCTACAGGGGCTACTCATTTGATGGGATTTTCACTACAGTGTCATGGTCACAGTGTCACCATAAGGGGATTCCCAATTCGGGTCCAGGTGGTCTTTTAGGAACCCTTTACAATCCCGTAGGTCTCTTCTCCTTGAGCCTACGGTCTCCCTTAATAATAGTCAATCACTGAAGGAGACCATAGGCTTTAGGAGAAGAGACCAACGGGATTGTAAAGGGGTCCCTAAAAGACCACCTGAACCCCAATTGGATTTCCCCCTACGGTGACACTGTAGTGAAAATTTCTCATCAACCGGGGACCCCCTGTAGGTGTACCAAACACCAATTATGCCCACAATATCCATACCCCCCTTAACTTATAGATTTGTTTGGCAACCCACCCCATCCAAACAATTATCAGTTTGAATTAGTATTGATTTTTTAAACCTATTTTTATTTCTTGGTTGTACTTCTATGTACATATATTTTTTTCACGATTTATTGAGTAAATTGTACACTTTAACGTGGCAAATCTTCATCTCAGTATTATTCTTCAAATTCTTACACTCATAAAATTCAAACGAATACATGCAGCGCTCATGCCCATCGACCAAACATTATCTATGAACAAAAAGAGTCTGGGACACCCTCAAGGCAGAGCAGTGCCTACATACAACTGACAGGGTGAGTGCAGTGTACCCACTTTGTATTGATCAAGGGGTGCATTGGCCAGGACAAAGATTTCTCAGTGCAACTGGCTGGGGAGCGCAGTGACAGGCTGGAAGACTGGAGAGACGGATATGCGGAAAAAAGAAAAAACGGTACATTAGGTACAGTTTTTATTTGCTGGTACAGACTGTTAAATAAACGTCAATTTTTTATGTGTTCTGTGTGTTGTACTGTTTTTGTGTGTGTGATGTAGTGTATGTGGTTGTGCGTGTTGCATGTATCTGTCCAATGCGTAAGTGTGTGAGGTGTGCTATGTATATACAGTATGTGTATGTTGTGTCTTTGTGTATGTGTGCAATGTTTAAGTGTGTGTTTTGTGTATGTTGTACTGTTTTTTGGGTGTGTATGGTGAATGTGGGTGTGTGTTGTGTTGTTAGAGGTATGTTATGTGTGTGTGTGCTGTGTTTATCTGCCCTATGTGTAAGTGCGTAAGGTGTGCTACGTATAAATGTGTGTGCCGTGTGTAGTGTGCCGTGTGTATCTGTGCAATGTTTAAGTTTGTGTGATCTGTGTATTGTACTGTTTTTGGCTGTGTGTTGTAGTGAATGTGGGTGTGTGTTGTACTGTGAGTGGTGTGTTATGTGTGTGTGTGTTGTGTGTATCTGCCGAATGTGTAAGTTTGTGAGGTGCGCTACGTATACATGTATGTGTAGTGTATTTTGCTGTGCCTATCCTGGCAATGTTTGTGTGTGTTTCTGTATCTTCACAATGTTTAAGTGTGTGTGTTTGTTGTACTGTTTTTGGGTGTGTGTTGTAGTGTATATGGGTTTGTGATGTACTGCATGTGGTGTGTTATGTGTGTGTGTTTTGTTGTGTGTATCTGTCCAATGTGTAAGTGTGTGAAGCTCGCTACGTATATATGTGTGTGTTGTGTACTATGTGTACGTATGTGGTGTACTGTGTGTGTGTGCACGTGTACAATGTGTACATTTGTGTGTGATGTGTGGTCTATGTATATCCTCATTTATTCCTAATTGTTTAAAGTCTCCACCATAGTGTTAGAATGTGTCATTCATACTCAATGACAGCAATGAAATCAGGTGTGGAGTTGTTCCTTCGCAACGGTTTCCCAGATCGTCGATCCTTTTCCCAGATCATCAATTAAGGCAAATTAAAACTTGGTGTTTTTTAAATTTCTAAGTGAAATTTCCCAAAAACGGCTTCGAGGTGCACACCACCGGGTACATAGGTATCTTGTTGCAGAATTTGGTGGCTCTGAGTGCCACGGTGTGTCCGCAATGCAACGGACACGCACACACACACACACGCACGCACACACGCACGCACACAGACTCTTCAACTTATTATATAGATTCCTGGTCTCCTTTTCCTTTGTAGGTTCAGGTAGTTAACCACCATTAACCACTATGTATTACTTGACTAGGTGATTCATCGCGCCCTACGGGCGCTCTTCACACCGTCGTAAGGGGCTGCGCCCCCTTAATTTGTGAACATTTGTATATGAGAAATATGGTTAGAATTGTATGTAAGATGCCTGTATTGCAACTTGAGTTATAGGTGAAATGTGTTAAATAGAGAGCATATGATGTGGAAGGGGGTGTGTATTGTTTTGTTTAATTAAAAAGCGGTTACAGAGTAAGATGTACATTGATAGTGTGGATGGTACAGTGACATTTGTGGGTGTGGGTGTGGGGGGGGGGCTGTGTGTGCATGTTGTTTAGGTGTGTGTGTGCAATAGTATAGTAGGGTGTTTCTGAGTCAGCGGCTCCCCACTGGCGGAGGTCACGACACAGGAAAACAGGAGGCTGGGTAGTGATAGGGGTGTGTGGAAATAAGGGGGACTAAAGAAGAGGGTGGGAGATACTGTGCAGCTTCTGACAGTGGGTGAGGGTCCAGCGTGGCAGTACAGGAGTACAGGATGGTGGCCCTTAGTCAGTGTCTCCTCCTACTGGGTGGGAGTTCGGGTGCATGAGAGCAGGAGGCTGGGCTATGAGGCATGATAGGGGCATGTGGGCAAAACAGCGTCAGAAGGGGGGGGTGCGGGGGGTTGCAGTGAATCGCGAGAGGGTGGGTCGCGGGGGCAGGGGGTTGCCACAATGACAGGAGGGGGGGTCAGGGGTGGGGAATCGCGGTAGGGGGGGTCGTGGGGGGCACCGTGAACTGCGGGAGGGGGGGTCCGGGGGGTTGGCGCGAATCGTGGGAGGGGTGGTCGCGAGGTGCCGCGAATCGCAGGAGGGGGGGGGGTGTCAGGGGGTGGGGCCGCGAATCGCGGGAGTCACCGGGGGTGCCGCGAATTGCGGGGGGTGTGCTGCAAATCGCGGGAGGGGGGTCACGGGGGGTGCCGCGATTCGCCGCAAGAAAAAATCAACACAGAAAGTTCAACACATGTAAATGTTGACATAAGTGTGGCACTTCATCGGTGTCCATGTTGACACATGAGAATGAATATGAAAACATTAAAAAAAAAAAAAAAATCTTCAAAAACTCATCTCAACCTTTTTCATTGTCGACCATAGCCGTGCCAGTGTTTTGCATGTGCCATTTAATCCTGGGGTTGCCGTGAATCGCGCGGGGGTGGGGGGGGAGGGAGGAGGTGAGGGGTGTCCGCGAATCACGGGAGGAGGGGTCGTGGGTGGATGCAGTGAATTGCGGGAGGGGGGGTGTGGGTGCCGCGAATTGTGGGTGGGGGGGCTCGGGGGGTTGCAGTGATTCGCGGGAGGGTGGGTCGCGGGGGCGGGGGGTTGCCGCAATGACAGGAGGGGGGGTCGTGGGGGGCACCGTGAACCACGGGAGGGGGGGCCCGGGGGGTGCATACCTCCCAACATGACCCTCTCCAGGAGGGACACATTGCTCTGTTTCTGGACTTTCTTCTTAATTTATGGATTACCATCACCTGTGCTTAAACACCTTTCTTATCAATGTTTAAAACAGGTGATGACAATCATAAATTAAGATGGAAGTCCACAACCCAGCGTTACAGCTCCAGACACACTTTGAGTGACAGATGTAGCCAAATATATAAGAGATATACCTTTCAGTTTCTAGGGAGATTTGTCTCTGACTTGAAACTATACATATAAATACCACTTGATCATATTAGTCACACCAAGTTTCTTCTTTTAATCATACGGTATTTTCTTATGTGCAGGTTTGGGTGCACTATGGCTCTCTCTCACTGAGCTATAGGCTATATTTTTCATACATCTAGGCTAAATGCATTTTGGGCAGTTGTTTATGTGTGAATTGTGGTGACTCAAGAGTGTTGTGATGCCGCTCACTCTCACTGAGTTGCATCAACTGGTATTATGATACTAGGGTTGAATTCCCTTAATCAGAGCTTTAGTATTACTGCTCTTTCTCACTGATGCCGCTCACTCTCACTGAGTTGCATCAACTGGTATTATGATACTAGGGTTGAATTCCCTTAATCAGAGCTTTAGTATTACTGCTCTTTCTCACTGATGCCGCTCACTCTCACTGAGTTGCAACTGGTATTGTGATACTAGGGTTGAATTCCCTTTAATCAGAGCTTTAGTATTACTGCTTTTTCTCACTGATGCCGCTCACTCTCACTGAGTTGCAACTGGTATTGTGATACTAGGGTTGAATTCCCTTTAATCAGAGCTTTAGTATTACTGCTCTTTCTCACTGGTGCCGCTCACTCTCACTTGAGTTGCGTCAATTACTGTTATGATACAGTTATGATATTAGGGCTGAATTCCCTTAGTTAGAGCTCTTATATTATAGCTCTTTTTATGAATTTATCACTGTAGTATATTTGTATTAATCACACACCAGCCCAAATCGAGTCGTATATCATGGTTGAATTCCCTTGATGGGAGCTTTTGATATTTTAGCTCTCTCTCATTGAGTCACTACTGTAATATATTTCTATTGAGTTAATCACACAACTGCCTCGTTTAAACTGTATGACACTTTTTTCTGTGCAAGTTTTGGGTGCAATACAGCTCTCTCTCACTGAGCTATTTGCTACTCAAATACATGCACTGTCTGGGCTCATTGCCCTTTAAATCGTGCCTGCTATCATTATAATATTTGGATATTAATTCTTCTAGTTTTAATATTCGCAGTGTGACTCTCTCTCACAGAGCCACTACCGCAACTTATGAAAGAAATACCGTATGTATTTTATCACACTGAAATCCAATATTATAGCACTATTTTGTGTGCAAATATAAGTGTAATATAGCTCTCTCTCACTGAGCCATACTGCTGCTTATATTTAGTATGATTTCGGTTCCAGCACTATTTTTAGTGCAAATATAAGTGCAGTATAGCTCTCTCTCACTGGGCTATCCTGCTACTTATATTAATATATAATCTGGGCTAGTTGCCCTTTGGATATCCCGTTGTATGTGGGTGACGGTGATATCATTATAATATTTGGATATTAATTCTTCTAGTTTCAATATTCGCAGTGTGACTCTCTCTCACAGAGCCACTACCGCAACATATGAAAGAAATACCGTATGTGGCTCTGAGGAAGCAGACTTGTGAAACCGCGTGTTAGCCTATATGCTGGTTACATAATAGCCATAAAACATATAAAATGTATTAATAATGTATTCATGACTTAATGTGTTTGATGTTAGATACATAGTTCCAAGAGAGACAGTCACAGTACATTGAGAGTAAAAGACCACTCTGGTCCCTCTCAATGCAGGGAAACCACCACTAGATGGCGACCAATAACCATTGTCAGTGAATTGAAATACTAATGTGAAGCAGTATAACTGGACACCTCAATCGCAGAGCAATTGTAAAACTATTTACTGACTGGGGATTTTTCAGAATTATCTAATCCAATTACTGAATGTGAATCTTAGCAGCTATGACTCAGTGAGAGAGAGTTATACTGCAATACCAAAAACCACAGTAAAAGTATTTAATCTAATCAGTAAAATACAAATCATAGCAATTATGACTCAGTGAGAGAGAGTCATATCGCTTCACTAGAAACTTTTTATCACCGTCACCCACATACAACGGGATATCCAAAGGGCAACTAGCCCAGATTATATATTAATATAAGTAGCAGGATAGCCCAGTGAGAGAGAGCTATACTGCACTTATATTTGCACTAAAAATAGTGCTGGAACCGAAATCATACTAAATATAAGCAGCAGTATGGCTCAGTGAGAGAGAGCTATATTACACTTATATTTGCACACAAAATAGTGCTATAATATTGGATTTCAGTGTGATAAAATACATACGGTATTTCTTTCATATGTTGCGGTAGTGGCTCTGTGAGAGAGAGTCACACTGCGAATATTGAAACTAGAAGAATTAATATCCAAATATTATAATGATAGCAGGCACGATTTAAAGGGCAATGAGCCCAGACAGTGCATGTATTTGAGTAGCAAATAGCTCAGTGAGAGAGAGCTGTATTGCACCCAAAACTTGCACAGAAAAAAGTGTCATACAGTTTAAACGAGGCAGTTGTGTGATTAACTCAATAGAAATATATTACAGTAGTGACTCAATGAGAGAGAGCTAAAATATCAAAAGCTCCTATCAAGGGAATTCAGCCCTGATATACGACTCGATTTGGGCTGGTGTGTGATTAATAAAAATATACTACAGTGATAAATTCATAAAAAGAGCTATAATATAAGAGCTCTAACTAAGGGAATTCAGCCCTAATATCATAACTGTATCATAACAGTAATTGACACAACTCAAGTGAGAGTGAGCGGCACCAGTGAGAAAGAGCAGTAATACTAAAGCTCTGATTAAAGGGAATTCAACCCTAGTATCACAATACCAGTTGCAACTCAGTGAGAGTGAGCGGCATCAGTGAGAAAGAGCAGTAATACTAAAGCTCTGATTAAAGGGAATTCAACCCTAGTATCACAATACCAGTTGCAACTCAGTGAGAGTGAGCGGCATCAGTGAGAAAGAGCAGTAATACTAAAGCTCTGATTAAGGGAATTCAACCCTAGTATCATAATACCAGTTGATGCAACTCAGTGAGAGTGAGCGGCATCACAACACTCTTGAGTCACCACAATTCACACATAAACAACTGCCCAAAATGCATTTAGCCTAGATGTATGAAAAATATAGCCTATAGCTCAGTGAGAGAGAGCCATAGTGCACCCAAACCTGCACATAAGAAAATACGGTACTTGTTTCCTAGCACGGCCACAACGATGTTAATCGCGGTCATCGGGGGTAAAATCGGGGCCATCGCGGGCATCGCGGCCGTTAAAAATAGGTCGCGATGTGCCAGACGCGATGCCCGCGATTTCCCCATAGGGAACAATGTTAAATGCCTCAATTTACCCGCGATGACCGCGATTTCCCATAGGAAACAATGTTAAAAGGCTCAATTTAGCCAAATTATCATAGGAACAATAGTAAATGGCCCAAAAACACCCCTGAACATTGAAATGTCCCCCCAAAAATAGTTGACGCCACCCCGCCATCAACCTGAACCCGAAGCGTGGCGAGCGCAGCGAGCCCGCGAGGGGCGGCGGTACGCGTCCTCCGACCTTTTCATGCCCTACTATCCACTAGGGCGTGGAGTGAGAATAGAATAGTGTGGCGAGCGCAGCGAGCCACCGAGCCCGAAGCGTGGCGAGCGCAGCGAGCCCCGCGAGGGGACGCGGATACCTTCACAGTTATACGCGTCCCCTCGCGGGCTTCCCAGGTGTCCATGGCGACGTGGACACCTGGGAAGCCCGCGAAGGGACGCGTTTACCTGTGAAGGTATCCGCGTCCCCTCGCGGGGCTCGCTGCGCTCGCCACGCTTCGGGCTCGGTGGCTCGCTGCGCTCGCCACACTATTCTATTCTCACTCCACGCCCTAGTGGATAGTAGGGCATGAAAAGGTCGGAGGACGCGTACCGCCGCCCCTCGCGGGCTCGCTGCGCTCGCCACGCTTCGGGTTCAGGTTGATGGCGGGGTGGCGTCAACTATTTTTGGGGGGACATTTCAATGTTCAGGGGTGTTTTTGGGCCATTTACTATTGTTCCTATGATAATTTGGCTAAATTGAGCCTTTTAACATTGTTTCCTATGGGAAATCGCGGTCATCGCGGGTAAATTCAGCCATTTAACATTGTTCCCTATGGGGAAATCGCGGGCATCGCGTCTGGACCATTTGACCATTTTTAAGTGCACACGACGCGACCGACCGATTTTTTACTGTTTTCAATGCATTTCAATGGGAAAATCGGGGGCATCGCGTCGGTCGCGTCGCAGGCCACTAAAAATTACCCCCGATGGCCGCGATTGTGGCCGTGCTAGGAAACAAGTACCGAAAATACCGTATGATTAAAAGAAGAAACTTGGTGTGACTAATATGATCAAGTGGTATTTATATGTATAGTTTCAAGTCAGAGACAAATCTCCCTAGAAACTGAAAGGTATATCAAGTAATACATAGCCAAATGGTGGTTAACTACCTGAACCTACAAAGGAAAAGGAGACCAGGAATACAGTAATAAACATAACTGTCTGGTAAAATTACACTCCTTTCGACTCTAGGTGACACTAAATCCACAACTGAAGTTACTCACAATATTTGCAAAACCCTGTGAGAGGGGGCTAGTAAACCTAGGGGTACTGACCCTACTTGAAAGGGTGAACCTTAAAACATCTGAGCCTCTCAGAAAAGGAACCTAACTAGGACACAACGTCTCTTTGTAAACCAGCATAAGGGGAACACTTTTATTCCCGTTATTCACTACTTTTTTCTTTCCGTGCAATGGCACACCACATTATGTGTTGTATGTATGTATGTTCATTTTAACCTCTCTTGAAATTTCACAAGCAACAAAGGGAGATCACCACACGGATTCTATATGTTAAAAAATCCTGATAGGTTGTTCATCTCTCTTTTTTTAGATTGAATCTATATAATAAGTTGAAGAGTCTGTGTGCGTGCGTGCATGTGTGCATGTGTGCGTGTGTGTGTGTGTGTGTGTGTGTGTGTGCGTGTCCGTTGCATTGCGGACACACCGTGGCACTCAGAGCCACCAAATTCTGCAACAAGATACCTCTGTACCCGGTGGTGTGCACCTCGAAGCCGTTTTTGGGAAATTTCACTTAGAAATTTAAAAAACACCAAGTTTTAATTTGCCTTAATTGATGATCTGGGAAAAGGATCAACGATCTGGGAAACCGTTGCGAAGGAACAACTCCACACCTGATTTCATTGCTTTCATTGAGTATGAATGACACATTCTAACACTATGGTGGAGACTTTAAACAATTAGGAATAAATGAGGATATACATAGACCACACATCACACACAAATGTACACATTGTACACGTGCACACACACACAGTACACCACATACGCACACATATATACGTAGCGAGCTTCACACACTTACACATTGGACAGATACACACAACAAAACACACACATAACACACCACATGCAGTACATCACAAACCCATATACACTACAACACACACCCAAAAACAGTACAACAAACACACACACTTAAACATTGTGCAGATACAGAAACACACACAAACATTGCCAGGATAGGCACAGCACACTACACTACACACAAATGTATACGTAGCGCACCTCACAAACTTACACATTCGGCAGATACACACAACACACACACACATAACACACCACTCACAATACAACACACACCCACATTCACTACAACACAAAGCCAAAAACAGTACAATACACAGATCACACACACTTAAACATTGCACAGATACACACGGCACACTACACACACACACACACATTTATACGTAGCACACCTTACGCACTTACACATAGGGCAGATAAACACAGCACACACACACATAACATACCTCTAACAACACAACACACCCCCACATTCACAACAACAAACAGCCAAAAATAGTACAATACACAGATCACACACACTTAAACATTGCACAGATACACACGGCACACACATTTATACGTAGTACACCTTACGCACTTACACATAGGGCAGATACACACAGCACACACACACACATAACATACCTCTAACAACAAAACACACACCCACATTCACCATACACACCCAAAAAACAGTACAACATACACAAAACACACACTTAAACATTGCACATATACACAAAGACACAACATACACATACTGTATATACATAGCACACCTCACACACTTACGCATTGGACAGATACATGCAACACACACAACCACATACACTACATCACACACACAAAAACAGTACAACACACAGAACACATAAAAAATTGACGTTTATTTAACAGTCTGTACCAGCAAATAAAAACTGTACCTAATGTACCGTTTTTTCTTTTTTCCGCATATCCGTCTCTCCAGTCCTCCAGCCTGTCACTGCGCTCCCCAACCAGTTGCATTGAGAAATCTTTGTCCTGGCCAATGCACCCCTTGATCAATACAAAGTGGGTACACTGCACTCACCCTGTCAGTTGTATGTTAGGCACTGCTCTGCCTTGAGGATGTCCCAGACTCTTTTGGTTCATAGATAATGTTTGGTCGATGGGCATGAGCACTGCATGTATTCGTTTGAATGTTATGAGTGTAAGAATTTGAAGAATAATACTGAGATGAAGATTTGCCACGTTAAAGTGTACAATTTACTCAATAAATCGTGAAAAAAATATATGTACATAGAAGTACAACCAAGAAATAAAAGTAGGTTTAAAATATAAATTCTAATTCAAACTGATAATTGTTTGGATGGGGTGGGTTGCCAAACAAATCTATAAGTGGAGGGGGGTATGGATATTGTGGGCATAATTGGTGTTTGGTACACCTACAGGGGGTCCCCAGTTGATGAGAAATTTTCACTACAGTGTCACCGTAGGGGGAAATCCAATTGGGGTTCAGGTGGTCTTTTAGGGACCCCTTTACAATCCCGTTGGTCTCTTTTACTAAAGCCTATGGTCTCCCTCAGTGATTGACTATTATTAAGGGAGACCGTAGGCTCAAGGAGAAGAGACCTACGGGATTGTCAAGGGTTCCTAAAAGACCACCTGGACCCGAATTGGGAATCCCCTTATGGTGACACTTTGACCATGATACTGTAGTGAAAATCCCATCAAATGAGTAGCCCCTGTAGGTGTACCAAACACCAATTATGCCCACAATATCCATATCCCCCTCCACCTATAGATTTGTTTCACAACCCACCCCCATCCAAACAATTATGAGTTTGAATCAGAACTTATTTTTTAATCCTACTTTCATTTCTTGATTGTACTTCTATGTACACTTATATCTTTTCATGATTTATTGAGTAAATTGTACACTTTAACATGGAAAATCTTTATCTCAGTCTTATTCTTCAACTTCTTACACTCCAAACCTTATCAATGCACCCATTGATGATTGCGATGGCTGGATCGGTGGATTGGCCCAGCGGGTGTAGGGAAGAATTTGGCCCATTGCACCCATTCCCAGTGGTGCATTGCAGTGTTGTGCGGGTAGCCTGCGTCGCATTATGACGTCATGTGGCCAGGCCTGCGGACATGCTCCCACACTCAGGGGCTGCCCCACTGGTAGAGATGACCGGTGCATGTGCTTTACAGATCTCCAGACCTCAGAGACTGCTGCAGGCTGGATTGGTGAGGGGAGCGGGAGTGGCAGGGAGCGTTGAATTTTTTATTAATTATGGCGCGGTAAGTAACGCCCACCCCGGTCTCCACGCACTCAGCACCTGTATTTACACATCCTAGAAACTGTACCATTGAAAGTATAGAAATGGAGGTGTGGCCACATCCCTTTCTGATTTTGTACCGATTTCTGACCCTCAGATGTGGAGGCTATGTCATACGTGCTAAATCTCAGGAGTGGATGTAGAATTCATCAACACATACAAGTTATCAACTCAGGATCGTTGTGTTTCAAACAACACCACCACACCTGAATTCATTGCCGTCATTGAGTATCAATGCAAACACATTCTAACATTATGGTGAAATCTACAACAAATTACAATCTTAGGTCTTTGGCACAGCATACTGTAAGATTACATTTTTCAGCAATTTTGGAAATAAAAAAAACCCAAGGTTTTCCCGGGCAACGCCGGGAGGGTCAGCTAGTTAACAATAAAGTACAATTTTTAAAATTAAAAAAGACCAGAATATTTCCATCTGTTTGAAATATTCCTTCCTTTAGGTGTGCATCCATAGTGCAATTCTTCTCTCTTTTGAACCTGTATTTGATATGTAGGAAGGTTATGTTCCCACTCTACCAAGGGAAATCCAGTGTAGAATAGCAGATACTCTAAAATATTCCACGTGGTATGAACAACAGAGTGTCTTGGGAAATATTCCCTACAACATATGACAGGGGGTAATTTTAGCCTTCTCATGTGCAGTTCCTCTCACCCCCTGCCCTTTTCTTAACGTCTAATGCAGTGGTTCCCAACCCTGGTCCACAAGTCACCCCAACATTGCACTTTTTCCAGGTCTCCACACAGAATCACAAGTGACATAATAAGCTCCACATGTGGATCTTTACAAATGTGCCTAAATTATGAGTGCCCCTGCCGGGTGACCTGGAAAACGTGCACTGTTGGGGGTACTTGAGGGCCAGGGTTGGGATTATGATATATTTATGGACAGCAATACTGCTATTATCTACACAAAGTTTTCTTGGAAGAGTTTTCATGTATTATTTCCTCATTTATGACAAACTATCATATTTATTTGGTATATTAATGGAATGACATTACTGACTATTATATTGTGCTATTTCTTGCCCATTGTATTTGCTATGATATACCATTGGATGTTTGCCTATTGCCTTGGATATATATCAGTCTCACATGCATTGAATAATCTATGATTACTTGTCATGCTTTATGCGATACAAATTTATTTGAAAATAAAAATATCTAGATCTACACCGGTCATTTCTATATTTTACATATTGATTTTTTTTATGTTACAGAAATTCTTCTAAGAACATTAGAAGACATCGCTGAAAGGACATTATTCTCTGATAAAGCCAACTATAGATAGTGTTTTTCTATACACCTCTGAAGGATTCACTAAAGACATCTATGACATGATGAGTCTGACAGGAGAGAGAGAACATCTGTGCTCTGAGTGTGACAAACGCTTTACATATAAATCAGCGCTTCTCATCCATCAGAGGATTCACACAGGAGAGAGACCATATCTGTGTTCTGAGTGTGCCAAACTCTTTACATATAAATCACAGCTTCTCATCCATCAGAGGATTCATACAGGAGAGAAGCCATTTACATGTTCTGAGTGTAGCAAGAGTTTTACCCATAAGTCAACTCTTATTATACATCAGAGGAGTCACACAGGAGAGAGACCATTTAATTGCTCTGAATGTGACAAAGGCTTTACATATAAATTAGATCTTCTCATCCATCAGAGGAGTCACACAGGAGAGAGACTATATCTGTGCTCTGAGTGTGACAAACGCTTTACACGTAAATCACATCTTCTCAGACATCAGAGGAGTCACACAGGAGAGAGACCATATAAATGTGCTGAATGTTGCAAGTGTTTTATCACCAGGCAAGAACTTGTTAAACATCAGAGGACTCACACAGGAGAGAAACCATATAAATGCTCCGAATGTAGTAAATGCTTTTCTCAGCAGTCAACTCTTTCTCAACATCAAAGGAGTCACACAGGAGAGAAACCATTTCAATGCTTTGAATGCAGAAAGTGTTTTACAGAAAAGAGAAATCTTCTTCATCATCAGAGGATTCACACAGGATAAAAACACATTAATGCTATAAATGTAGCACGTGTTTCACTAAGAAACAAGGGACCTTATTCCAGTCCGTTCGTTTGGACCCTTTCATTCGCAATGGTCCGATGTTGGGCTTTTGGCACAGCATAAGATGACATTTTAAAGCAGAGCCAGGTGACTGTGATATTATTTATCTGCACATGTGCAGGGTCATTTCTGCTCATGTGCAGACGCTGGCTGCGTGCAACCATGTGCTCACACCCAACCTTGCACGCAGAGGGCAGGGGGGGGGACAGGGGGCATGAAACTGGTCCATTTTCATATGTGAACACTCAGCGCTTCATGGGTGATTGTCCTGCCCCAGCAAAACCCAACACAGAGTTTTGGGCCACCCCTCAGCTTCTCCCCCCCCCCCCCTCATGTCTCCTCCGGCACCTTACGCCGGAGCTCCTGTGCCCTGCCGCTGCCCCAGCTACAGCCGCCGATCATAATATGTGCCAGGCTGGGGTTGTTCAGGGCGGCTTGGGAGGACTCGGGCACCTGAAATCCCGAGTCCCCCCAAGCCGTGCTGAACATACCCGAGGCTGCCGCCTTCCGCCTGCCGCCTGCTATTTACTAGAACTAATGGTGGTGGGGTCAGGGGAGCTCCAGTGTACAATCGCCGGAGCTGAGATGAGCTTGATGAATGGAAGGGGGAAGGGTGCCCGGAAAGGTGATGCACCAGTGGTGCACACCTGGACACCACTAGCGCACACCTTCATTTTGCGGCAGCACAGCTGAGCCGGAAAATATCCGGGCACGCCACTCAAGTGGTTCATCACATACATAGTCACTCTGAGGGTCTGAATGTTGCAGATGTTTCATAGGTACGTTGTATCACACATTATGTGTTTCAGGAAGGTAACTTTAATGTTACAGTATGAATATGGCAATAAGTTGATATAAATCCATCTTGCTAAAGACAGGAGAGCTGTGACCAGTAAGCTGGGGGCTGCTTTACCCTTGGGACAATCTCTCTGTTAGGAAATAGAGCTGCAGTATTACAGACAATGACGATGTGGCTGCCATTACTGTGCCCTGTAAAATACAGCTGTTCTGCTCACACTGGTGCTGGGGCTAGTACAGGAAAGAGCTGTATATCCATTACAGAGTTCCAGCATCTCCTCCCAGTCCCTATTATACCTCCGGATTCTGTCCCTCATACATCCCTATTGCTGTCTTACCTCTCTCTTATTCATATACTATGTATTATATTGTATAATGATGCAACTATGACATCAGTCCCCTGTATCCCATATTAATCACTGATTATACAGTTGTTTGCTTGCTGGCACTAGTTGATTAAAGCTGATATCTGGTTGCTGTGGGTAACAGCACATATTTTGTTTTTACACCATGTTATGAATAAAATCCCATTGATAACACATTGTTTACCATGTTTATGATCAAGGACTTAATTAAAATGACTTAGTGACTATAATCAAACAATATCAGTAATTACTATTTATGTTACTGACAGTTATCCCCATAATACTTGTTGTTGAATAAAAATGATCCTTATAAATGATATGATTCTGTTTTTCTGCTGATCTAATATATTTTATAAGTATTAAATCCTTTTGTACATTGTTCTACATATTAGACGATGGGACCAGGGGAGATACAGATGGAGCCTCCATCATCTAGCCTGCCTATGGTGTTTGTCCTGCCATAAGTAGCACAGCATGGTATATGGCATATGGCATTATATACCAGCAAGACCAGTCCCATATAAAACAGGAGATTCTTGGCTTTCAGGGCTCCAAAAGGAAAAACATCAGACACATCTCACCATCACCTGACTACTTATTGGTAGAGCTTAGGGCTTCTATGAGATTATCCAACACTGATCCTGTATTGTCCTATATTACACTTTCCCACAGATTTTTTTTTTAACCCCTTCCCGACATTTGACGTATATATACGTCATGGCCGGGATGTACTTCCCGACACATGACGTATATATACGTCATGACTTTAAACTGTCCCCGCGTCTATAGACGCAGGGACAGAGGGACGATGTCTGCTGTCCCTGACAGCAGACATGTCCCTGCATGCCCAGGGGGGGCGGCGATGCCGCCCCCCGTCGGCGATCGCTGTGATTGGCTGTTCAATGTGAACAGCCAGTCGCAGCGTTTTCCTGTGTTACCGGCGAATCAGACGCTCGGTAACACAGGTGTCAATCACCGCCGGGTGTGAGGGGGCATGAGGGGGTCATCGGTGACGACGACACCTCACCCCACCTGCCCCCAAGGCTGTGATTGGTCCGTCGGACCGACGGACCAATCACAGCCATGGCGCGCCATTTAAACTAATGGTGACTGCGCTGCAGACGCCATTCCGGTCTGGAATTGCGTGCAGAGCGGTCACCGGCCAATCTGTCGTGATATACATACCTGAACCTTGCCTGATACTTACCTGATCACCGCTGGTAGCGTGCTGCCAGCAGCTGGATGCTTCCTGGATCTTGTGACTTCCTGTGTGCTGCTGCTGCAGTGTCATAGAGTCACAGATAGTTATAGATAGTCAGAGATAGTGAGAGATAGTGACAGAGAGTGATAGAGAGTGATAGAGAGTGCTATATTTTGTGTCTGCTGCACCCCCTTTTGTGCTGATCACTATATCTGAGCTGATCAGCAACTTTTTGGGGGTGCAGAGGTTTATTTTTTATATATATACCTGTCAGATGCACCAAAGGTTGTGCTGCCTGTGCAACTGACTACTGCCCCCCCCTTTTGTGCTGATCAGTTTAAATTAATTAAGATCAGCAACTTTTTGGGGGTCCAGGTTTTTTTTTTTTATATATATACCCTGTCAGGTTGCACCCACAGTTGTGTGCCTGCTGCCCCTCACTGCTAATCAGTGTTGCATCACTGCATCACTGATCTGCAAGTTTTTTTTTTTGGAGAGTGCAGTGGGGTTTTGTTTTTACACCCACGTTGCTTTTGTGGGTGTCCTGTGGCCGCTGAGCGCTGATCAGTGACGTACAATCACTGAACAGCATTTTTGGCACAGGGTTGATATAATTTTTTTTCTGCAGTTTTTTTAAATTTTTTTTTTTTTTGGAGAGTGCTTTGGTATATTTTTTTAAATTGTTTTTACACCCACGTTGCTTTTGTGGGTGTCCTGTGGCCGCTGATCAGTGACGTACATCACTGAACAGCATTTTTGGCACAGGGTTGATATAATTTTTTTTCTGCAGTTTTTACATACCCCCCGTGTTGAAATAAAGTTTGTACCCCCCTACACTATACACGTGTTGAAACATTACACTTACAGAAACACAAAAATAAAAATGGCATCCCAAATGTCATCCCAAATGTCATCCCAGTCATCCAGAAGAATGTATTCAGCGGAGGAGGCATGTGCCATGCTTGCCTCTGACTCTGACACAGCCAGTGATGCAAGCAGGGAATTTGAAGGATTCGTCTTAAGCTCCTCTTCCTCCTCTGGTGATGAGGGACCCCCTCAAAGACGCCCCCGTAGAGCAGCTGAGACCCCCCCCCAAATGATTGATCCCGTACCAGACAATTTTGAGCCCCAGGTTCCTGAGTTTTTGGCCATCCCAGGAATCCAATTTGATTCAACAGGTCTCAGAGAAATTGACTTTTTAAAATTATTTTTCTCTGATGATTTTATAAATTTAATGGTGGACCAAAGCAATTTATATGCCCAGCAGTTTATTGCTCAAAACCCCACGTCATCATTTGCTAGGTGGACCCCTGTAGATGCAGTAGAGATGATGATGTTTTGGGGTCTGGTGTTACATATGGGCATAGTAAAAAAGCCAGAAATTAGGCAATATTGGAGTACAGATGTTCTGTACAGCACCCCATTTTACCATATGGCCATGACTCGGACTCGTTTTGAGACAATCCTTAAATTTTTACATTACACCGATAATGCACAGTGCCCACCCAGAGATGATCCCACCTTTGACCGGCTATTCAAAGTCAGGCCGGTCATTGATCATTTCAGTGCCAAATTTGCAGAGATGTACATCCCTGAAAAATTTATTTGTATTGACGAGTCCCTTATACATTTTAAAGGAAGGGTTAAATTCCGCCAGTACCTTCCCAATAAGAGGGCAAGGTATGGCATAAAAATGTATAAGCTGTGTGAAAGCACCTCAGGGTACACCCACAGGTTTAGGGTATATGAAGGTAAGGATTCAACAATTGAACCGGCAGAATGCCCCCCCTCCCTCGTAGGTGTTAGTGGAAAAATTATCTGGGATTTAGTGCACCCCTTCCTGGATAAAGGTTATCACCTCTATGTGGATAAATTTTACACTAGCATCCCCCTGTTTAAGGCCCTTGGTTCAAGAGGTACAGCAGCTTGCGGTACTGTGCGCAAGAACCAAAGAGGCCTCCCAAAAACGCACATTGCCCAAGTACTGAGAAGGGGTGAAAGCAGGGGAATATGCACCGAAAATATGTTGTTGGTCAAATATAAGGACAAGAGGGATGTCCTTATACTGACAACAATTCATGGAGACAGTACCACCTCCGTCCCTGTACGAGGTACCAGTACCCACACCTCAAAACCTAATTGTATCCTAGATTACAATAGGTACATGGGCGGAGTGGATCTTTCAGATCAGGTACTGAAGCCGTACAGTCCCCTGCGGAAAACAAAAATCTGGTACAAGAAGCTGGCCGTGTATATCATCCAGATGGCACTGTATAACGCTTACGTGCTATTCCGTTCTATCGGCCAGAGGGGGACATTTATGCACTTTCAAGAGGAAGTCATAAAGGGCCTAATATTTGGGAACCAGCAGGAAGAGGGCCCCAGTACTTCTAGTACTGGCCCCCGTATTGTGCCAGGGCAGCATTTTCCTAACTAAATCCCCTCCACTGCAAGAAAGGGCAGGACACAAAAAAGGTGCAAAGTTTGCTATAAAAAGGGAATAAGAAAGGATACTATTTTACACTGTGAAACTTGCCCCGACAAACCCGGCCTATGTATAAAGGAGTGTTTTAAAATATACCACACATCTATGGATTATTAGGTTCATCATTTCACCGTGCTTCGGGGGTCTTGCTAATGCCACATAGCACCCACCATTCATTCCACCAGAATCTGAGCTGCAAAATCCAAAAATCACTCCTTCCCTTCTGAGTCCTGCCATGCACCCAACTGGTATTTTTTGGTCACATGTGAGGCATTGCCATACTCGGGAGAAATTGGGGCACAGATTTTGGGGTGCTCTTTCTCCTTCATACCTTATGAAAATGAAAAATTTTTGAGCCAGAACTGCATTTTTGTGTAAAAAAATGTAATTTTTCATTTTCACTGCCCAGTTGTATCAAAATTGGTGAAACCCCTGGGGGTTTGAAATGTACACTATACCCCTAGATGAATTCCCTGAGGGGTGTAGTTTGCAAAATGGGGTCACTTGTGGGGGGTTCCACTGTATTGGTGCTTTGGGGGTCTTGCTAATGTGACATAGCACCCACCAACATTCCACCAGAATCTGTGCTGCAAAATCCAAATATCACTCCTTCCCTTCTGAGTCCTGCCATTTTTTGGTCACACATGAGGCATTGCCGTACTCGGGAGAAATTGGGGCACAGATTTTGGGGTGCTTTGTCTCCTTCATTCCTTGTGAAAATGAAAAATTTTGAGCCAGAACTGCATTTTTGTGTAAAAAAATGTAATTTTTCATTTTCACTGCCCAGTTGTATCAAAATTGGTGAAACCCCTGGGGGTTTGAAATGTACACTATACCCCTAGATGAATTCTCTGAGGGGTGTAGTTTGCAAAATGGGGTCACTTGTGGGGGGGTTCCACTGTATTGGTGCTTTGGGGGTCTTGTTAATGTGACATAGCACCCACCAACATTCCACCAGAATCTGTGCTGCAAAATCCAAATATCACTCCTTCCCTTCTGAGTCCTGCCATTTTTTGGTCACACATGAGGCATTGCCGTACTCGGGAGAAATTGTTGCACAGATTTTGGGGTGCTTTGTCTCCTTCATTCCTTGTGAAAATGAAAAATTTTGAGCCAGAACTGCATTTTTGTGTAAAAAATTTAATTTTTCATTTTCACTGCCCAGTTGTACCACAATTGGTGAAACCCTTGGGGGTTTGAAATGTACACTATACCCCTAGATGAATTCCCTGAGGGGTGTAGTTTGCAAAATGGGGTCACTTGTGGGGGGGTTCCACTGTATTGGTGCTTCGGGGGTCTTGCTAATGCGACATAGCACCCACCAACATTCCACCAGAATCTGAGCTGCAAAATCCAAAAATCACCACTTCCCTTCTGAGTCCTGCCATGCACCCAAATGGTATTTTTTGGTCACATGTGAGGCATTGCCGTACTCGGGAGAAATTGGGGCACAGATTTTGGGGTGCTTTGTCTCCTTCATTCCTTGGGAAAATGAAAAATTTTGAGCCAGAACTGCATTTTTGTGTAAAAAATTTTATTTTTCATTTTCACTGCCCAGTTGTACCACAATTGGTGAAACCCCTGGGGGTTTGAAATGTACACTATACCCCTAGATGAATTCCCTGAGGGGTGTAGTTTGCAAAATGGGGTCACTTGTGGGGGGGTTCCACTGTATTGGTGCTTCGGGGGTCTTGCTAATGCGACATAGCACCCACCAACATTCCACCAGAATCTGAGCTGCAAAATCCAAAAATCACCACTTCCCTTCTGAGTCCTGCAATGCACCCAAATGGTATTTTTTGGTCACATGTGAGGCATTGCCGTACTCGGGAGAAATTGGGGCACAGATTTTGGGGTGCTTTGTCTCCTTCATTCCTTGGGAAAATGAAAAATTTTGAGCCAGAACTGCATTTTTGTGTAAAAAATGTAATTTTTCATTTTCACTGCCCAGTTGTATCAAAATTGGTGAAACCCCTGGGGGTTTGAAATGTACACTATACCCCTAGATGAATTCCCTGAGGGGTGTAGTTTGCAAAATGGGGTCACTTGTGGGGGGGTTCTACTGTATTGGTGCTTGGGGGGTCTTGCTAATGCGACATAGCACCCACCAACATTCCACCAGAATCTGAGCTGCAAAATCCAAAAATCACTCCTTCCCTTCTGAGTCCCGCCATGCACCCAAATGGTATTTTTTGGTCACATGTGAGGCATTGCCGTACTCGGGAGAAATTGGGGCACAGATTTTGGGGTGCTTTGTCTCCTTCATTCCTTGTGAAAATGAAAAATTTTGAGCCAGAACTGCATTTTTGTGTAAAAAATGTAATTTTTCATTTTCACTGCCCAGTTGTATCAAAATTGGTGAAACCCCTGGGGGTTTGAAATGTACACTATACCCCTAGATGAATTCCCTGAGGGGTGTAGTTTGCAAAATGGGGTCACTTGTGGGGGGGTTCCACTGTATTGGTGCTTCGGGGGTCTTGCTAATGCGACATAGCACCCACCAACATTCCACCAGAATCTGAGCTGCAAAATCCAAAAATCACTCCTTCCCTTCTGAGTCCTGCCATGCACCCAAATGGTATTTTTTGGTCACATGTGCGGCATTGCTGTACTCGGGAGAAATTGGGGCACAGATTTAGGGGTGCTTTGTCTCCTTCATTCCTTGTGAAAATGAAAAATTTTGAGCCAGAACTGTATTTTTGTGTAAAAAATGTAATTTTTCATTTGCACAGCCCAGTTGTATCAAAATTGGTGAAACCCCTGGGGGTTTGAAATGTACACTATACCCCTAGATGAATTCCCTGAGGGGTGTAGTTTGCAAAATGGGGTCACTTGTGGGGGGGTTCCTAACATTTAGCATCTTATGGTGCCTAGAAACCTACATGGTGCCTAATAAATAATCTCATAAAAAGGAGGCTCCAAAATCAAGTAGGTGCTCCTTCTATTATGAAGCCTGTGGTTTGGTCAACGTGCACACTAGGGCCACATATAGGATATTTGTGAAAACAAAAGAATTGGGGGAATCAATTTTTAGTCACATTTCTCTAGTAAAATCTACTGTGTTCCTTAGAAAAATGTATTAAAATTGCAAATCTGCAAAAAAAATGAAATTTTGAAATTTCACCTACACTTTGTTTTAATTCCTGTGAAACACCTAAAGGGTTAACAAACTTCCAAAATGCTGTTTTGAATACTGTGAGGGGTGCAGTTTTTGAAATGGTATCATTTATGGGGGTGTCTCACATACAAGTCCCTCAAAGTCACATCAGAACTGAACTGGTCCCTAAAAAAATCAGTGTTTGAAATTTTCTTGAAAATTTGAGAATTTGCTATTCATATTTTAAGCCTCCTAGTGTCCAAAAAATTTAAAAGGAGGTTGAAATAATGATGGAAACATAAAGTAGACATATGGTCTATGTTAGTTATTAACTATTTTGAGTGGTATGATTATTTGTCTCACAAGCAGAAAATTTAACATTTTGAAAATTGCAAAATTTTCCATTTTTTTTGGTATTTTTCACAAAAAACCACAGACTGTATCGACCCAAATTTACCACTAACTTGAAGTACAATGTGTCACGAGAAAACAATCTCAAAATCACTGGGATAAGTAAAGCAAAAAAAAGTTATCCCCACTTAAGTGATACATGTCAGATTTGAAAAAAAGGGCTCTGTCAGGAAGGCAAAAACTGGCTGCGTCAGGAAGGGGTTAAATATTAGAATTGGAATCAGCGCTACTGCTGTTACTGATAGTACATGGATGCTCCTGTTCCATAGTCTGATCCATGGCCGACAACAGGACGAAAGATATACATGATATTACAACACGTGATCACCCAGTGATACAGACAATAGAGGGGATGCTACCCTGTAATTCAGACACTGATTTCATAGAATAGATTGCCTGTATATCATATATAAATAGTTATTATTAAGACAAGTATTAAAACAACAGTAGAGATAAAATGACACACAGGTTCCTGCACACAGATGTATATTAGGAAATGTCTCTGCTTGTTCATGTGATTCTCACCAGACCGATTTTATGGGACAACCGATGGTGTCTGACTCCTAGAAGCACAGTCCAAACATATGTTGTTACAGTATCTAACCACGTGGGGATAAGTTTGGTGATGTTTGTGATGTAAACGATGGTTGATCCTCACTGGTTCTTTGCTATGCTTGAATTACAGTTTCAAATCCAATATAGGAGTCCCAATGATGTCCTAAATGGAAACTGCATCCATACTGGTCCTGGTCTGGTCCAAGCAGAGAGGGATGACCTTTGGGAGAACAAGTGTGTACTAGGAGTTTGTTATATAGGGCCAGTATGAATTGTTCTGGGTGACACTCTATATGTAGATCCTTTACCTATTAGGTAAAGATTTAGATAATGTATTTTACATTGCACAAGTTGTGTTTTAGATCTTAGATTTATTTGGGAAAAGTGAAAGAGAGACCATAAGTAGATACATTGGAAGATCAATAAATAGTTCCACCTCTCATTCCATGTTCAGGACATATAGATAAATCGGTACTTGTTTCCTAGCACGGCACCTATCGCATTGTATACCATAAGCCTTACAATGGAACGTGATGCGATGTTACGCGATGGCACCCGATGTTATACAATTTTTATATCGTATACCATCGTATATGGCATAGAATGGCATACAATGCGATGGGATACGATTTTAAATTGTATAAGCACCTTAATGGGTGTTTTCAATGTTAAATGGCCCCCTATAAGATTATTAATTGGATAAGCACCATATGGTGTGCTTACAATGTTAAAAGCACCCCCACGCCACCCACACTATCAACGGCAACCCGAAGCGGTAAAGTAATACGCTTCCCCTTGCGGGGCTCGCTGCACTCGCCATGCTTTGGGCTCGGTGGCTCGCTGCGCTCGCCACACTATATAAAATCAACTCCACGTCGACGTAGATAGTGGGGGTATGAAAAGGTCAGAGGACGAGTACCGCCGCCCCTCGCGAGCTCGCTGTGCTCGCCATGCTTCGGGTTGGCATTGATAGTGGGGGTGGTGTGGAGGTCCATTTAACATTGTAAGGCTTATACATTTAAAAATAGTATAGGGTGCTTAAAAACAAGTACTGATAAATCTATCCCACTTTGAGCATGAAATAATAACAATTTAAAAAATGCTTAAATCGCATCACATGTGGCTATATGGCATGCGATGCGATACAATTCATAAGATGTCATACGATTGAAAATCAAGGGCGCCGTGCTAGGAAACAAGTACCGATAAATCTGTCCCACTTTCAGCATGAAATAATAACAATAAGAAAAAAATGAAATAGATAAAAATGGATTATAAACTTACTAAGGTTGGAATTGGGGAAGTAAATCTACATCAAATAACATATAATCAGTCCATGAGACAGAGGATAGATAGTATTACAAACCTTAGACGCACTTTTAAATAATTACTCTAAAATGAAAAAAAAAATGTACATTACACACTATGTTCATCACAAGTGTCACAATCACAGACACAATACACAATTTTAAAGCAGGTTCTGGTCACAAAAACATACGAAAAAATATACACAAAATTATCTATTTTTTTTAGTATCAAATAGATTTTTATTGATTTTAGATACAGCTTTTACAATACAGCTCGGTTATAAGTATGTCAAACATGGAACAATGTATTAGCTTGATAAAGCACATAGAAATAAAACTGGTGCAGAAACAGTAGTGCATGTAAAAAGAAAGGGGAAGATGAAAGGGGAGAAGGTGGGTAGAGGGGGGGGGAGGGGGGGAGATATTCCGGTATATTTAAAAGTGTATCAATAACAAGGATAAAACATCTGGTATATATATGTATTGAGATGTGCGAGCGGGTCGACCCATACTTTCACCAGAGGAGGGGGACGGCAGGAGAGAGAGCGCGGTGGGAGGGCGGTGGGTTCCAGAGCGCTGGGGGGGGTGGGAGCACTAGGGGGACAAGGAGGCCATTACGTCTTTGTAGGTCTTTGTGTCCCTAAAGAGCAGCCATCTGGACCACGTATTCCTAAACTGGGCATGTCTATCATCAGCCGAGGACATGATGTCTTCCATGTCCATGTAAAAGTCTATTTTTTTGAACCAGTCTTTTATTGTTGGGGGAGAGGTGGAACGCCACCTCACCGGGATAACTGCTTTAGCTGCGTTGTTTAGGTGGCATAGTAGAGAGTTTTTATATCTCGAGAGGGGGGTTGGGGAAAGGTGGAACAGCCAAAATAGTTGGTCGGTGGGGATTTGGTCGCCTAGGATGATCCCTGACAACCTGATGACTTCTGTCCAGAAGGGCCGGATGAGGGGGCACTGCCACCACATATGGGAAGGGTTCCCTGGGGCCCCCATGCAGCGCCAGCAGATGTTGGGAACTCCAGTACCCATTTTGGAGAGAGTATCTGGGCATCTGTACCAGCGGGACAAAAGTTTATATTGTGTCTCACGGACTCCAACATTAGTGGAGCAAGCGTGGGCCAGGCAGAAAATCTTTTCCCAGCTGGTTTCGCCTATTTCTTTTCCCAATTCGTGGTCCCATGTTACCGCGAAGTGGGGAGGTTTGAGACTAGTATCTGTCAAAATAAAGTTGTACAGCGTAGAGATGGTGTGTTGGGGGGGAGACGAATTGGCGCAAAGGAGTTCAAAGGGCGACGGGGGTGTAGTAAGTGTGGTGGGAGGGCTGAGGGAATGGAGGTAGTGACGGACCTGAAGGTATCGCCAGAATTCCACGTCTGGCAGGTTCCATTCAGCTTTAGCTTCAGCAAACGACAGAATACGTCCCCCTCTCACCAGCTGTCCCACTCGGAAGAGTCCCCTGTCTAGCCAGCAGCTGAAGGCCTTTAGATCGGTGCCTGGGGGAAAGCTGTTAAGGGCAAGGAAAGACTTAAACGTGGAGGCCCTTGAGGAGATAGAGGGGAGTTTCCTAAGAGATTTCCAGGTTTGCATTGTGGGTCCTATCGTGGGGTGGTCCAAACCAGGTAGGGAGGGGAGCCATGGGGCAAGGTATACCGGAATGTGTAATTCCTGCTGCTCAACCTGAACCCATTGCTTCAGTGTGTCTCTTCTTGACCATTCAATGATTCTAGTTAGCAGGGAGGCCTGGTAGTAGCCTTGGATATTTGGGAGTCTAAGGCCCCCTCTAAGTGTTGTTCTGTGCAAGAGATCCAGTCTCAGGCGCGGACGTTTTCCTGCCCAAACAAATTCACGTATAATGGCCTGTATGTCCTTGAACCAGTGTTGGGGGATCTTAATGGGAAGGGTCTGAAGGAGGTATAGGATCCTAGGAAGGAAATTCATATTCAGGATTCCCAATCTGCCAAACCACGAGAAAGGCCGAGCCCTCCATGCACACAGGTCGTGCCGCAGTTTTGCAAGAAGGGGAGTGAAGTTAGCCTCAAAAAGCCGGGAGGGGCTTCTGGTGATGACTACTCCTAGGTATTTTAATTGGGAGTCATGCCAGGTGAAGGGGAACGCTGCTTTGAGGCCAGAGATTATATTAGGGGGCGTGGTAATATTTAATGCGATTGATTTTGTGTAGTTGATTTTAAAGTTGGAAAGAGTTCCGAAGAGGCGGAACTCCTCCATTAGGTTAGGGAGGGAGGTGACCGGAGAGGTGAGTGTTGCGAGTAAATCGTCCGCGAATAGGGCCAGTTTATATTCCTGTCCGTGGAGGGTGAAGCCGGAAATATTAGGGTTCGCTCTGATGGAGAGGGCTAGTGTATCCATACACAGAACAAATATCAGCGGCGAAAGGGGGCATCCCTGGCGGGTGCCATTCCTAATATTAAAGGAGGGAGAGAGAGAGCCGTTGACCCTGACCCTTGCCGATGGACTACGGTAAAGGGAGAGAATGTGTTGGGAGAAGGTGGGACCTAGTCCCATGTGTTGGAGGATGCCTGACATGAAGCTCCAGTCTACCCTGTCAAACGCTTTTTCAGCGTCAGTAGAGAGCAGGATCGCTGGTGCTCCCGTTTTGGAGATGTGGTGGACAAGGGCCAGGATTTTGGAGGTATTGTCACGGGCTTCACGTCCCGGGACAAATCCGACCTGGTCGCTGTGTATGATACTAGGGAGGAGTAGTTTCATTCTATTTGCTAAGAGTTTGGCGAAGAGTTTTAAATCCGAATTCAGGAGTGATATAGGGCGGTAGCTGGGGCATAGGGACGGGTCTTTGCCTTCCTTGGGGATCACCGTAATAATAGCTTCAAGGGATTGGGAGGAGAAGGGGGATGAATCTGAGACCGAGTTAAAAGCTTCCAGTAGCATGGGGATCAATCTGTCTTTGAAGGCCTTATAGTAAACAATGGGGAAGCCGTCAGGGCCTGGGCTCTTCCCGGTGGGAGTCGATTTTATGGCTTCTTCTAATTCGTGTAGCGTGAATGGTTTTTCTAGTTCCTCTATATTTGCTGGGCTAAGCTTCGGGAACCCTACCCTAGTGAGATATTCACCTACCGCGCGTTGCTTTTCCCCGATCTCTGGGAGAGGGCCCATGGGTGGAAGGTTGTAGAGCGATGAGTAGTAGGAACAGAAGGCCTCCGCTATCTTATCAGTTTCGTGGAGAGTATGGCCTTCTCCATCCCCAATAGAGGATATAAAGGAGGTGGCTCTTTTTTCGCGGAGCGCACGGGCCAACATTTTGCCTGGTTTATTGCCCCATTTATAGTATTTGCTTCGGCATTTTCTGTAGGAGAATTTAATCTTGTCTAGGAGGATCTTATTTAAATCTGACCGAGCAGCTAGGAGTTCTGAGTAGGTGTCTGAGGAGAGGGAAGTTTTGTGGGATGATTCGAGGCTTTGTATGTCTCTAAGAAGTTTCTCAATCTGGCCAGTCCTCTGCTTTTTAAGGAAGGAGCTTAACTGGATGCATTTTCCCCTTAGGACACATTTATGCGCCTCCCATAATGAGAGTTTGGATACATCTGAGGTCGAGTTAAGCTCAATGTAGTCCTTGATGGCCTAGTCTAATTGTGATCTGCAATATGCATCGTTAAGCAAGGATTCATTAAAGCACCAGGGTCGGTAGAGTGGCGAAGCAGGTCTCAGGGAAAAATCTATTAAAATGGGGGCGTGGTCGGACCAAGTCACTGGGCCAATTTTAGCATCACAGACAGACTGAAGGTGGCTATGGTCTATCAGTATGTAGTCTATCCTAGAGTAGGATTGGTGGGGGGGGGAAAAGTGTGTGTAGTCTCTTTCCGAAGGGTGCAGGATACGCCAGATGTCGGACAGCTGGTGAGCATGGAGCAGACGCCTAACCCTGCGTAGCGTCCGCTCAGGGCGGTAGGGCCCAGAGGAGACATCTAGTCGAGGGTCCAAGGCCCAATTCAGATCCCCACCAATGACCAGAAGGCCGACACGGAGATTCGCTATCTTATCCAGCATTTTCTCTATGAAGGCCGGCTGGCCCTGGTTGGGGGCATAGATATTAGCTATGGTTATATTGGAGTTGGCTATGGTGCAGGTGACAAGAAGGCATCTTCCCTCCTCCAACTCGTGTACAACAATGTTGGATACTGGTAAGTGTTTAGCAAATAGGATTGCTACTCCCTTAGACTTGGACTGGGTGAAGTTAGAGTAGTGGGCAGTGGGGAAATAGTGGTTGCTGAGTTTGGGCACTGTTTCGGACTGACGGAAATGAGTTTCCTGTACCAGGACTATGTCGGCCCTCTCGGCCCGGAATGAGCGGAGGGCCTGAGACCTCTTTTCAGGGACGTTTAGCCCTCTGGCATTTATGGAAAGAATCCTAAGGGAAGTAGTCATGTGGGGGGGAAAAGACCCAGATGCATAGTGCTAGTATACCGGGAGGGGGGGAGAGGAGGGAAGGTTTGGGAGGACAGCTGAGGGGGGGAAAGGTGGGACATGTGTAACCATAATAGATAACTGATTGCAACACAACATAATACAAGTCAATTTGAGAACAAAAATAGAGTAGCCGCATCCGGACAAAAAAAAAGGAACTACCAGAGCCCTTATGTCACGGAAAAAAAAGAACAAACAAAAAAACAGAAAAAAAATAGAATTGCGGCAGGGGGCACACTGGGGGGCAGTGCCTTCGTCCACCCAAGTGGGGGGATAACACATAGGAACAGTCGCATGTAGCAATAAACAATGAACACGGTGCATAATAGTAGGTAGCAAAACCTACACGTTTGTATATATGAAAAAAGGATATGCTCAGTCTCTATGCGCTCCTGGATGCATCAGGAGAGTGAGAGATGAGTGTGGGCAAGAGGGGGGGGGTCGATGCAGGTCAAGGGGGGTCTGAAGTAGAAGGAGGGCCTGCATCTCTGGGCTTTTTCTTGGAGGATTTGACCAGGTCCCAGCGGGGCCTTCGCGGGAGGCTTGGCGTGGGAGTGGGGGGAAGAGAGAAGGCCTGCCAGTCTGGTAGTTGTATTGGGTCCAGACCGAGCGTGGAACAAAAGTTCGAGAGACCTGAGGGATCTTTGAGGGTGATGAGTTGGCCCCCCTGCGAAACCTGGAGGGACAACGGGAAACCCCAGCGGTACTTGATCTCCTTGTGGCGTAGGGCCTCCGTAAGGGGCTTCAGCATCCGTCATTGTTGCAGGGTTCGCCAGGAGAGGTCCTGGTAGATTTGGATACTAGCTCCTTCGAATTCTATTGCTTCCAAGGTGCGTATCCTGCGGAGGATTTCCTCCTTTTGGGAAAAATAGTGGACACGGCAGATAACATCTCTCGGACGGTCCGTTGCAGCTCCTCTCGGACGCAAGGCCCTATGGGCTCGGTCGAATTCTATTAAGTCATTTGGGTCCAGGCTCAGGATCTCCCCAAAGATTTTGTTGAGAGCGTTCATCAGACCGGAAGGGGGGATGTCCTCTGGGAGGCCGCGGACCCGCAGGTTGTTCCTACGTCCTCGATTGTCCAGATCGTCTAATTTACTTTGCGCTGACCTTAGGTCCATGGATTGTTGGGATAATGACTCCTGTAGATGAAGGAGCTGGGCGTGGACTTCGTCTCTATCATCTTCTAGCGCGGAGACGCGTGTGCCTATATGGGTCACGTCAGTCTGGACCAGTGCAATTTGGGATTGAAGGGACTCGTGAAGTCTCGTTTCAAGGGCCTGCATGTCTTGTTTAGAGGGCAGTGATTTAACATGAGATAGGATCTCTGATATTTCGCCTCTTAGCTGTGTAATGGTGTCCTGTGAGGGCCCAGGCGGAGAGGTTGCGGCCATTTTAGAAGAAGATGGGGGAGTGGCCTCGTCCGGGAGGACTTCTGAGGGACCCTCGGAGCGGGGGGTGGAAAGAAAGGAGCGCAAGTTCTGTTGGTAGGAGCTGGTGCGAGGTTTTATAGGGGTTCGGCTTTGGGATCCCTTTCCCCTCTTGCCCATTTAGGAGAGGAAGCTAATAGGTGGTTACATGTAGATGGAGCACTGTGTGTTGTGCTGTAGGGGACGAAGGTCACATTCCCCCGTTAGTGGGGCGGCATGTCAGGTGGTAGGGGCTCACATTTGCTGGCTCCGGGAGGACACCATGAAAGAGCTGGGTACTGTATCTATTCTTCTTTTCTCCTTGCTATTAATTATATTGCGCTTGATGATTTAATACTCTTTCTTTTATTTTTTATTTATATAATTTTTATTATTTTTAGTATTTTTTTTTTTAATATATTTTTCAGATTAAGAGTGCTGAGAGAGGTTGGGGGGTCGGCCACAAGAGGGAGCCCTTAGCTAGGGGATCTGTGTGGTCTGAGAGCCCAGAGTGAGCCAATTTGTGGGAGCCAGGTGGGAGTTTGATGCCTGCAGTTAGGTGGGTTGCTGGGCAAATGTGGGTGGCATATGAAGTCCTGCCCTGTCCTGTCCTGCAGGGGACAGTGGGCAGCGGAGAGGGTTAGTTGGCTTTAGAGCTCAGCTGGCGGCCGCCTGCACGTCTTGTGCTGCTTGGCCGCCCTGAGTCACTTCACCAACAGCCCCTGTACCCGAGGGAGCCAAGCAGGGCAGGCGTCCCCTCACAGCGGGAGGTGGTGGGCCCCGGGCGCAGGGTGTAGCGCGCCTGAGTCGCCTCTCTGAGGTCTCTTGGGCTGTCCCCGGGTCAGGCGGAGGGGAATGGCGCCCGTCCACCTCCGGGTCTCGCTGCGTCTGGTGCGGCGCCCGGTCCGGGAGTGCGGCCTGTGGCAACAGCGGCAAGGGGGGGAAGGAGAGGGGTACCTGAGCAGAGCCCGAACAGCCGGCTGCTGGCTCCTCTTTCACGGCCGCGTCCCCGCGAGACTCGCTCCGATTCCGGGTCCGCTGTCAAATTTAGTCCCCGGCCTCCGACCGCAGGTAGGCCGCAGTCCGCAGGAGCCTTAAAAAAGGCACCCCGACTCCGCAGCCAGGGGAGGTCGGCGTCGGAGGGCACAGGGGAGGGAATGGCACTTCGAGGGTGGCTTTCCAAGTGGAAGGGTGTCCTCAGGAGTCTGTTTTACGGCAGATTCACCGGAGCCCTGTGAAAACGCAGGTACTGTCGATGGCCGCCAAGCCACGCCCCTATCTATTTTTTTTAGATAATCACAAACCGCAAAAATCCGTTTTATAAACAGAAAAATGCATTTTTTTTAAAACAGCCGTCTACAGTCACCTTTTTTAATTTAAAAGGCAAAAAAAAAAGAAATAGAAATAGAAAATAGAAAGAAATTGTGCCAAATCAATCAAACAAACCATTAAGAATATTTAATTAAACGTTCATCAAAATAGCTCACTACATCTCAATTATTTTTATTTAATGTGATTATTATATAGATTTCAACAACTATATTTAATATTTGAACCATACAAAAGCATTTGCTAAAATAATAATACAATTTTATATCACAGAGAGCAATAAAGTTTATAATAATAAATATGAATTGCCATTATAAAACTAACCAATAAAACCATAGAAATGGGATCATTGGGTAGACATGCATTAAGGTCGACATGCAGAAAGGGCGACATGGATTAGATTGACAGGGTCATTAGGTCTACACAAGCATTATGTCGACATATGGAAGGTCGACGGTCAAAAGATCAACGTTTTTTTTTTAATTGTCCCAAATTTCGACACAGTCGACATGGACACTGAAATGTAGCACCGCGCAGCCTCGCATGGCTCGCTACACTCACCATGCTTCGGCATGGTGCCTCGCCATCAGGGCCAGATTACCAATGGTGCGGCTGGAGCTGCGGCTCCAGGCCTCCACCAAAAGAAATGCCCATTAATCATAAGTATTAGAATCGTATTCCTATTTTACACATTTATGCAATTGTTGTACATTCCTATCATTAGGGAGACACCAGGGTCTAATATGAAAAGTGACACTGGCCTCATTTCCTCCACTTTTCATAACAGGCCCTTGAACATTTTCAGCTCAAGGCCCATTAGGCCCTAAATCCTGTTGGCAACTGAGTTTTACCCACGCAGTCAGGATCACCTTCTGTATCAAGCTTCATTCAGTAGACACACACTGGAAAGGTCTTTGTGGTATGATTGGTTTTATATAAACTGGAACTGGTCATAACATGAACTTGTAATGAGAACAAGGTAATAACTTTTCACTGCATGCTGCATCTGTCTTTCTCCTTCATGTAACCTTCAGACACAGGAAACAACAACAAACAAGTATATACATACATCACAGACTGTAAGACACACAAACACAAATGTGACAGCACCGCCTGCTGTCCCTCCAGTGTAATTGCAGCTTAAGTCTCATCTGATGCATTTATTCTCAACACCCCTTCTCAACAGATGAGGCTTGATTCACGAGACCCATCTTTCTGGATAGTCTGTGATGTCTTTCTCCAACCAATGGCTTGGTGAGAATGTCTGCAGTCATCTCTTCTGTTGGGCAATATTCCAAGTTAAGAAGACCTTGTTCCTGTAGATCCTTCAAGAAATGGTATTTCACATCGATGTGCTTGGTCCTTGGATTTACCCGTTCTGTTTGAGCTAATGCGAGACATCCTTGATTATCTTCAAAGATTTTTGTAGATTCTACTTGTTTCTGTCCCAAATCAGCTAACAATTGTCTCAGCCATATTAGCTCTTGACTTGCTTGAGCTGCTGAAACATATTCTGCTTCTGTTGAAGAAAGTGCAACGCATGATTGCTTCCTACTTGTCCAACTGATCGGTCCTTCACCAAGTAGAAATATGTGTCCACTTGTAGACTTTCTGTCATTAGAGTCTCCAGCCCAATCTGCATCCACGTATCCAATCAGATCACAATTTCTGCTTGCTGGAAGATTAAGCACTAAGTTAATGGTTCCCTTTAAATAACGTATTACCCTTTTCACAGCATTCCAGTCCATCTGACTTGGCTTGGAGACCTTTCTGCTTAGAGTTGATACTGCTGTAGCGATGTCAGGTCTGGTAATAGTGGCAATGTACAGCAATTTTCCTATTGCCTTTCTGTATTGGTGATTATCTGGTAATGATGTACCTTCATTGTACATTTCCTTTATGTAGTTGGTTTCCATGGGAGTACTTGCCGGTTTTGCATCTTGCATCCCAAACTCTTCAATGGCTTCCTGTATCTTTTGTTTCTGGTTTAAGGTAAAGTCGCCGTTTTCTTCTCTTGATATTTGAATACCTAAATAGTGTGTTATATTTCCTAGGTCTTTTGTTTCAAATTCCTTATTCAGGATCTGCAGTAATTCCACTTTATCCCCTTCTTGCTCGAAACATACTAGAAGATCGTCCACATAGATTAACAGGTAGATCCACCTGTCAGTTATCTTCTTGACATATAGGCAGGGATCTGCTTTGCTTCTCACAAAGTCTTCCTGTATGAGGATTTCATTTAATTTTGTGTTCCAGGCTCTTGCCGCCTGCTTCAGACCATATATACTTTTCTGGAGCTTGCACACTAGGTCTGGACTTTCAGGGTCTTTGAAACCCGGTGGCTGTTCCATGTAAATATCCTCTTTTAGCTCGCCATGTAAGAACGCTGTCTTTACATCGAAGTGTCTTACTTGCATATCCTTTGCGGCTGCTACTGTAAGCAATGTCCTGATGGTTGTGTGCTTTACTACTGGAGCAAATGTCTCATCATAGTCCTCTCCATATTTTTGTGAGTATCCTTTGGCTACTAGTCTGGCCTTGTATCGCTCCACTTTTCCATCTGTGTTGTATTTGACTTTGAATGTCCATTTGCTGCCTATGGTTTTCCTTCCTGATGGCAGTTCTGTTAGTATCCATGTCTGATTGTCATGCATGGATTTAATTTCTTCTTTTGCTGCTTCTATCCATTTCTCAGCTTCCCTTTCTGGTAAGTTAGATATTTCTTCCCAGGATGTTGGTTCACATATACTAGTGGTACTAGCTTTATATGAGAGACGCACTGGTGGTTTGCCTTTGTTCTCTCTGCTCGAGCGCCTTACTTCACCTGTTGTGCACTCTTCCATACCTTTGGTAATTGGTTCCAGACCAACTTCAACCTCTTTGATGGTATCTGTTGTGATGGTGTCACTAGAGTCAGCGTTGTCTTCTTTATCCAGATCGGCTGGAATCATTACTTCATTTCTTAGTTCCTCCACAAAGGTCACGCTGTTGCTTATGGTTATCTTATCCGTCTTTGGGTTCAGAATTCTGTATCCTTTGGAACATTCACTGTATCCAACGAAGATTCCTTCTACTGCGCGATTCTGCAGTTTACTTCGTTTTTCTGCTGGAATGTACATAAATGCTTTACATCCAAAGACTCTTATGTGTTTCACATTTGGTTTCTTGCCATGCCACAACTCATATGGTGTTTTCTCCACTGTTCTTGAGAATAATCTGTTTTGTAAGTACGTGGCTGTCATTACGGCTTCACCCCAGTATTTATCAGGTAGTCCTGAATCTGTTAACATGCATCTGATCATTTCTGTCAGAGTCCTATTCTTCCTTTCAGCTACCCCATTCTGTTCAGGTGAATAGGGTACGGTCTTGTGGTGCTCTATACCGAGCTGTCTCAGGAAGTGTTCTATTCTGTGACCTGTGAATTCACCTCCATTGTCGCTACGAAACACTAGTGGATTTCTTTGAAATTTATTTGTAGCCATTGTTATATAATCCTTTAACTTGTCCAGTACTTCATCTTTGCTTTTGATGAGATAAGTAACTGTGTATCTGGAGTAGTCATCAGTGAAAGTCACTATATATCTGTTACCGCTTGGTGTATGTACTTGCATTGGGCCACACACGTCGCTGTGTATGAGATCTAGAGGTCTCTGGGCTCTGTTCTCACTTTGTTTTGGAACTGTCATTTTTGTGGCTTTGGCTTTTATACAGCATTCACACCTCATGGTTGTTGAACAGTCTGATACTGTGAGATCCTTCGTTAGACCTCTCTTTTGTAGTTCCTTAATGCTGTCTGGATGCCTGTGTCCTAGTCGTCTGTGCCACATGTGAATACAGTCGTTGTGTTCATGTGTGCTTAACCTCACCTGTTGTACTGTCGTGTCTAGGCGATACAGGTGTTTCTCTGCTTTGGCTGTGGCTACTGTTTCTGTTCCATTCTGGATAAGACACATCTTGTCTT
The DNA here is from genome assembly GCF_055691185.1 of Crinia signifera. Lineage (NCBI taxonomy): Eukaryota > Metazoa > Chordata > Amphibia > Anura > Myobatrachidae > Crinia > Crinia signifera. The sequence goes on along the minus strand of NC_139220.1, from coordinate 303,237,386 downwards.
GGAATTTAACAGTAAGTCCTTTATCCGTTAAGCACTTTACAGATATTAATCCGCCTTCCAATCTGGGAACATATAGTACATCTTTAATTGGTATTGTTTTGTCACTTTCATTAGTACTGGAGCATATGAGCATACCATGCCCTTTACCTTCTGCAGTGATATTGGTACCATCTGCAAGATAGATTGCTTCTCTATGACTTGTGTCAATCTCGGTGAAGAAATCTCTGTCGCTTGTCATGTGACTTGTTGCTCCTGAATCTATGAACCAACTAAAGTTTGTATGTGTTACTGTCGCTTTAAAAGTTCCATTCCACTTATCTGTGCATATATCTGTGAGTGCAGCTTTCACTTTCTGCTTGGACCCTTTTAAAAGTAGTTTCTGCTGTTCTTCTTTCCATATGGAACACTGTCTTTTTAAATGCCCGATTTTCTTACATCTAAAACATGCTCTTGTTTCTTTGTTATGCACCCTGTCTGTAACTTTGAGAGATTTTTCAGAGTCACTGTCCATACAATCCTGTGTGATTTCTTTCCTGCGCTGATATTCATCTATAAGCCTATTTTTCACAAAGTCTAGTGTGAGTTCTGTTTCAGGTCTTGTTTCCAAGGCATTTATCAGTGCACTGTATGTGTCTGGTAGACTGCACAGGAGTATGGCTACTATGTGACTGCATTTCAGCTCTTCTCCAATAGATCTGAGCTTTGCTACCATTTCCAGCAATTTACTTATATGCTCTTGCATAGTCTGCCCTTTGCTAAGTCTCATCTGGTACAGTTTTCTTAGCAGGAATAATTTGCTGTTTAAACTGCTTCTTTCATGTAGCTTCTGCAATGTCTCCCACATGCCCTTTGCAGTGTTTTCTCCATTTAAATGGACTAATTGATCATCCTCAACTAATAAGCCTATAGTTGCACGTGCTTGTCTGTTCTTCTTGTCCCATTCCTGGTAATTATCACTTGGTCTGTCTGTAGTTATTACTTCCCACAAATCATCTTTAGTCAGCAGCATTTCAACTTTAAATTTCCACAGTTGGTAGTTATCATTAGACAGCTTGGTTACTGCAAGTCTAAGATCTGTGCTGCTTGCCATCTCTTCTGCTTATCTGCTATTCCCCTTGAGTTATACTGTAATACTGGGTTTACTCACAGTTGCTTTGCAGATCTCTCAGAGATGTTTCTGGTGCCTTAATCCTTGTAAGCTTTACTCCTGGTAACTGGGATCCTCTTGTCTGTGTCTGGGCCCATAACCTGTTGGCAACTGAGTTTTACCCACGCAGTCAGGATCACCTTCTGTATCAAGCTTCATTCAGTAGACACACACTGGAAAGGTCTTTGTGGTATGATTGGTTTTATATAAACTGGAACTGGTCATAACATGAACTTGTAATGAGAACAAGGTAATAACTTTTCACTGCATGCTGCATCTGTCTTTCTCCTTCATGTAACCTTCAGACACAGGAAACAACAACAAACAAGTATATACATACATCACAGACTGTAAGACACACAAACACAAATGTGACAGCACCGCCTGCTGTCCCTCCAGTGTAATTGCAGCTTAAGTCTCATCTGATGCATTTATTCTCAACAAATCCGTCCTTGCTCGCCATGCTTCGGGCACAGTGACTCGCTACGCTCGGCACACTATTTTATTCTCCCACCACATCCTAGTGGATGGTAGGGCATGAGATACCACCTGTCGGCACATGTTAACTCAAAAACAGTTTAAAACCCCTTGTTGACCTTTTGACTGTCGACCTTCCCCATGTTGACCTAATGCTTGTGTTGACCTAATGACAGTGTCGACCTAACCCATGTTGACCTTCAGTCATGTCGACCTTCCTGCATGTCGACCATAATGCATATTGACCTTAATGCATGTCAACATAATGGTGTCAACCTAATGATTGTTGGCCCAATGCTTGTAGACCTACTGACCGTATCCCAAACCATATGACAGTTAAATGTTAAATAATGTATTATTAATTTAAAGCATACTTAAACCTGACTTAAAAGCATTAACTGTTGGTTGCTACCTGGCTGATAATGTTGTGGACAAGGATGCATCAATCAAGATAGGTCTGATTTTGCATCGGAAGCTGATAAACTTCAAATTAATCCACAACTTATAAAACAAACTAAAATATTCTAATGTTTGTAAATATAGTATAAAATTGTTTGTATTTGTTTAAAAAGTATTGAGCATTTCTACATTAAAATTCCCAGTAATACAAATTATATATTATGTTTTAAAAATACATTTGAATTGAAGAGCAACACCTTTGTTCCCACCCTTGCAGCATGTCAACCTAGCGGTGTCGACCTAATGCTTGTCGACCAATTAACCGTTTCACTGATTTTTTTGTCTATTTTCCGTCATTTGAGAGCAAATTATTGATTGTCATTTGCTCCAATACATTTCCAGATTTTTGTTCCCACCAAACAGATTGGACAGAAAAATCCTAAACTGTGTATCCTTGTGTCACCTCTGACTAAGTCAATCCTGGACCACTAATGGCCACAAGGACAACTGTGTCCCCACTTTAACACGATTCACAAGCCTCCTGGAAATATGGGGCCTACACACGTAGCAATTTGGGCTGCTTTTCTAAGTAATTTGACTGAATAACTTAGAAATTCAGTACAAATTGCTCTGTGTGTATGGACTATAGCGTCACTTACACGAGTGACACCCAGTGTCTAAGTCAATCCTGGCCCACTTCTATTAATACTAATGGCTACAAGGACAACTTATGTTTATTTTCAGATTATGTATGGAGTTTATATGTATATAAAAAAATGTTTGCATAATTATTTTGAAATGAGTTGATCTTTTTGAAAGGTTTAAGTCGCCTGCTGGCTTAAATGTACATCTCTCTAGACTGGATCAAAAGCATCCCAAACAGCCAATTTCAAAGGCTTCGCTGAAATTGCACTGACATAGGGGTCTTTGAAAGCCAAGCAAAGTTGATGGAAAACCAGTTAATTCAAAAAGGCTATAAATCGGACATTGTGCAGAAATCTAGATTGAAGAGTAAAAATCTTGTAAGATCTGATATCCTAAAGGTTAAGACCAAGAATACTAATGTTGAATATGGAGATATCAGGTTTATAACCAAATACACAAGCCAACACAAACAATTTGAAGCCATTATAAAGAAACACTGGTCTGTACTCACTAGGGATCCAAGTCTTAAAAAATACATTGGACCAAATCCTAAATTTACCTACCGATGAGCACAGAACCTCCAGAATATGCTGGTAAAGAGCGCTCAACCTGTCAATAAAATGACCACTAGGATTTTGTCCAAGGGCTTCTATAGATGTGGATTCTGTGCTATGTGCAAGTCATGTAGAAATCTAATGTAACTTCCAAAACATATCCAATTAGAGATTTCATCACTTGTGCAACCAAAAATGTGATATATCTTTTGGAATGCAAATGTGGACAACAATATGTTGGCAGAACGAGCAGAATGCTCAAGGAACGTCTTACTGAGCACGTGAGAAATATAAAAAATGGTTATGATCTGCACAATGTATCTATGCACTTTAAAACCCACCATAATTGTAAGATTGGGGGTCTTAAGAGTTTTTGTGGGATCAGCGTATGTAAGCCCAATTGGAGGGTTAATGATCTTGACAGGAGATTGGCACTTTCTGAGATGACAACCATTTTCTCTTTACAAACCTTTGTTCCACATGGATTGAATGTGGACTATGAGTACAAAGGGTTTATACAAATGTTATGTCATATTCAGTGTTGCTTTTAACCTATTTTAACATTTGTTTCTTGTTTGCTCCCAATGCCCCGCTTCAACCTCTGTGCTAACCTAATAAGAATTGCTATCTGGTCTATATTATGTGTATATAATGTTTTTATAATGTTTCCATTATATTTTTATAATAAGATACTCTGGGTGACACTGTACACAAAGGAAAACTTATCGCACAGGAGAGTGATGAATAAGATACTAGAAAAGGTGGACCCCTGATTTTTAGTTACAGGTTTAAATGAAACCTAGGTTGACGGGGGTGTGCTACCACTGGACATCTATATATATCAAGCAACAGGGTTTGTACAGAGACAAAAAAAGAAATGTCACTGTGTGGTGCACCTAAGAATTGACACAATAATACGTAACTTTTAATTGGATAACTCTAAAATTGGTAGCGAAATAATGGACACACAATACACAAAAACATATATGACACAGACAGGTGTTTTAAAAAGGGTACTGATACCCTCACGACGCTAGGCCCCCAATCCCAATGAAATTTATGAGAATGCTTTTATTTGTGTACACATAAAATGCTTTGATGTTTTAGCAGTAACTTAGTACCTAGGACGTTCTCCTTAATTAGTGGAGAATTGACGGGTATGATACCCGGTCTGATAGGTACTCACGGCTGTTGTGCGAGTGATAGTATATGGATCAACTCACACAATTTTTACAGTTTGAGTGCTGGTTAATCTCGAATGCACTCTGAATTACCACAATTATAACACCAGTCCTGCCCTCTGTAATAAGTGTGGGTCTAGGAAAGGTAATGGTGCTCTGCAGCAACGCTAGTCTGACCCGCTGTGTAGGATGCGGGTATAAGCCGGGCGATGGCGTCGGGTAGCGGTGTAGGTAACTGCGCCCGGTGGGAAGCACCGAATGCGGCTATGTTTGATGCCGCAGACGTTCCCACTTGCCAGTTCTGATACAACACGGTGTTAGTGCGCAACACACCGTGTCTTGCCCTGGTGAGATATGCCAGGTATCAGATCGCCAGAGCGTGCTGCAGAGGAAAAATACTTTAAGCTAAAACAGATCAAAATGCATTTATATCAGGGAAGGGAAGGGGACACAGACGAAGTGTAACGGTCGGCGTACGCTTCGCCAAGGAGCTTTTTCAAGACCAACCTGAGGGGCAGCAGGAAGTTCATTAAACACCTGCCTCTAATGAATATTCATCAGATGCTAATTTCCAGGGTGTGACCAGGTAACAAGTTGGCTAGTGATTGCGTTGGGCATGTGGATTCAATTAGTCATGTGGAGTTGCAAATAATTAGTATACATGCCCGGTTGATAAAGTAGTACAAATAAAGTATTGATGTTTAGAGAAAGAAGGAAGAATTAAAAGTTTAAGTGTAGCACTTAACTGATAATATGGAGTGTAAAACTCTGCATAATGATACAGTCCAGGTATAATGTGTGTGTCGATTATCCATTAATTATAGTGGATGCGTCGACATAAAGGAAGTGTCGACAATAGGATGGCAACGGTCTGATGTCCACAAAATAAGGTCTCCTAGTGTAGAGTATAACAATGCATATGCATCAGGGATCTCATTACTGGGCATATAGTGTCAATCTTTATTAAAGTGGATGAGTCGACATAAAGGAGGTGTCGACAATAGGATGGCAACGGTCTGATGTCCACAAAATAAGGTCTCCTAGTGTAGGGTATAACAATGCATATGCATCAGGGATCTCATTACTGGGGATATAGTGTCAATCTTAATTAAAGTGGATGCGTCGACATAAAGGAGGTGTCGACAATAGGATGGCAACGGTCTGATGTCCACAAAATAAGGTCTCCTAGTGTAGGGTATAACAATGCATATGCATCAGGGATCTCATTACTGGGGATATAGTGTCAATCTTAATTAAAGTGGATGCGTCGACATAAAGGAGGTGTCGACAATAGGATGGCAACGGTCTGATGTCCACAAAATAAGGTCTCCTAGTGTAGGGTATAACAATGCATATGCGTCAGGGATTTCTTTAGTGGGCATGTAGTGTCAATCTGTGTCTGATGATGTATTAGGTACTAAACAGTGGGATGACATATTATTCCTTCCTGAGGGGTACCTATTTTCCAATAATGGGATGAAAACAAGAATGAAACTGGTGACAGTATGATAATGTGAGTTGTGTATATAGAGAAAGATGCTTGATAAATAATATGTGGGGAATGGATGTGACCCCCTGTCTCTATATTCCGGCGTTCCGGGAGATGCATGTGATATATTTAGACACACGCAGTCCCAGTCCTGTCGGAGCAGGAGACAGGGGTTGCATCTAAATGGGGAGAGTGAAGTGTGTGTCGGGGGGAATGATGCACAGAAATAAAACATATTGGAGTCTCTTTTCCAGTGTAATGGTGGGGTAATATGATATAAAACATAAAAATTATGCAGAATTGCATATGAAAATAAGTGAAATTATTCCGGTTGCACCGTGGGATATGTGGTGACAGGCTCCATTCATAGATGGATATTGCATTCAAATGTGAATATGGTGCCATGAATGAAGAAATGGTGTGATGATATAGAAGCAGGGAGGGAGAGAATCCCTCTAGATTGGTGAGGATATAATCTGTGACATGCGAGTTTAAGTGGCATAGAACCACTGTACTGTAAAATGAGAATAACAATTGTGGTGAGAAAGGTGAGAAAGGAATTGTTGATGGAAATGGTAGAAATAATAAAAATATGGGGTATAGGGTTGGATTCCCAACAGGTTAAGACAAAGAGGAATTTTTGGAGCGTAGTCCACTGACAACAGATATTAAAACTATAGAAAGACTGTATAATTATTTTCTTCGTTGAGGCCTCTGGGGGACATGGAGTCCATCAAAAATATCAGACGGGTCTCTTGTTTCAGAAGCTCCTTGTCCCAGTCTCCTCTCCTGATGGACATGGTGACTTTGGTCATCCCAAAGGCTTTAAGGCCCCTGGGACTACCTTGATGGTGTTTGAAGAAATGTTTAGCCACAGGAGTGAGTGTTTTGAATTTCTGTTGGTCTTTGGAGGCGTTTTTGATGCTCAGAAGATGTTCAGACAGCCTTTTCTTCAATGGTCTGCGTGTCTTCCCAATGTGATGTTTCCCACAGGGGCATTCTAAATTATAAATGACCCCTGCAGTATCGTAAGTGATATAGTCCTGAATTTTCCATTCCTTGTTGAATTTATCTGTGAATGAATGGCACGGAGTCATGTAAAGGCAGACTCTGCAGGTCCCACACTTGTAGGATCCTTGTTTTCTGATTTTGTTCTTGGATTCTTTTTCAAGGTGGCTATGCACTAAGATGTCTCTCAAATTGCTGCTCCGTCGCCAGCTTATATCCACCCTGTCTCCGAGAACCTCCTCCAGGTCTTTGTCCGTTTTGAGGATACCCAGGTGTTTGTTCAATACTTGTTGTATCTCTCGCCATTCTTTACAGAACGTGCCAATGAATCTTATTTTCTCAGTGGTGTCAGGGATTTGCTTTTTGGGACGAAGAAGTTGTTCTCTTTCATGCTTGCATACTGCTTTTCTCGCTTTCTGGATAGACCTCTTACTATACCCCCTGTTTCTTAGTCTGATATCAAGTTCATCTGCCCTTTTAGCATAGGTTTCTTCACGTGAACAGTTACGCTTTGTTCTCAAGTATTCTCCCTTTGGGAGCCCCTGGATTACAGGTGGAAAATGGTCACTCTCATGGTAAAGTATAGAGTTGGTTGAGGTTTTCTTTCTAAACATGTCAGTAATGATGGAGCCATTCTCTTCAACCCTTATGAGGAGGTCCAGGTATTCCACCTCCTCCTGGCTGACATGGTAAGTAAGTTTGAGGTTGAGGTCATTCTTGTTCAGTATGTTCATGAACTTGAAAAACAAATCAATTTCACCTTCCCATATCAGGAACAGGTCATCTATGTACCTTAGCCAGATCAGGATGTGCTGAGTATAGATCTCATGGTCTTCTGTGAAGACCACCTCACGTTCCCACCACCCCAGGTACAGGTTGGCATACGTGGGGGCACAAGTGCTCCCCATCGCTGTCCCCTGCACCTGGAGTTAGAATTGGTCCTCACAGACAAAATAGTTCCTCAATAGGACAAATTTCAGTAGTTCAATGATGAAGTTGTGGAGTGGTATGTCCTTGTCCATACTTAAGAAGTATTCGGAAGCCTGTATACCGTATTTGTGAATGATACTAGTATACAGGCTTTCCACATCTCATGTGATTAACCAGGTACCTGGGTTCAATATGATGTCCTGTATTTTGTTCAGGACGTCCATTGTGTCTCTTACATAAGAGGGAAGAGTCAGAACGTATTTCCTGAGATGATGGTCCACAAATTGGCTTGCTTTCTCAGTTAAGCCCCCCATGCCAGATACAATGGGTCTACCAGGCAGCTTGGTGTCATTCTTATGCACCTTGGGCAGTAGGTACAAGGTAGGGATCTTGACTTGTTTGATTTCCAGAAAGTCATATTGTGTCTTGTTTATGACTCCATTTTTCTTGGCCTGTTCAATCATCCTCTGGTAGATTTCAAGGTAGTTGTCAGTGGGGTTGAAGGTTAATTTCTTGTAGCAAGTACCATCCCCCAATTGTCGGTCTAGTTCTTCCTTATATCCACTTCTGGACCATAGTACCACGTTACCTCCCTTGTCAGAGGGTTTTCTGATCGTATCACTCCACTCCCTAATTTCTTTCAATGATCTCCTTTCTGGTATACTGAGATTGTCCTCGCTGTGAAAGAGATGTTTGTTTTGTTCAATCTGGTCTAGGTCACGGCTAACCATCTCCAAATAGACCTTTGTCTGTGGGCAGATAGATGGATCCGGTGAAAAGATTGATTTCTTTTTGAGTGTCGACATGGATGTGTCGGCATTAGTAGTGGGATTGTTAGTTAGTGAAGGGATATCATCTGAAAGATTTTCCAGGATCTCAAGTATTCCCATATCACATTTGTCAAAAATCTGATCCATACAGAGCTGGGATGGATCACTGTTAGTGTCAAAATTGGGGGAAGTAGGGCTGGCATCCTCTGTTCTCTTATTGAAAAAATTTTTTAATAGGAGCTTTCTCACGTACAGATTCAGGTCTTTCTGAAATTCAAACCGATTTAGTGATTTCATAGGGGAAAAACTGAGGCCTTTATTGAGTACTGAGATTTGTGCCTCATTGAGGACATGATCTGTTAAATTGATTATTCTCAAGGTGTCATCAGGTATCACTTCCTGTAACGTCTTATTTCTCGCCGATCCTCTCTCCAGTCTCGTGGACCTCTTTTGCCCCTTCTTTCCCCTCCTGATCCTCCTAGTTCTCGTCCCAGGTTCTCTCTGAGATCCCTGGGACTGACCCCTAAAAAAGGCCTCCGCGTTTTAGTGGTTTGGGATGGATCAGTTGGCTCACTATCAGAGGAATCTATGTCTGAGGTGGTATATCCTGTGGCATTGCCGGCCGGCTTCCTCCCATTATTTATATTCCTCCTGTAGATCTGATTTGTTTGAAAGTCATGTAGATCTCGTTGCAATTTGTTTTTCTTACGGCTAACAACTTCTTTCTCAATATTTTCTAGTTCGCTTTTAATTCTGTGGTAGGCTTTTTTAAATTTTTCCAGGCCCTCAAAGTTTTTCAATTTCTCACTCAGTAAGTTGATTTCATGTGTGAATTTGTTAAGCGTGATTTCATCATGCTTAATTAAAATGCCTATGAGGCCAAGAGAACAGGTAGTAAGTGTTCTTTCCCACTCTGTTTTAAGGGAATCATTAGCCAATTCGAATGAGGGAAACACTTTTGGTCTAAGTCCTCTGGGGGTGATTTGTTGTTTCAGGTAGTTCTCAAATGTGGCTTTATTCCAGAATGTCCTGGTCTGTTTGGCGAGGACAATTTTTAGGGTATGTATATCGTTAACCCAGTCATCCTGTGCAGTGTCAATCATGGTGAGGTCTTTCTCCAGCATATTCTCTAAACTTTTTTTAAAATTCGTTTGTCTTTCATTTAATTCATGACTAAGGCTAAATGTAGCAGTCGCTGATGAGGTAGTTGGAAATAATGCCATGGTCACTGGTTCTTTAATGATTCTCCTGGGTGCTGAACCTCAGGTTATGGGAGTAAGTACATTCAATCACTAATTTCACTGGTGTGCCGTGCTGATAAGGAGAAAGGTGAACTAGTCACCATAGAATTAGATACTGTACACAAAGGAAAACTTATCGCACAGGAGAGTGATGAATAAGATACTAGAAAAGGTGGACCCCTGATTTTTAGTTACAGGTTTAAATGAAACCTAGGTTGACGGGGGTGTGCTACCACTGGACATCTATATATATCAAGCAACAGGGTTTGTACAGAGACAAAAAAAGAAATGTCACTGTGTGGTGCACCTAAGAATTGACACAATAATACGTAACTTTTAATTGGATAACTCTAAAATTGGTAGCGAAATAATGGACACACAATACACAAAAACATATATGACAAAGACAGGTGTTTTAAAAAGGGTACTGATACCCTCACGACGCTGGGCCCCCAATCCCAATGAAATTTATGAGAATGCTTTTATTTGTGTACACATAAAATGCTTTGATGTTTTAGCAGTAACTTAGTACCTAGTACGTTCTCCTTAATTAGTGGAGAATTGACGGGTATGATACCCGGTCTGATAGGTACTCACGGCTGTTGTGCGAGTGATAGTTTATGGATCAACTCACACAATTTTTACAGTTTGAGTGCTGGTTAATCTCGAATGCACTCTGAATTACCACAATTATAACACCAGTCCTGCCCCCTGTAATAAGTGTGGGTCTAGGAAAGGTAGTGGTGCTCTGCAGCAACGCTAGTCTGACCCGCTGTGTGGGATGCGGGTATGAGCCGGGCGATGGCGTCGGGTAGCGGTGTAGGTAACTGCGCCCGGTGGGAAGTACCGAATGCGGCTATGTTTGATGCCGCAGACGTTCCCACTTGCCAGTTCTGATACAACACGGTGTTAGTGCGCAACACACCGTGTCTTGCCCTGGTGAGATATGCCAGGTATCAGATCGCCAGAGCGTGCTGCAGAGGAAAAATACTTTAAGCTAAAACAGATCAAAATGCATTTATATCAGGGAAGGGAAGGGGACACAGACGAAGTGTAACGGTCGGCGTACGCTTCGCCAAGGAGCTTTTTCAAGACCAACCTGAGGGGCAGCAGGAAGTTCATTAAATACCTGCCTCTAATGAATATTCATCAGATGCTAATTTCCAGGGTGTGACCAGGTAACAAGTTGGCTAGTGATTGCGTTGGGCATGTGGATTCAATTAGTCATGTGGAGTTGTAAATAATTAGTATACATGCCCGGTTGATAAAGTAGTACAAATAAAGTATTGATGTTTAGAGAAAGAAGGAAGAATTAAAAGTTTAAGTGTAGCACTTAACTGATAATATGGAGTGTAAAACTCTGCATAATGATACAGTCCAGGTATAATGTGTGTGTCGATTATCCATTAATTATAGTGGATGCGTCGACATAAAGGAAGTGTCGACAATAGGATGGCAACGGTCTGATGTCCACAAAATAAGGTCTCCTAGTGTAGGGTATAACAATGCATATGCATCAGGGATCTCATTACTGGGCATATAGTGTCAATCTTTATTAAAGTGGATGCGTCGACATAAAGGAGGTGTCGACAATAGGATGGCAACGGTCTGATGTCCACAAAATAAGGTCTCCTAGTGTAGGGTATAACAATGCATATGCATCAGGGATCTCATTACTGGGCATATAGTGTCAATCTTTATTAAAGTGGATGCGTCGACATAAAGGAGGTGTCGACAATAGGATGGCAACGGTCTGATGTCCACAAAATAAGGTCTCCTAGTGTAGGGTATAACAATGCATATGCATCAGGGATCTCATTACTGGGCATATAGTGTCAATCTTTATTAAAGTGGATGCGTCGACATAAAGGAGGTGTCGACAATAGGATGGCAACGGTCTGATGTCCACAAAATAAGGTCTCCTAGTGTAGGGTATAACAATGCATATGCATCAGGGATCTCATTACTGGGGATATAGTGTCAATCTTAATTAAAGTGGATGCGTCAACATAAAGGAGGTGTCGACAATAGGATGGCAACGGTCTGATGTCCACAAAATAAGGTCTCCTAGTGTAGGGTATAACAATGCATATGCGTCAGGGATTTCTTTAGTGGGCATGTAGTGTAAATCTGTGTCTGATGATGTATTAGGTACTAAACAGTGGGATGACATATTATTCCTTCCTGAGGGATACCTATTTTCCAATAATGGGATGAAAACAAGAATGAAACTGGTGACAGTATGATAATGTGAGTTGTGTATATAGAGAAAGATGCTCGATAAATAATATGTGGGGAATGGATGTGACCCCCTGTCTCTATATTCCGGCGTTCCGGGAGATGCATGTGATATATTTAGACACACGCAGTCCCAGTCCTGTCGGAGCAGGAGACAGGGGTTGCATCTAAATGGGGAGAGTGAAGTGTGTGTCGGGGGGAATGATGCACAGAAATAAAACATATTGGAGTCTCTTTTCCAGTGTAATGGTGGGGTAATATGATATAAAACATAAAAATTATGCAGAATTGCATATGAAAATAAGTGAAATTATTCCGGTTGCACCGTGGGATATGTGGTGACAGGCTCCATTCATAGATGGATATTGCATTCAAATGTGAATATGGTGCCATGAATGAAGAAATGGTGTGATGATATAGAAGCAGGGAGGGAGAGAATCCCTCTAGATTGGTGAGGATATAATCTGTGACATGCGAGTTTAAGTGGCATAGAACCACTGTACTGTAAAATGAGAATAACAATTGTGGTGAGAAAGGTGAGAAAGGAATTGTTGATGGAAATGGTAGAAATAATAAAAATATGGGGTATAGGGTTGGATTCCCAACAGGTTAAGACAAAGAGGAATTTTTGGAGCGTAGTCCACTGACAACAGATATTAAAACTATAGAAAGACTGTATAATTATTTTCTTCGTTGAGGCCTCTGGGGGACATGGAGTCCATCAAAAATATCAGACGGGTCTCTTGTTTCAGAAGCTCCTTGTCCCAGTCTCCTCTCCTGATGGACATGGTGACTTTGGTCATCCCAAAGGCTTTAAGGCCCCTGGGACTACCTTGATGGTGTTTGAAGAAATGTTTAGCCACAGGAGTGAGTGTTTTGAATTTCTGTTGGTCTTTGGAGGCGTTTTTGATGCTCAGAAGATGTTCAGACAGCCTTTTCTTCAATGGTCTGCGTGTCTTCCCAATGTAATGTTTCCCACAGGGGCATTCTAAATTATAAATGACCCCTGCAGTATCGCAAGTGATATAGTCCTGAATTTTCCATTCCTTGTTGAATTTATCTGTGAATGAATGGCACGGAGTCATGTAAAGGCAGACTCTGCAGGTCCCACACTTGTAGGATCCTTGTTTTCTGATTATGTTCTTGGATTCTTTTTCAAGGTGGCTATGCACTAAGATGTCTCTCAAATTGCTGCTCCGTCGCCAGCTTATATCCACCCTGTCTCCGAGAACCTCCTCCAGGTCTTTGTCCGTTTTGAGGATACCCAGGTGTTTGTTCAATACTTGTTGTATCTCTCGCCATTCTTTACAGAACGTGCCAATGAATCTTATTTTCTCAGTGGTGTCAGGGATTTGCTTTTTGGGACGAAGAAGTTGTTCTTTTTCATGCTTGCATACTGCTTTTCTCGCTTTCTGGATAGACCTTTTACTATACCCCCTGTTTCTTAGTCTGATATCAAGTTCATCTGCCCTTTTAGCATAGGTTTCTTCACGTGAACAGTTACGCTTTGTTCTCAAGTATTCTCCCTTTGGGAGCCCCTGGATTACAGGTGGAAAATGGGCACTCTCATGGTGAAGTATAGAGTTGGTTGAGGTTTTCTTTCTAAACATGTCAGTAATGATGGAGCCATTCTCTTCAACCCTTATGAGGAGGTCCAGGTATTCCACCTCCTCCTGGCTGACATGGTAAGTAAGTTTGAGGTTGAGGTCATTCTTGTTCAGTATGTTCATGAACTTGAAAAACAAATCAATTTCACCTTCCCATATCAGGAACAGGTCATCTATATACCTTAGCCAGATCAGGATGTGCTGAGTATAGATCTCATGGTCTTCTGTGAAGACCACCTCACGTTCCCACCACCCCAGGTACAGGTTGGCATACGTGGGGGCACAAGTGCTCCCCATCGCTGTCCCCTGCACCTGGAGGTAGAATTGGTCCTCACAGACAAAATAGTTCCTCAATAGGACAAATTTCAGTAGTTCAATGATGAAGTTGTGGAGTGGTATGTCCTTGTCCATACTTAAGAAGTATTCGGAAGCCTGTATACCGTATTTGTGAATGATACTAGTATACAGGCTTTCCACATCGCATGTGATTAACCAGGTACCTGGGTTAAATATGATGTCCTGTATTTTGTTCAGGACGTCCATTGTGTCTCTTACATAAGAGGGAAGAGTCAGGAAGGAATAATATGTCATCCCACTGTTTAGTACCTAATACATCATCAGACACAGATTGACACTACATGCCCACTAAAGAAATCCCTGACGCATATGCATTGTTATACCCTACACTAGGAGACCTTATTTTGTGGACATCAGACTGTTGCCATCCTATTGTCGACACCTCCTTTATGTCGACGCATCCACTTTAATAAAGATTGACACTATATCCCCAGTAATGAGATCCCTGATGCATATGCATTGTTATACCCTACACTAGGAGACCTTATTTTGTGGACATCAGACCGTTGCCATCCTATTGTCGACACCTCCTTTATGTCGACGCATCCACTTTAATAAAGATTGACACTATATGCCCAGTAATGAGATCCCTGATGCATATGCATTGTTATACCCTACACTAGGAGACCTTATTTTGTGGACATCAGACTGTTGCCATCCTATTGTCGACACCTCCTTTATGTCGACGCATCCACTTTAATAAAGATTGACACTATATCCCCAGTAATGAGATCCCTGATGCATATGCATTGTTATACCCTACACTAGGAGACCTTATTTTGTGGACATCAGACCGTTGCCATCCTATTGTCGACACCTCCTTTATGTCGACGCATCCACTTTAATAAAGATTGACACTATATGCCCAGTAATGAGATCCCTGATGCATATGCATTGTTATACCCTACACTAGGAGACCTTATTTTGTGGACATCAGACCGTTGCCATCCTATTGTCGACACTTCCTTTATGTCGACGCATCCACTATAATTAATGGATAATCGACACACACATTATACCTGGACTGTATCATTATGCAGAGTTTTACACTCCATATTATCAGTTAAGTGCTACACTTAAACTTTTAATTCTTCCTTCTTTCTCTAAACATCAATACTTTATTTGTACTACTTTATCAACCGGGCATGTATACTAATTATTTACAACTCCACATGACTAATTGAATCCACATGCCCAACGCAATCACTAGCCAACTTGTTACCTGGTCACACCCTGGAAATTAGCATCTGATGAATATTCATTAGAGGCAGGTATTTAATGAACTTCCTGCTGCCCCTCAGGTTGGTCTTGAAAAAGCTCCTTGGCGAAGCGTACGCCGACCGTTACACTTCGTCTGTGTCCCCTTCCCTTCCCTGATATAAATGCATTTTGATCTGTTTTAGCTTAAAGTATATTTACTCTGCAGCACGCTCTGGCGATCTGATACCTGGCATATCTCACCAGGGCAAGACACGGTGTATTGCGCACTAACACCGTGTTGTATCAGAACTGGCAAGTGGGAACGTCTGCGGCATCAAACATAGCCGCATTCAGCACTTCCCACCGGGCGCAGTTACCTACACCGCTACCCGACGCCATCGCCCGGCTCATACCCGCATCCCACACAGCGGGTCAGACTAGCGTTGCTGCAGAGCACCACTACCTTTCCTAGACCCACACTTATTACAGGGGGCAGGACTGGTGTTATAATTGTGGTAATTCAGAGTGCATTCGAGATTAACCAGCACTCAAACTGTAAAAATTGTGTGAGTTGATCCATATACTATCACTCGCACAACAGCCGTGAGTACCTATCAGACCGGGTATCATACCCGTCAATTCTCCACTAATTAAGGAGAACGTCCTAGGTACTAAGTTACTGCTAAAACATCAAAGCATTTTATGTGTACACAAATAAAAGCATTCTCATAAATTTCATTGGGATTGGGGGCCCAGCGTCGTGAGGGTATCAGTACCCTTTTTAAAACACCTGTCTTTGTCATATATGTTTTTGTGTATTGTGTGTCCATTATTTCGCTACCAATTTTAGAGTTATCCAATTAAAAGTTACGTATTATTGTGTCAATTCTTAGGTGCACCACACAGTGACATTTATTTTTTTGTCTCTGTACAAACCCTGTTGCTTGATATATATAGATGTCCAGTGGTAGCACACCCCCGTCAACCTAGGTTTCATTTAAACCTGTAACTAAAAATCAGGGGTCCACCTTTTCTAGTATCTTATTCATCACTCTCCTGTGCGATAAGTTTTCCTTTGTGTACAGTATCTAATTCTATGGTGACTAGTTCACCTTTCTCCTTATCAGCAAGGCACACCAGTGAAATTAGTGATTGAATGTACTTACTCCCATAACCTGAGGTTCAGCACCCAGGAGAATCATTAAAGAACCAGTGACCATGGCATTATTTCCAACTACCTCATCAGCGACTGCTACATTTAGCCTTAGTCATGAATTAAATGAAAGACAAACGAATTTTAAAAAAAGTTTAGAGAATATGCTGGAGAAAGACCTCACCATGATTGACACTGCACAGGATGACTGGGTTAACGATATACGGTACATACCCTAAAAATCGTCCTCGCCAAACAGACCAGGATATTCTGGAATAAAGCCACATTTGAGAACTACCTGAAACAACAAATCACCCCCAGAGGACTTAGACCAAAAGTGTTTCCCTCATTCGAATTGGCTAATGATTCCCTTAAAACAGAGTGGGAAAGAACACTTACTACCTGTTCTCTTGGCCTCATAGGCATTTTAATTAAGCATGATGAAATCACGCTTAACAAATGCACACATGAAATCAACTTACTGAGTGAGAAATTGAAAAACTTTGAGGGCCTGGAAAAATTTCAAAAAGCCTACCACAGAATTAAAAGCGAACTAGAAAATATTGAGAAAGAAGTTGTTAGCCGTAAGAAAAACAAATTGCAACGAGATCTACATGACTTTCAAACAAATCGGATCTACAGGTGGAATATAAATAATGGGAGGAAGCCGGCCGGCAATGCCACAGGATATACCACCTCAGACATAGATTCCTCTGATAGTGAGCCAACTGATCCATCCCAAACCACTAAAACGCGGAGGCCTTTTTTAGGGGTCAGTCCCAGGGATCTCAGAGAGAACCTGGGACGAGAACTAGGAGGATCAGGAGGGGAAAGAAGGGGCAAAAGAGGTCCACAGTGATCCATCCCAGCTCTGTATGGATCAGATTTTTGACAAATGTGATATGGGAATACTTGAGATCCTGGAAAATCTTTCAGATGATATCCCTTCACTAACTAACAATCCCACTACTAATGCCGACACATCCATGTCGACACTCAAAAAGAAATCAATCTTTTCACCGGATCCATCTATCTGCCCACAGACAAAGGTCTATTTGGAGATGGTGAGCCGTGACCTAGACCAGATTGAACAAAACAAACATCTCTTTCACAGCGAGGACAATCTCAGTATACCAGAAAGGAGAGCATTGAAAGAAATTAGGGAGTGGAGTGATACGATCATAAAACCCTCTGACAAGGGAGGTAACGTGGTACTATGGTCCAGAAGTGGATATAAGGAAGAACTAGACCGACAATTGGGGGATGGTACTTGCTACAAGAAATTAACCTTCAACCCCACTGACAACTACCTTGAAATCTACCAGAGGATGATTGAACAGGCCAAGAAAAATGGAGTCATAAACAAGACACAATATGACTTTCTGGAAATCAAACAAGTCAAGATCCCTACCTTGTACCTACTGCCCAAGGTGCATAAGAATGACACCAAGCCGCCTGGTAGACCCATTGTATCTGGCATGGGGGGCTTAACTGAGAAAGCAAGCCAATTTGTGGACCATCATCTCAGGAAATACGTTCTGACTCTTCCCTCTTATGTAAGAGACACAATGGACGTCCTGAACAAAATACAGGACATCATATTGAACCCAGGTACCTGGTTAATCACATGCGATGTGGAAAGCCTGTATACTAGTATCATTCACAAATACGGTATACAGGCTTCCGAATACTTCTTAAGTATGGACAAGGACATACCACTCCACAACTTCATCATTGAACTACTGAAATTTGTCCTATTGAGGAACTATTTTGTCTGTGAGGACCAATTCTACCTCCAGGTGCAGGGGACAGCGATGGGGAGCACTTGTGCCCCCACGTATGCCAACCTGTACCTGGGGTGGTGGGAACGTGAGGTGGTCTTCACAGAAGACCATGAGATCTATACTCAGCACATCCTGATCTGGCTAAGGTATATAGATGACCTGTTCCTGATATGGGAAGGTGAAATTGATTTGTTTTTCAAGTTCATGAACATACTGAACAAGAATGACCTCAACCTCAAACTTACTTACCATGTCAGCCAGGAGGAGGTGGAATACCTGGACCTCCTCATAAGGGTTGAAGAGAATGGCTCCATCATTACTGACATGTTTAGAAAGAAAACCTCAACCAACTCTATACTTCACCATGAGAGTGCCCATTTTCCACCTGTAATCCAGGGGCTCCCAAAGGGAGAATACTTGAGAACAAAGCGTAACTGTTCACGTGAAGAAACCTATGCTAAAAGGGCAGATGAACTTGATATCAGACTAAGAAACAGGGGGTATAGTAAGAGGTCTATCCAGAAAGCGAGAAAAGCAGTATGCAAGCATGAAAAAGAACAACTTCTTCGTCCCAAAAAGCAAATCCCTGACACCACTGAGAAAATAAGATTCATTGGCACGTTCTGTAAAGAATGGCGAGAGATACAACAAGTATTGAACAAACACCTGGGTATCCTCAAAACGGACAAAGACCTGGAGGAGGTTCTCGGAGACAGGGTGGATATAAGCTGGCGACGGAGCAGCAATTTGAGAGACATCTTAGTGCATAGCCACCTTGAAAAAGAATCCAAGAACATAATCAGAAAACAAGGATCCTACAAGTGTGGGACCTGCAGAGTCTGCCTTTACATGACTCCGTGCCATTCATTCACAGATAAATTCAACAAGGAATGGAAAATTCAGGACTATATCACTTGCGATACTGCAGGGGTCATTTATAATTTAGAATGCCCCTGTGGGAAACATCACATTGGGAAGACACGCAGACCATTGAAGAAAAGGCTGTCTGAACATCTTCTGAGCATCAAAAACGCCTCCAAAGACCAACAGAAATTCAAAACACTCACTCCTGTGGCTAAACATTTCTTCAAACACCATCAAGGTAGTCCCAGGGGCCTTAAAGCCTTTGGGATGACCAAAGTCACCATGTCCATCAGGAGAGGAGACTGGGACAAGGAGCTTCTGAAACAAGAGACCCGTCTGATATTTTTGATGGACTCCATGTCCCCCAGAGGCCTCAACGAAGAAAATAATTATACAGTCTTTCTATAGTTTTAATATCTGTTGTCAGTGGACTACGCTCCAAAAATTCCTCTTTGTCTTAACCTGTTGGGAATCCAACCCTATACCCCATATTTTTATTATTTCTACCATTTCCATCAACAATTCCTTTCTCACCTTTCTCACCACAATTGTTATTCTCATTTTACAGTACAGTGGTTCTATGCCACTTAAACTCGCATGTCACAGATTATATCCTCACCAATCTAGAGGGATTCTCTCCCTCCCTGCTTCTATATCATCACACCATTTCTTCATTCATGGCACCATATTCACATTTGAATGCAATATCCATCTATGAATGGAGCCTGTCACCACATATCCCACGGTGCAACCGGAATAATTTCACTTATTTTCATATGCAATTCTGCATAATTTTTATGTTTTATATCATATTACCCCACCATTACACTGGAAAAGAGACTCCAATATGTTTTATTTCTGTGCATCATTCCCCCCGACACACACTTCACTCTCCCCATTTAGATGCAACCCCTGTCTCCTGCTCCGACAGGACTGGGACTGCGTGTGTCTAAATATATCACATGCATCTCCCGGAACGCCGGAATATAGAGACAGGGGGTCACATCCATTCCCCACATATTATTTATCGAGCATCTTTCTCTATATACACAACTCACATTATCATACTGTCACCAGTTTCATTCTTGTTTTCATCCCATTATTGGAAAATAGGTACCCCTCAGGAAGGAATAATATGTCATCCCACTGTTTAGTACCTAATACATCATCAGACACAGATTGACACTATATCCCCACTAAAGAAATCCCTGATGCATATGCATTGTTATACCCTACACTAGGAGACCTTATTTTGTGGACATCAGACCGTTGCCATCCTATTGTCGACACCTCCTTTATGTCGACGCATCCACTTTAATAAAGATTGACACTATATCCCCAGTAATGAGATCCCTGATGCATATGCATTGTTATACCCTACACTAGGAGACCTTATTTTGTGGACATCAGACCGTTGCCATCCTATTGTCGACACCTCCTTTATGTCGACGCATCCACTTTAATAAAGATTGACACTATATGCCCAGTAATGAGATCCCTGATGCATATGCATTGTTATACCCTACACTAGGAGACCTTATTTTGTGGACATCAGACCGTTGCCATCCTATTGTCGACACTTCCTTTATGTCGACGCATCCACTATAATTAATGGATAATCGACACACACATTATACCTGGACTGTATCATTATGCAGAGTTTTACACTCCATATTATCAGTTAAGTGCTACACTTAAACTTTTAATTCTTCCTTCTTTCTCTAAACATCAATACTTTATTTGTACTACTTTATCAACCGGGCATGTATACTAATTATTTACAACTCCACATGACTAATTGAATCCACATGCCCAACTCAATCACTAGCCAACTTGTTATCTGGTCACACCCTGGAAATTAGCATCTGATGAATATTCATTAGAGGCAGGTATTTAATGAACTTCCTGCTGCCCCTCAGGTTGGTCTTGAAAAAGCTCCTTGGCGAAGCGTACGCCGACCGTTACACTTCGTCTGTGTCCCCTTCCCTTCCCTGATATAAATGCATTTTGATCTGTTTTAGCTTAAAGTATTTTTCCTCTGCAGCACGCTCTGGCGATCTGATACCTGGCATATCTCACCAGGGCAAGACACGGTGTGTTGCGCACTAACACCGTGTTGTATCAGAACTGGCAAGTGGGAACGTCTGCGGCATCAAACATAGCCGCATTCAGCACTTCCCACCGGGCGCAGTTACCTACACCGCTACCCGACGCCATCGCCCGGCTCATACCCGCATCCCACACAGCGGGTCAGACTAGCGTTGCTGCAGAGCACCATTACCTTTCCTAGACCCACACTTATTACAGGGGGCAGGACTGGTGTTATAATTGTGGTAATTCAGAGTGCATTCGAGATTAACCAGCACTCAAACTGTAAAAATTGTGTGAGTTGATCCATATACTATCACTCGCACAACAGCCGTGAGTACCTATCAGACCGGGTATCATACCCGTCAATTCTCCACTAATTAAGGAGAACTTCCTAGGTACTAAGTTACTGCTAAAACATCAAAGCATTTTATGTGTACACAAATAAAAGCATTCTCATAAATTTCATTGGGATTGGGGGCCCAGCGTCGTGAGGGTATCAGTACCCTTTTTAAAACACCTGTCTGTGTCATATATGTTTTTGTGTATTGTGTGTCCATTATTTCGCTACCAATTTTAGAGTTATCCAATTAAAAGTTACGTATTATTGTGTCAATTCTTAGGTGCACCACACAGTGACATTTCTTTTTTTGTCTCTGTTGCTACTCTGGGTGACATTCTATGGGATGCGATTATTAGACTTTTGCAAATTTTTTCGCAAAAACGTCCGAAATCGCATTTTTTTTTCCATTTTCGCATATTTAATGAGCTCCGAAAATGTGAAAAAAATGCGATTTTTGGCAACAAGTTGGACACACTGGAAGTGCGATGGCTGCTTTTTGCAGCATATCGCATCCAGATGTTTTCACATGGAAAAGTATACAAATCGCATATTTAATGCTATGCGATTTGTATAAAGTGTGACTATAATTCGCCCAAAAATCAGACCAGGTTCTGATGGGCGAATTAGCCAGAACCCTGCACAGATCGCAATGTTTTGCAGGGTTCTGGTGTAAAAAAATAAAAAAAACTGTTAAAATTAAAAAAAAAATGAGCGTGGGGTCCCCCGCCCGAGCATAACCAGCCCCGGGCTCATTGAGCCGGTGCTGGTGACATAAAATCAGGGTCCCCGACAAATAGGGGTCCCCTTGATTTAATGAAACCAGCACCAGGCTCAAGGTCCGGCGCTGGTTCCCAAAATACGGGGGACAAAATGACTAGGGGTCCCCCGTATTTTAAGAACCAGCACCGGACCCAACCAGCCAGCAGGGTAATGCCACAGCCGGGGGACACTTATTATATAAGGTCCCGCGGCCAAAGCATTATCCCCGTGGCTGGTCAGCATGGGCAGAGGTCCTGGGGAAGTGGGGACCCCCCCAATGAAGGGGTCCCCCCCCCTCCAGGACTTACCAGCCCATGCTGAAAGTCCGGGGCTGTCCCCGATGCCCCTGGGCGGTGGGCATCGGGCTGATGGATTGTGTAAAAAAAAGAAGATAAACTATTGTTTTCTACTGGCGAACTATGAGTCCCAGCAAGCCTACCCCGCATGCTGGGACTTGGAGAACCACAAGTCCCAGCATGCGGGGCATTAAAGGGCCCACTGGCACTTGTAGTTCTACAGTACAAAAAATAGTGAAATAAAACACACTGACACCCAGAAAAATAAAAGTTTAATACATACACAGCCCACACACACTGATACTTACCTACCTTGAGCACGTAGGTCGGTCCCTGGATCCTGGGTCCGGGCTCCGGGGCTCCAGGGCAGAAGAGTTCGGTTCCGGGGCCTTGGTCCTGGTTCCGGGGCTGGTCCTGGGGTTCCGGGGCTCCAGGGCAGAAGAGTCCGGTTCAGGGGCCTTGGTCCTGGTTCCGGGGCTGGTCCTGGGGTTCCGGGGCTCCAGGGCAGAAGAGTCCGGTTCCAGGGCCTTGGTCCTGGTTCCGGGGCTGGTCCGGGGTCCAGGATCCGATGAAGTCCACAGGGGTACCTGAGGAAGGAAATCCTACTCACCTGGTCCCCAGCGACGACATCGGCATCCTCTACGGCAGACGCGCTGCTCCCGGCTGCTGTGGTACCCGCTCTCGGACTGAAGAGGCGCAGAGATGTTTCATCTTCCGCGCCTCTTCTCAGAATGATTTCATTGGCTGGCTATCGGCCAATCAGGAGCCGAGAAAGTCGGCTGGTGAGATAGAGACTTTGAATTGCCCCCGTCTTTTACTTGGTTGTATGCTTTTATATTTGCATTTGCACTTTATGAGAAATTATTTTTCATGTGTAAAATGTCATTTGTTTCTGGTAAAAAAAAAATTTCCCTTATTTGGGTCCAGAATATAAATTCAGGTATCCACTTCACTGTCAGAAGCGCCATTTCTGGTGACCACTTCTTCTTTTTACACTGTCAGAACTGCTAAATATTCAAACAAGTTGCTCTGACCTAATAATTGAGAGGGCACACGATTGGCCAAATCCAGAGATGGAGATATTGAAAAAATATGCCCAAGAGCAGTTCTCTTCACAAGGAAGCAATATGGACGCGTCTAGGAGAAAGCGAGATCTACAATGGGAAGAAAACCATAACTTAATATTTCAGGACTACACATCTGAAGTGTCAAGGACCAGAAGAGTATTTAGTGCCTTATTCTAGTTCAAAATCCTTCTTAGATGGACAAAACCATGTGCACTGCAGGTGGGGCAGATGTTACTTGTGCAGAGAGAATTAGATTTGGGTGGGGTTTTACTTCAAAGTGAGATCTATATTGCAGGGTAAAAATAAAGCAGCCAGTATTTACCCTGCACAGAAACAAATTAACTCACCCAAATCTAATTCTCTCTGCACATTTTACATCTTCCCCCCTGTAGTGCACATGGTTTTGTCCATCTAAGAAGGATTTTGTCAGAAACAGTGAACTAGAATAAGGCCCATAGTAGCTTCACATAACTCGGGGGAGCACCCCTGACCATCATAGAGTAGTCACACAACAGGGCAATTTGTGAGCCTAATGTGAAAGGTGATGAAATGTAGAGATAAATCTCAAATAGCATAAGTCAAATATAACCCCCAACATTAGAATAATTCATAATTAAAGTATAAAAATCCGTTCCCCAGTTTTTTTGAGAAGCACAGTAATGGACATAAAGCTCTTTCCTGTACTAGCACCAGCACCAGTGTGAGCAGAACAGCTGTATATTACAGGGCACAGTAATGGCAGCCACATCTTAATTGTCTGTTATACTGCAGCTCTATTTCCTAACAGAGAGATTGTCCCAAGGGAAAAGCAGCCCCCAGCTTACTGGTCACAGCTCTGTCTTTAGCAAGATGGATTTATACTAAATGCCATTTTCATAAAATAAATATTACCTCCTGGGAACACATATAGTGCTGATACAACTTACTTATGAGATACATGCAACGCTAATTCCCCCAGAGTGACTCCTTATGTGATTAATAAGTGTTATCTTTGTTAACCCCTTCCTGACGCAGAATGTTTTTGCCTTCCTGACAGAGCCCTTTTTTCAAATCTGACATGTATCACTTAAGTGGGGATAACTTTTTTTTGCTTTTACTTATCCCAGTGATTTTGAGATTGTTTTCTCGTGACACATTGTACTTCAAGGTAGTGGTAAATTTGGGTCGATACAGTCTGTTTTTTTTGTGAAAAATACCAAAATGTCGTAAAAAAATGGAAAATTTAGCAATTTTCAAAATGTTAAATTTTCTGCTTGTGAGACAAATAATCATACCACTCAAAATAGTTAATAACTAACATAGACCATATGTCTACTTTATGTTTCCATCATTATTTCAGCTTCCTTTTAATTTTTTTGGACACTAGGAGGCTTAAAATATGAATAGCAAATTCTCAAATTTTCAAGAAAATTTCAAACACTGATTATTTTAGGGACCAGTTCAGTTCTGATGTGACTTTGAGGGACTTGTATGTGAGACACCCCCATAAATGATGCCATTTCAAAAACTGCACCCCTCACAGTATTCAAAACAGCATTTTGGAAGTTTGTTAACCCTTTAGGTGTTTCACAGGAATTAAAATAAAGTGTAGGTGAAATTTCAAAATTTCATTTTTTTTGCAGATTTGCAATTTTAATACATTTTTCTAAGGAACACAGTAGATTTTACTAGAGAAATGTGACTAAAAATTGATTCCCCCAATTCTTTTGTTTTCATAAATATCCTATATGTGGCCCTAGTGTGCACGTTGACCAAACCACAGGCTTCATAATAGAAGGAGCACCTACTTGATTTTGGAGCCTCCTTTTTATGAGATTATTTTTAGGCACCATGTAGGTTTCTAGGCACCATAAGATGCTAAAAGTTAGGAACCCCCCCACAAGTGACCCCATTTTGCAAACTACACCCCTCAGGGAATTCATCTAGTGGTATAGTGTACATTTAAAACCCCCAGGGGTTTCACCAATTGTGGTACAACTGGGCAGTGAAAATGAAAAATTATTTTTTTTACACAAAAATGCAGTTCTGGCTCCAAATTTTTCATTTTCACAAGGAATGAAGGAGACAAAGCACCCCAAAATCTGTGCCCCAATTTCTCCCGAGTACGGCAATGCCTCACATGTGACCAAAAAAAACCATTTGGGTGCATGGCAGGACTCAGAAGGGAAGGAGTGATTTTTGGATTTTGCAGCTCAGATTCTGGTGGAATGTTGGTGGGTGCTATGTCGCATTAGCAAGACCCCCGAAGCACCAATACAGTGGAACCCCCCCACAAGTGACCCCATTTTGCAAACTAAACCCCTCAGGGAATTCATCTAGGGGTATAGTGTACATTTCAAACCCCCAGGGGTTTCACCAATTTTGATACAACTGGGCTGTGCAAATGAAAAATTACATTTTTTACACAAAAATGCAGTTCTGGCTCAAAATTTTTCATTTTCACAAGGAATGAAGGAGACAAAGCACCCCAAAATCTGTGCCCCAATTTCTCCCGAGTACGGCAATGCCTCACATGTGACCAAAAAATACCATTTGGGTGCATGGCAGGACTCAGAAGGGAAGGAGTGATTTTTGGATTTTGCAGCTCAGATTCTGGTGGAATGTTGGTGGGTGCTATGTCGCATTAGCAAGACCCCCGAAGCACCAATACAGTGGAACCCCCCACAAGTGACCCCATTTTGCAAACTACACCCCTCAGGGAATTCATCTAGGGGTATAGTGTACATTTCAAACCCCCAGGGGTTTCACCAATTTTGATACAACTGGGCTGTGCAAATGAAAAATTTCATTTTTTACACAAAAATGCAGTTCTGGCTCCAAATTTTTCATTTTCACAAGGAATGAAGGAGACAAAGCACCCCAAAATCTGTGCCCCAATTTCTCCCGAGTACGGCAATGCCTCACATGTGACCAAAAAATACCATTTGGGTGCATGGCAGGACTCAGAAGGGAAGGAGTGATTTTTGGATTTTGCAGCTCAGATTCTGGTGGAATGTTGGTGGGTGCTATGTCGCATTAGCAAGACCCCCGAAGCACCAATACAGTGGAACCCCCCCACAAGTGACCCCATTTTGCAAACTACACCCTTCAGGGAATTCATCTAGGGGTATAGTGTACATTTCAAACCCCCAGGGGTTTCACCAATTTTGATACAACTGGGCTGTGCAAATGAAAAATTACATTTTTTACACAAAAATGCAGTTCTGGCTCCAAATTTTTCATTTTCACAAGGAATGAAGGAGACAAAGCACCCCAAAATCTGTGCCCCAATTTCTCCCGAGTACGACAATGCCTCATGTGTGACCAAAAAATGGCAGGACTCAGAAGGGAAGGAGTGATATTTGGATTTTGCAGCACAGATTCTGGTGGAATGTTGGTGGGTGCTATGTCGCATTAGCAAGACCCCCGAAGCACCAATACAGTGGAACCCCCCCCCACAAGTGACCCCATTTTGCAAACTACACCCCTCAGGGAATTCATCTAGGGGTATAGTGTACATTTCAAACCCCCAGGGGTTTCACCAATTTTGATACAACTGGGCTGTGCAAATGAAAAATTACATTTTTTACACAAAAATGCAGTTCTGGCTCAAAATTTTTCATTTTCACAAGGAATGAAGGAGACAAATCACCCCAAAATCTGTGCCCCAATTTCTCCCGAGTATGGCAATGCCTCATATGTGACCAAAAAATACCAGTTGGGTGCATGGCAGGACTCAGAAGGGAAGGAGTGATTTTTGGATTTTGCAGCTCAGATTCTGGTGGAATGAATGGTGGGTGCTATGTGGCATTAGCAAGACCCCCGAAGCACGGTGAAATGATGAACCTAATAATCCATAGATGTGTGGTATATTTTAAAACACTCCTTTATACATAGGCCGGGTTTGTCGGGGCAAGTTTCACAGTGGAAAATAGTATCCTTTCTTATTCCCTTTTTATAGCAAACTTTGCACCTTTTTTGTGTCCTGCCCTTTCTTGCAGTGGAGGGGAAGTACTGGGGCCCTCTGCCTGCTGGTTCCCAAATATTAGGCCCTTTATGACTTCCTCTTGAAAGTGCATAAATGTCCCCCTCTGGCTGGTAGAACGGAATAGCACGTAAGCGTTATACAGTGCCATCTGGATGATATACACGGCCAGCTTCTTGTACCAGATTTTTGTTTTCCGCAGGGGACTGTACGGCTTCAGTACCTGATCTGAAAGATCCACTCCGCCCATGTACTTATTGTAATCTAGGATACAATTAGGTTTTGAGGTGTGGGTACTGGTACCTCGTACAGGGATGGAGGTGGTACTGTCTCCATGAATTGTTGTCAGTATAAGGACATCCCTCTTGTCCTTATATTTGACCAACAACATATTTTCGGTGGATTGTGCCCTTTAAGGGCCTTAAACAGGGGGATGCTAGTGTAAAAGTTATCCACATAGAGGTGATAACCTTTATCCAGGAAGGGGTGCACTAAATCCCAGACAATTTTTCCACTAACACCTACGAGGGAGGGGGGGGGGCATTCTGGCGGTTCAATTCTTGAATCCTTCCCTTCATATACCCTAAACCTGTGGGTGTACCCTGAGGTGCTTTCACACAGTTTATACATTTTTATGCCATACCTTGCCCTCTTACTGGGAAGGTACTGGCAGAATTTAACCCTTCCTTTAAAATGTATAAGGGACTCGTCGATACAAATAAATTTTTCAGGGATGTACATCTCTGCAAATTTGGCACTGAAATGATCAATGACCGGCCTGACTTTGAATAGCCGGTCAAAGGTGGGATCATCTCTGGGTGGGCACTGTGCATTATCGGTGTAATGTAAAAATTTAAGGATTGTCTCAAAACGAGTCCGAGTCATGGCCATACAGTAAAATGGGGTGCTGTACAGAACATCTGTACTCCAATATTGCCTAATTTCTGGCTTTTTTACTATGCCCATATGTAACACCAGACCCCAAAACATCATCATCTCTACTGCATCTACAGGGGTCCACCTAGCAAATGATGACGTGGGGTTTTGAGCAATAAACTGCTGGGCATATAAATTACTTTGGTCCACCATTAAATTTATAAAATCATCAGAGAAAAATAATTTGAAAAAAGTAAATTTCTCTGAGACCTGTTGAATCAAATTGGATTCCTGGGATGGCCTAAAACTCAGGAACCTGGGGCTCAAAATTGTCTGGTGGTGGGGTCCATACGGGATCAATCATTTGGGGGGGGGTCTCAGCTGCTCTACGGGGGCGTCTTTGAGGGGGTCCCTCATCACTAGAGGAGGAAGAGGAGCTTAAGACGAATCCTTCAAATTCCCCGCTTGCATCACTGGCTGTGTCAGAGTCAGAGGCAAGCATGGCATATGCCTTCTCCGCTGAATACATTCTTCTGGATGACTGGGATGACATTTGGGATGACATTTGGGATGCCATTTTTATTTTTGTGTTTCTGTAAGTGTAATGTTTCAACACGTGTATAGTGTAGGGGGGTACAAACTTTATTTCAACACGGGGGGGTATGTAGTGTGTAGTGTGTATGTAGTGCAGAAAAAAAAATACTTTATACAGGAATTTGATCCCAATAAAAAAAAAAAAAATTGAAGGGGTTAAAAAAATAAAAAAAAAAGGTCCTGCGCCAAAAATTGAGCACAGATGTTGGTCAGTAACGTCCGTCACTGAACAGTGCTCAAAGGCAATAGGACACCCACAAAAGCAACGTGGGTGTAAAAACAATTTAAAAAAAAAATACCACAGCACTCTCCAAAAAAATAACAATTTTAAAAAACTGCAGAAAAAAAATTATATCAACCCTGTGCCAAAAATGCTGTTCAGTGATGTACGTCACTGATCAGCGGCCACAGGACACCCACAAAAGCAACGTGGGTGTAATAAACCACAGCACTCTCCAAAAAAAAAAAACAATTTAAAAAAACTGCAGAAAAAAAATTATATCAACCCTGTGCCAAAAATGCTGTTCAGTGATGTACGTCACTGATCAGCGGCCACAGGACACCCACAAAAGCAACGTGGGTGTAATAAACCACAGCACTCTCAAAAAAAAAAAAAAACAATTTAAAAAAACTGCAGAAAAAAAATGATATCAACCCTGTGCCAAAAATGCTGTTCAGTGATGTACGTCACTGATCAGCGGCCACAGGACACCCACAAAAGCACCCACAAAAGCAACGTGGGTGTAAAAACAAAACCACACTGCAATCCCAAAAAAAAAAAAAAACTGCAGATCAGTGATGCAGTGATGCAACACTGATTAGCAGTGAGGGGCAGCAGGCAGACAACTGTGGGTGCAACCTGACAGGGTATATATAAAAAAAAACCTGGACCCCCAAAAAGTTGCTGATCAGTTAATTAATTTAAACTGATCAGCACAAAAGGGGGGGGAGCAGTCAGTTGCACAGGCAGCACAACCTTTGGTGCAACTGACAGGTATATATATAAAAAAAAAAACCCAAAAAAGTTGCTGATCAGCACAGATATACTGATCAGCACAAAAGGGGTGCAGCAGATACAAAATATAGCAGTCTCTATCACTCTCTATCACTCTCTGTCACTCTCTGTCACTATCTGTCACTATCTCTCACGATCTGTGACTCTATGACACTGCAGCAGCAGGACACAGGAAGTCACAAGATCCAGGAAGCATCCAGCTGCTGGCAGCACGCTACCAGCGGTGATCAGCGGTGATCAGGTAAGTATCAGGCAAGGTTCAGGTATGTATAGCACGACAGAGTGGCCGGTGACCGCTCTGCACGCAATTCCAGACCGGAATGGCGTCTGCAGCGCAGTCACCGTTAGTTTAAATGACGTGCCTTGGCTGTGATTGGTCCGTCGGTCCGACGGACAAATCACAGCCTTTGGGGCAGGTGGGGTGAAGTGGGGTGAGGTGTGGTCATCACCGGTGACCCCCTCATGCCCCCTCACACCCGGCGGTGATTGACACCTGTGTTACCGAGCGTCTGATTCGCCGGTAACACAGGAAAACGCTGCGACTGGCTGTTCACATTGAACAGCCAATCACAGCGATCGCCGACGGGGGGGAGGCATCGCCACCCCCCCTGGGCATGCAGGGACATGTCTGCTGTCAGGGACAGCAGACATGTTTAAACTGTCACCGCGTCTATAGACGCGGGGACAGTTTAAAGTCATGACGTATATATACGTCATGTGTCGGGAAGTACATCCCGGCCATGACGTATATATACGTCAAATGTCGGGAAGGGGTGAAACACTTGCTGCATTCAGAGCATTTTCTCTGTGTGACTCATCTGGTGTCTAACAAGTTGTGCCTTCTGGGTAAAACACTTGCTACATACAGAGCATGAAAATGGCTTCTCTCCAGTATGACTCCTCTGGTGTCGAACAAGTTCTGGTTTGGTGATAAAACACTTGTTACAACCAGAACATGTCAATGGTTTCTCTCCTATGTGAATCCTCTGATGTCTGAGAAGATTAGGTTTACATGTAAAGCTTTTTTCACACTCAGAGCACATATGTGGTCTCTCTCCTGTGTGACTCATCTCATGTCTAACAAGATTTGACTTCTGGGCAAAACACTTGCTACATACAGAGCATGTAAATGGCTTCTCTCCAGTGTGCCTCCTCTGATGTTGAACAAGTTCTGGTTTGGTGGTAAAACCCTTGTTACAATCAGAACATGCAAATGGTTTCTCTCCTGTGTGAATCCTCTGATGTCTGAGAAGATTAGATTTGCATGTATAGCTTTTTTCACACTCAGAGCACATATGTGGTCTCTCTTCTGTGTGACTCCTCTGGTGTGTAACAAGATGCGACTTCTGGGTAAAACACTTTGTACATTCAGAGCATGTAAATGGTTTCTCCCCTGTGTGAGTCCTCTGATGTATGAGAAGCTGTGACTTCTTAGAAAAATATTTGCTACACTCAGAACATGTAAATGGTTGCACTCCTGTATGACTCCTCTGATGTATGAGAAGCTGTGATTTACAAGTAAAGTGTTTGTCACACTCAGAGCACAGATGTGGTCTCTCTCCTGTGTGACTCCTCTGATGGATGAGAAGCTGTGATTTATATGTAAAGCATTTGTCACACTCAGAGCACAGATGTGGTCTCTCTCCTGTGTGACTCCTCTGATGGATGAGAAGCTGTGATTTATATGTAAAGCATTTGTCACACTCAGAGCACAGATGTCGTCTCTCTCCTGTGTGACTCCTCTGATGTGTGAGAAGATGTGATTTATATGTAAAGCGTTTGTCACACTCAGAGCACAGATGTGGTCTCTCTCCTGTGTGACTCCTCTGATGGATGAGAAGATGTGATTTGTATGTAAAGCATTTGTCACACTCAGAGCACAGATGTGGTCTCTCTTTTGTCAGACTCATCATGTATTATATGAGATACAAATAGGCAGAATATGAGAGTAACTTTAGTGAATCCTCCAGAGGTGTAAGAAGAAATTATGTCTGTGGTTGGATTTATCAGAGATTGTCCATTCAACAATGTATTCTAATATCCTGTATTTTAATTGACCTGTAACAAGAAAAAGTCAACTTATTAATTATAAAGATTACTGGGGTAGATTTAATACTTTTTTTTAAATTAAAATGTATTGTATAATAATAATGGTACATTATTCAATACGTGCAAGAGTGATATATATGCAGGGCAATAGGCAAACATCTGAATGGTATATCATAGCAAATACTATCAAGTAATATTGCAATATAATAGTCAGTAATGTCATTCCACCTATTTACCAAATAAAAAGCATGCAGTTTGTCATTAATGGGGAATTAATTAAATTAATGACAAAACTTTTAAGAACCTTTGCTGTGATAATAACTGTATTGCTATTCTGAAAAATATTATGAACCAATACATGAGAAGAGAAGAAGAGGGACACAAAACCTGACCACATAGGACAACTAGCCCTGGCCTCCGGAATCTCCTCTGGGCCAGAGGTAAGGCCTTTCAAATCCCTTTCAAATGTTGAAGGGAAGATCTCACAAGACTCTCCATTGTTCATGCCATGTGGTATCTTTTAGAGTATCTGTATTCTACATTGGAATACCCTCAGTATAGTATAAACATAACTTTCCCACATATAAACAAAACTTGGGGCTAAGAGATCCTTGTTTAGAGAGGACTCAATCTAGTCCCTGTTAAAATATGGAATAATCTGTTTTGAAACATCTGTAAAGAAGGCAGAAAAATTAAATTATTCTGTAATATTGTAGAACAGACCCTTGTTTTGTGCTCCCAGTTGAATAAATATTTGCTGTGGGGGGCTGCCTTACTTACAAGATCCCCTGTTGGATGGGGGATGGAGAAAACATGGAAAACATTTAATATTACCTTCTGGGCAGCAGCAGCACAAATTGCTAATATTAGTTTTCTACAAACCTTAGCTGTCCTATGTGTAGTAGGTATTATCCCAAAGATTGCCCATCAGCTGTGTATGGAATATAATTGACTAGGTAACCTAGAGAGAACTTCGTCACTCAAAGCCACAACTGACCTAGTAAAATACCAGACCAGAAATAATGGAGGAAGTCTACTTGAGGAACCTTACACCATAGACTGTTATGTGATGTCATACTTGATAAATGCTAAATACTGGGTGTGAAATAGGAGCTATTAAAATATTTCAAAATATTTCTTGGTGTTGATTTAAAAGCAATAACCTACCTGAACAATGTTTGTTAAAAACCACATATCATCATTCATGCATTTCAATAAATATTATGTGCAGGACATAATATTTTTCGATGTGACATACAACCGGGGGACCCATTACTTTGCATACTGTCCTTCGATTTATTGCACAGATGCGATCAAAATCGAAGGATTGTATGTGATATTGCCCTATTGTATGGGTTGCCCAAAGCTTCCAATAATTGATAAAGAGCCAGACTGGAAGTGGTCATCGCTGACATCAGAGACCCTCCCCAGAATCACATTGGCACCCCAGCATATTCACAAGCACAACCAGAGAACCCCATGTTTCCACTCCTAAACATTGTCTTCCTTTCAATCAATCTGTGACGGCTATGTATATGGATATTTATTCACAAACTGCATGTGTCAATGTGCAATGTGGATGCTATGCATGCGCAGCTATTCAATAATCGGTAGGATTGCAATTCCAATAAATAGTGACCCATGTTGAATTAGGTCCAACGTTCACAGTAATGCACCTTTTAAATATATTTATTTTATATATAGTAATAATAACAATTTATAATAATAACAATTTATATATTGATCAAATAAATCTTGACTTACTGATAAGATGACATCTCTAAAATAATATCTAAAAATGATTGTATATTTATCAGTATATTATCATGTATAATATAATTACCTTACTCTGGGGATCCTTCCTCTGTCTCTCTCTTACTCCTCCGTCCTCCCAGCTCTCCAACCAGTAACTGATCCAGCAGCTCCTCCATCAGCTCCCAGTGGCCTGATACAGCCTATTTATAGTCACTCCTCCCCATCTCTCCCCAGTAGTTCCCAGGATGCCCTGCAGGAATTCTTACACTGAGAGGTGACATGTAAATTAGGGTCACATGACATTAGTATACAGTCATTCACCACAGCAGTTCCTCCTGCCCAGCTCCTTGTCTTGTAAATGAGGTGTAAATATTCCTAAAGTCACTTACTACAATAGGAAATGCTAATTACACCCTGGCAGGGTAACACCTTGTATAGTAATTAGATTTATTGGACCTTTTGTTTATTGTTTGGGCAGAGTTTCAGCAGAAAGACTTGTTATACATATCAGCAGGAAAATGAAAGTGTTTTAAATGATAACAGTTATAGACATATTTACACAACCATAAACATTCTGCTTTCATATAAAAATCAAAAAACGTTAGGAATTGTTGAGCTGCAATGTATTTATAAACAGTTTTGGCTGTAAATGCCTAATGCCAATCAGCAATGATATAAAAGGATATGTTGGGTCTTAAATTGATGTTAAGATTTCTTTCCTTGATGGAAAACTTGATGTAAAACTGAAAAATAGATTAAGAACAGATCAAGTTATCACAGATAGAGGATATTCTGTGTTTGCTTTGAAGACCGCAAACAAACAGTTGTGCGTCACAGTGGCGCTGCTGATAGTTATCCCACCACCTCTTTATACAATAATAGTACTTTCCTTGTCACAATACATGACAGATGATGTACTGTACTTTTTTCTCTGAAACTCAAATGAAACAAAGATAGTGTAAAGCTTTTTTCACACTATAATTATAAAAAACAATTGTCTAACCCAACTAATAATTGATCTAGTAATTTTTTGTATGCTGCTCAATATATCCAAATAAATCTATTATATGCTTAAGGAATTATGACTCAGTGACTAAAACAAAACTGTTACAGTGTATGCAAGCATTCAGCCGAAACAATATATACAAAATTGCAGTTTATTTAGCCACAAATTTGGAAACAAAACGTATTGTTGGGCCAGAAACTGAGTCATACGGAATAATAACCTCAATTATCTGTACAAAGATTGACAATCACTTATTGCTTATTGCTGATTAATTGTGAATAATATAAGGAATATTTTTGCATATATTGATATTGAATTGTCACCCTAACCATCTGTATGATGATTGATATTCACTATCTGCACAGTTTTTGATGGTGGATAATACAAATAATCCTATTACATACATTGCTATTTGATTGATATTTGAATTAACATAGATCAGTGCCTTTTCTTGTTGTGTTAGAGTGCGCAGTTTGAGAACATTATATGAACAATTGTGCACCAAAAGGAGGGATCCGGGCAGCGCTGAAGCCGCTTAAGTTCAGCGATGAACACAGCAGCGATGCCCGGCGCTAGTCATTGGAAATCCGAGAATTTTTCAGGCTTGTCAGCCTGGGCATTAAGGCAGTGCCCAGAAAATTCTCTGGATTACCAGTGAAGGGGTTAATGCTGATATCTGGTTGCTGTGGGTAACAGCACATATTTTGTTTTTACACCATGTTATGAATAAAATCCCATTGATAACACATTGTTTACCATGTTTATGATCAAGAACTTAATTAAAATGACTTAGTGACTATAATCAAACAATATCAGTAACTACTATTTATGTTACTGACAGTTATCCCCATAATACTTGTTGTTGAATAAAAAATGATCCTTATAAATGATCTGATTCTGTTTTTGGCTGCTGATCTAATATATTTTATAAGTATTAAATCCCTTTGTACATTGATCTACATATTAGAAGATGGGACCAGGGGAGATACAGATGGAGCCACCATCATCTAGCCTGCCTATGGTGTTTGTCCCGCCATAAGTAGGAGAGAAAGGTTTGTGGGAGTCGCACAAGGTTTTCCCCACCCGGTGTGAGTGGGGTCAAGAGAGACCCCCTTCACTCCTTAAGGTGGGATTTGGCCTGGGTTGCCTGATACCAACTTTTTGTAAAGCGTGAAGTCCCTGTATGGGGTAATAGTTTATATGTTGGCGGTGCTCCCCTGAGTCCGAAATATACAAAATTGGAAGGAGAGAAAAGAAGACTCTTTTTGTGGGGCACTCTTTGTATTCTGTTTCTATTAAAACTTAGCTTTTAATGTATTCAAATAAGATAAAGTGGACATACATAGACAGACAAACGAATAAACAAACAGTCCGAATCTGTGCAGATAGGGATACACTTAGATTTTGCAGTGAGCTTTTGAATTATAGGCTATGCAAGAATTTATTTAATAATCTATATTGTATCTAGACAAGGACTGTATAGTTCTTCAGCGCAGCTAATTGCTGTTTTGTGCTGAAATTTGCAGTGAGCTTTTTAGAAATTGCTGTGCAAATAACAAGATTCAGTTCTGTGTCAGTACAACATATATGGTTGTTGTGATGAGTCTAGCAAAGCTATTTGCTGTTTGTGCTAGAAATCGTCTGAAGGTTTTGTTAAATCTTTTGACAGGGAAAATTTCCCTCCTTAGACTGCATATCTCATGATAACTGCTACTGTGCGTTTATAATGAGGTGTCAGATTTTTGGAATAATTTTTCTTAAGAGTATACTCTATCAGGTAGTGCCTGCTAAGAGTCTCTTATGTCAGAAATGTTCCAAAACACATCATTATGAGCTCCTGGTCTCAAAAAATCACTTTCCACATATATGCTTATAGTAACAGTGAGGGATTACTTGTGTACCGTGACATTATTACACTCTTGGTTGTGAGGTATTGATACAAAGTGATTCACTGTACACATAAATTTTTTGTATATCACAACAATTGCTCCGTTTCTATTTATCAAGTTCCAATGACCAATATCTTGCTGTGCAACAGACCACTAGATAATTAGTTCCTGTATCGCAGAGCACCTGGCCCACACCATCGCACAAAGGAAAAAGAAGTCTGGTCAATTATTACATTGGTTATACAGACTAGTGTGGTAGATTGTTGCTGATACAAGGTGATTCAATGTACACATAAATTTTTTTGTATATCACAAAAATTGCTCCGTTTCTATTTATCAAAATTCCAATGACCAATATCTTACTATGCAACAAACCACTGGATAATTCGTTCCTGTATCGCAGAGCCCCTGGCTCACACCATTGCATAAAGGAAAAAGAAGTCTGGTCAATTATTACATTGGTTATACAGACTAGCGTGGTAGATTGTTGCAATAAATTGTATCAGAAAGGTCACACAATGTCAATAAATTGTTGCAATAAGTTGTATCAAGGAGGTCTCAGTATTTATAGATTGTTACAAATAATTGTAACAACACAATTAGTAGGTAATCCTGATCTCACAGCAATGACCTTCTAGCGAGTCAGATTGGATTCACTGTTATCTCTGAGTCTTGCATACGTGCATTGGGCTCAGGATGAGAGAGTCCGTCTCTGTGCTATAGGGTCAGGAGAGATAGAGTCATGGCACTTCTGCTGTTGGGGAAACTGCGGGAGAAATGCCCTGTTATGCTGACATTGCAAAGCAATAAGCCACGCAGTATCGCCAATGAGAGAGTGTCGGAAATATAGATGGCAATATTAGATGTGGAAAGGATATTTTTAAGTAGCCCACATGGAACAGGTGCCACCTTCTGCTTTTAGGAAAGTCTTGCTCCTGCAGCGGACTTTGGTAATGAGAGAGGATAGGCACAAGTTCACAAAGTGGTGAAAAAATAGATTAAAGACACCGCTCTTTTCTTTTGGCTGTTAGATAACACCTACTGCCATGATGTTTGTTCAACAGAGCATGGCAGCCTGTGTAAAACAGCGGAGAGAGAGCGGTGGAATACCTGTATACGGACGGGTGCCTGACGTGGAGAGAGGGGAGGGAGATTCTCCGTGCTCAGTGTGCGCTCTCTGTCACAGAAACATGCAGGCTCAGTGTAACACGTCCTTCGCTGTGGTGCAGGTCTCAGGTAATGCGGCTTTTTGCCTGGCAGTCTAAGGTGCACTGTCCCGCCGGCGCCGACGGGCAGTGAGGGGATGACGCGCGTTTCGCCTTCCAACGGCTTGATCACATCAAGTGCCGTAAGGAAGATACAGTCTCCTGAAGTAACCCCTGGAGAGGTGCCTCCCCTGTGGGATGTCGAGCGGTAATTGGCTGGTCTGTCATATTGACGTCAGCCTGACATAGACGGAGTTTTACTATACAGGGAAATCTCTTGTAATTGGCTTCCCTTATGGAGTGATCTCCTAGGGTATGCGTACCCGCTCAGTGCTGTGGTTCTCAAATGAGGAGGTTTAGATAGAGCCTAAGAATAAGTGCAAAGTAAAAGTAAAACAGTTTTTTTATTAAATGTAGCGCTATTTGCTGATTGCTAATCGGTATCGTATTTTAAGAAAAACAGCCTTATGTTTTCTGGGATAGGTATGGGAGATACACCCTTTACTTTGTTAGTTACATCCCAAAAAAATGGATGCATAAATCCTAAGAAATGATATGACGCTGGGTACCTGTTAGGGAGATATAGTGTAAATTGCAAATTTACATATGGGTATTTTAAAGTGTAGAGTACTGCTAGTACTTTACCATTGTTTGTGGGATGCGCTGCCTTCTAATTGATGCGGTGAATGTGTGATGCGCATTCTTGTATTTATTTTGACCAGGGTTAGATAGTTGCTATAATAAGATGGGTATATTGAAAATGGACAGGTTCAGAAAAGCATATTGGGGATAAACAGATTGGGGTGAGTCATGTTGTTTGATGAGTTTCAGGAGACGCATCAATTAGAAGGCAGCGCATCCCACAAACAATGGTAAAGTACTAGCAGTACTCTACACTTTAAAATACCCATATGTAAATTTGCAATTTACACTATATCTCCCTAACAGGTACCCAGCGTCATATCATTTCTTAGGATTTATGCATCCATTTTTTTGGGATGTAACTAACAAAGTAAAGGGTGTATCTCCCATACCTATCCCAGAAAACATAAGGCTGTTTTTCTTAAAATACGATACCGATTAGCAATCAGCAAATAGCGCTACATTTAATAAAAAAACTGTTTTACTTTTACTTTGCACTTATTCTTAGGCTCTATCTAAACCTCCTCATTTGAGAACCACAGCACTGAGCGGGTACGCATACCCTAGGAGATCACTCCATAAGGGAAGCCAATTACAAGAGATTTCCCTGTATAGTAAAACTCCGTCTATGTCAGGCTGACGTCAATATGACAGACCAGCCAATTACCGCTCGACATCCCACAGGGGAGGCACCTCTCCAGGGGTTACTTCAGGAGACTGTATCTTCCTTACGGCACTTGATGTGATCAAGCCGTTGGAAGGCGAAACGCGCGTCATCCCCTCACTGCCCGTCGGCGCCGGCGGGACAGTGCACCTTAGACTGCCAGGCAAAAAGCCGCATTACCTGAGACCTGCACCACAGCGAAGGACGTGTTACACTGAGCCTGCATGTTTCTGTGACAGAGAGCGCACACTGAGCACGGAGAATCTCCCTCCCCTCTCTCCACGTCAGGCACCCGTCCGTATACAGGTATTCCACCGCTCTCTCTCCGCTGTTTTACACAGGCTGCCATGCTCTGTTGAACAAACATCATGGCAGTAGGTGTTATCTAACAGCCAAAAGAAAAGAGCGGTGTCTTTAATCTATTTTTTCACCACTTTGTGAACTTGTGCCTATCCTCTCTCATTACCAAAGTCCGCTGCAGGAGCAAGACTTTCCTAAAAGCAGAAGGTGGCACCTGTTCCATGTGGGCTACTTAAAAATATCCTTTCCACATCTAATATTGCCATCTATATTTCCGACACTCTCTCATTGGCGATACTGCGTGGCTTATTGCTTTGCAATGTCAGCATAACAGGGCATTTCTCCCGCAGTTTCCCCAACAGCAGAAGTGCCATGACTCTATCTCTCCTGACCCTATAGCACAGAGACGGACTCTCTCATCCTGAGCCCAATGCACGTATGCAAGACTCAGAGATAACAGTGAATCCAATCTGACTCGCTAGAAGGTCATTGCTGTGAGATCAGGATTACCTACTAATTGTGTTGTTACAATTATTTGTAACAATCTATAAATACTGAGACCTCCTTGATACAACTTATTGCAACAATTTATTGACATTGTGTGACCTTTCTGATACAATTTATTGCAACAATCTACCACGCTAGTCTGTATAACCAATGTAATAATTGACCAGACTTCTTTTTCCTTTATGCAATGGTGTGAGCCAGGGGCTCTGCGATACAGGAACGAATTATCCAGTGGTTTGTTGCATAGTAAGATATTGGTCATTGGAATTTTGATAAATAGAAACGGAGCAATTTTTGTGATATACAAAAAAATTTATGTGTACATTGAATCACCTTGTATCAGCAACAATCTACCACACTAGTCTGTATAACCAATGTAATAATTGACCAGACTTCTTTTTCCTTTGTGCGATGGTGTGGGCCAGGTGCTCTGCGATACAGGAACTAATTATCTAGTGGTCTGTTGCACAGCAAGATATTGGTCATTGGAACTTGATAAATAGAAACGGAGCAATTGTTGTGATATACAAAAAATTTATGTGTACAGTGAATAACTTTGTATCAATGCCTCACAACCAAGAGTGTAATAATGTCACGGTACACAAGTAATCCCTCACTGTTACTATAAGCATATATGTGGAAAGTGATTTTTTGAGACCAGGAGCTCATAATGATGTGTTTTGGAACATTTCTGACATAAGAGACTCTTAGTAGGCACTACCTGATAGAGTATACTCTTAAGAAAAATTATTCCAAAAATCTGACACCTCATTATAAACGCACAGTAGCAGTTATCATGAGATATGCAGTCTAAGGAGGGAAATTTTCCCTGTCAAAAGATTTAACAAAACCTTCAGACGATTTCTAGCACAAACAGCAAATAGCTTTGCTAGACTCATCACAACAACCATATATGTTGTACTGACACAGAACTGAATCTTGTTATTTGCACAGCAATTTCTAAAAAGCTCACTGCAAATTTCAGCACAAAACAGCAATTAGCTGCGCTGAAGAACTATACAGTCCTTGTCTAGATACAATATAGATTATTAAATAAATTCTTGCATAGCCTATAATTCAAAAGCTCACTGCAAAATCTAAGTGTATCCCTATCTGCACAGATTCGGACTGTTTGTTTATTCGTTTGTCTGTCTATGTATTTCCACTTTATCTTATTTGAATACATTAAAAGCTAAGTTTTAATAGAAACAGAATACAAAGAGTGCCCCACAAAAAGAGTCTTCTTTTCTCTCCTTCCAATCCCGCCATAAGTAGCACAGCATGGTATATGGCATATGGCATTATATACCAGCAAGACCAGTACTATATAAAACAGGAGATTCTTGGTGAGATGTTTAACCATCAGACACATCTCACCATCAACTGACTACTCATACCCCTTTCCCACTGCAGCTCTTAAATGGTAAATTGCCTTTTTTTTTAGCCTTTTTAAATGGGTAGAGCTGCAGTGGGTGAAAATTTGTCAAAAATACAGAGGGGGAAAATCTCCTTTAAATCCGCTGCTACTGCTGCTGCTTGCGAGGAAATGTACCTGTGCCTTTGTTGCAAGTGAGCGAGTGCATTTGGATTTATAGCGCCCACTGAAGGAGTCAGAGGGCTTCTGCTGTTGGGGCTCTGTGTGACAACCCCCTGATTAACGCTGGGTCATTGCAGGGAAATTATACACACATGAGTCCCAATGAGAGAGCCCAAGAAACATATAGATATAGATTATCACGGGTAATGCCTCTTCCTGGTCACGGGTGCTGCTTTTTACCCATATACCACAGGCATTGATGGGAAAATGAGCGACCCCTGTCAGGGGAGGGAGAACCCAGAAAAGTGAGGCTGTAATTAGCTTCACTTAAGAGTCTGAAAATAGATTGAAGATATACCTTAATTATTGTATTTTTGTAACCATATGTAAGTGATACACATCAGTTGCGCTCCAGACTTTAAGTGAGGACAGCGGCAACTGCCCCCCTGCCAGAAGCTATAAATCAAAATGCACTTGCTCACTTGCTACAAAGGCACAGGTACATTTCCTCGCAAGCAGCAGCAGTAGCAGCGGATTTAAAGGAGATTTTCCCCCCTGTTTCTCCATATTTTTCTCTCTGTATTTTTGACAAATTTTCTCATAGGAAATCACATGCATTTAAACCTATCAATCAACCGTATATATTTGCACTGTAGTACGGAAAGGCACCCCTTCCCTTGATCTAATGTTAAGGAGTTATGCTATAGTACCCTCAATAAGAAAAGTGGTCCTATTATTAATAGCCACACACTGCACTGATGTTGAAGACATATGTTGTATTTTTCTGAGGCACTCAATTTGCTAACTAGAAAAATTATTCCCTCTATTATCAGTGGTGTCAGACCACATAATCAAGCAGTTGTCTATACATTTGGATATATACTGTTCTGTTTGCACCACCAGGTTAATTAGAAGGAATATGACAGCTGTGGTATCAGAAGATTAATAACCACAGCATATCAGTGAAATACTAAACTGAAGGAGTGCATCACAACACTCTCTCAGAATTGTGAATTGTCGTAGTTTGGTATTGCTGTCACCTGCAGCATCTCGGTGCAATACCAGCAATAATAATCCTGCAGATTGGTTGGACATTGGGCTGACTATAGCAGTGCAACATTGTTTCATAATATTTGACTCTGTGTTACTATTTGTAGTGCCTTAGTTATATACAACAGAAATAAGTGGGATTACTACCACAACAAAGCAAACAAAAAATACTTCCCCAAATGTATATTTTCTCTAGCCTGTAATCAAGTACATGTAGCAAAAAAATATATAGCTACAATATAGTTGTTTACAGTATCTGTCTAGTAGAGACATTTTTTCTCGACAGACGATATATGTTTTATGTATGTTTTTCTAATTGTACTGTCTCTATGGGTAATTTATTCCTCTCATAGCACAGAAATCACCAAATAGACACTCACAGTAACTGTGACTGTCATTTGATAGAATTTCACTTTTGTTCTGTCTAGGAGATACAATTTCTCTGACAGGCAATACGTGTTGTATGTATGTGTGAAAAAATGTTTTTTGTCGTCAAGGTTGGCTCCCAATATCTTAATAAATAACTTAATAAAAGCTATTTTTTAATAACATATAACTAATCAAGTTGTGCCGCCACAAAAGAGAGAGTTCTTTTCTTTCCTTCTTTGTTGCATCATATCACTCTCTGGGGAGCACCTCCACTTACATCATTCAGAGATACAGAAGTATCCAATATATCCTTTTATTGTGGAACAACACATTGAGACACATAAAATAATCTTTTCTGTGTAACTGTCAGTGATACTAGTGCAAAGATAAAATTTCCCTCTTCCCCTCTCCCCAGGCAAATACAATAAATATGATGCCTGGGATGTCTGCCTATGGTGGTGTGTGTGTCTGTGTGTGGGGTGGGGTGCTGTGAGCTACAAATGTTATATCTGCATATGGTGTTGTAGGGGGGGGGGGCATAAATGTAATGCCTGCAATGTCTGTTCATGTGGTGTTTTTTTGTCTATGGGGGTTATGATGGTCTCTGCTGTTTATCCATTGTGGGGGTGCTATCTGACTAGGGTCAGAGGGAGTGCTGAGAGGGAATGATGGTGGCTGTGTCTTCTGTTTATGGGTGAAGGTGTACATAAGTCTGTCTAGGACTGTAAACAATCACACAGAGCCACGAAAATTCCATTGGTCTGTAACTAATTATTTGGAAATCCCCCTTTTAAAATCCTGCATTTGCCAGTGTGTGTGTGTGTGTGTGTGTGTGAGGGGGGGGGGAGGCGTGGGTTATAAGGATTTTCCTAGGGTGCTGAGTTACCTTGCACCGGCCCTGGTCTTAAGGCTCAGACCCGTTTTAAAGTGCCGTTTAAGAACACCGGGTCTTTTCCCGTTTCTGCAGTGTGAAAGCAGCATTATAGGTAGAGTTTAGGGCTTCTATGAGATTATCCAACACTGATCCTGTATTGTCCTATATTATACTTTCCCACAGATTTTCTTTTAATATTAGAATTGGAATGAGCGCTACTGCTGTCACTGATAGTACATGGATGCTCCTGTTCCATAGTCTGATCCATGGCCGACAAC
The DNA here is from genome assembly GCF_055691185.1 of Crinia signifera. Lineage (NCBI taxonomy): Eukaryota > Metazoa > Chordata > Amphibia > Anura > Myobatrachidae > Crinia > Crinia signifera. The sequence goes on along the minus strand of NC_139220.1, from coordinate 303,193,215 downwards.
AGGAGGAAAGATATACATGATATTACAACATGTGATCACCCAGTGATATAGACAATAGAGGGGCTGCTACCCTGTAATTCAGACACTGATTGTATAGAATAGATTGCCTGTATATCATATCTAAATAGTTTTTATTAAAACAAGTATTAAAACAATAGAAGAGATAAAATGACACACAGGTTCCTTCACACAGATGTATATTAGGAAATGTCTCTGCTTGTCCAAGTGATTCTCACCAGACCGATATTATGGGACAACCGATGATGTCTGACTCCTAGAAGCACAGTCCAAGCATATGTTGTTACAGTATCTAACCACGTGGGGATAAGTTTAGTGATGTTTGTGATGTAAATGATGGTCGATCCTATAATTATATATAATAATAACAGTCCCAATGCCAATATCTGAGTCACAATAGAAACTGCATCCATACTGGTCCTGGTCTGGTCCAAGCAGAGATGGATGACCTTAATGTGGGAAAACAAGTGTGTACTAGGAGTTGGTTATATAGTAAATCAGAGATTTGGGGCCAGGAGGAAGTGTTCTTGGTGACACTCTATGTGGACATCATTTGTCTATTAGGTAAAGGGTTAGATAAGGTCCTTATGTCTTTAACATTGCACAAGTTGTGTTTTAGATTTATTGTTGAAAAATGGAAGAGAGACCATAAGGAGATACATTGGAAGATCAAAACCTTGTTCTACCTCTCATTCCATATACAGGATATATAGATAAATCTATCCCACTTTGAGCATCAAATAGTCACAATTAAAAAAAAAATGAAATATATAAAAATGGATTATAAACTTACTAAGGTTAAGAATTGGGGAAGATAATCGACATCAGGTAACATATATGTAATCAGTCCATGAGACAGAGGATAGATAGTATTACCAACATTAGAAGCACTTTTAAATAATGACTCTAAAATGAAAAAAAAAAAAGTACATTACACACTATATTCATCACAAGCGTCACCATCACAGACACAAGACACAATATTAAAGCTAGTTCTGGTCACAAAAAGATACAAAAAAACATACACAAAATATATTTTTTTAGATATCACAAACTGCAAACATTCCGTTTTATAAATAAAATAATACATTTTCTTACAGCAGACTACAGTCACCTTTTTTAATTTAAAAGGCTAAAAAATGTAATAGAAATAATTGTGCCAAATCAATCAAACAGACCAACACTATTGAGAAACCATTAAGAATATTTAAAGTTTCATCTAAATAACTCTCTAGATATCAATTCATTTTATTTAATGTGATTGTTATATAGATTTCAACAACTATATTTAATATTTGAACCATACAAAAGCATTTTCTAAAATAATAATACAATTTTATATCACAGAGAGCAATAATGTTTATAATAATAAATATGAATTACCATCTTATAACCACCCTATAAATCCCTAGAAATGGGATCATTGGGTAGACAGTAAATTGGTCGACAAGCATTATGTCAACATGCATTAAGGTCGACATGCAGGAAAGTCATCATGACTGAAGGTTGACATTGATTAGATCGACAGGGTCATTAGGTCGGCACAAGCATTAGGTCGACATGCAGAAGGTCTCCGGTCGAAAGGTTGACATGTTTTTTTTTTTAAATTGTCCCGGATTTCGACACAGTCGACATGGACACTGAAACATAGAACCACGTCCCCATTCTCCCACCACACCCTAGTGCAGGGCTGGGCAACACCGGCCCTCCAGATGTTGATGAACTACACATCCCAGCATGCCTTGCATCAGTTTCAGCATGGCCACATAGCAAAACTAATGCAAAGCATCCTGGTTTGTGTAGTTCATTAACATCTGGAGGGCCGGTGTTGCCCAGCCCTGCCCTAGTGTATGGTAGGGCATGAAATACCACCTGTCGGCACAAGTCAACTCAAAAACCAGAGTAAAACCCCATGTCAACGTTTTGACTGTTGACCTTCCCATATCGACCTAATGCTTGTGTTGACCTAATGACGCTGTCGACCTAACCCACGTCGACCTTCCATCATACCTTCCTGCAATTCAGAATAATCATTTATTTTAACAAAATAAATTCTTGCAATTCATAGCACAAAATTTGGGGAAAAAAATAGTACTGGAATATGCATTTATAATTCTGCATTTTATTGGACTCCAGCATTGCATTGTATAAATGCTAACGCAGACACCGAGGAAGCCCCCTGTGCGATATGATCATCTGGTGCACTAACCACCATGCACGGCGGATGTCACAGCAGCTACAGATGGAGCCGGGCTTGTCTTTGCAGACGACATCCCCCGCCACCCGCCATCCCCCGCCACCCGCCATCTGTATCTGCGAAAGGGGACGCACGCACACGACATGCGTGCCCGTCCCCTTCCGACGGCGCTTCCCCCGGGTCCCCGCCGGCTTGTCGGCGGTCACCCGGGGTCCCCACCGCCTCCCCGCACCCCCCCCCACCTAACCCTGTCCTTCTCCCTGAAGTGGAGACGGACAGGTTCCCGTCGCCCGCCGCACAGAAACTGAGACGCGCGTGCGCGTGAGACGCACGAGCGTCTCAGTCAGATGGAGAGCCGGGCTGCTGGCGGATCGCCAGTGGTGACGTTCTGGCGATTCGCTAGCAAGAGGGAACCTGGCTCCATCTGTAACTCAGACAGACTCCGACACGGGTTATCAGCCAGAACAAAAAGGTACCTCTCTGTCTCCCCATATCTCCTTTCTACAGGCATTATGCTTTAGCGCGTGCATACAGATATTGATACATACATCTCACCTTATTTCACCTTAACAGCCCCACCACTGGCTAAAACCAGCTTCACATTGCAGCTTTGACACTGTATATTGCCGTTTTGTTTTTACCATTTTAAAACAAGAACAGCTGCAGTGTGAAAGCTTAATTGTCAATTTACCGGTTCCAGAATACCGGTATTTTGAAACATGTTAAAAGCAGGATCCTACACGTTTCTGAGCCGTTTTCCCTGTCCGTTTTCCCAGTCTGAACAGCTCAGAAACGGGAAAAAAAAAACTTTTAAATAACATTGTATGGCTTTCTATGGGTGAAACGGGTTGAATCTGAAGGTACAACAATGGTATTGAAACTGCAATATACCTTTACAACATGCAATATGAAAGGGGTTTAACCGACTTTTGAACCATTTTAAGACATGTTTACAAAAACGGGTTGAAAGCAGGTTTTGGCAATATAAAACCAGCTTGAACGTCACTCACCACCCACCAATGCAATCCAATTGTATGTGAAGGCAGCAGCACACTAGGAAAAGGTAAAAGGCTGTTCTATGTATCTCCTACCTATCCCAACTCTTTTCCCTGAATACTCTCATCACAACCACTGAAGGACAACATTCTGTGCTGGGGTATTTCTACACAAGGTGCCTCCTAGGTGAGTGGGACAGCAGATATTCTACTTATTTATATCCCTAGAGTCCCAGTAACTAGGACCTGATCACTCACCATACCACTAAAGCCCCATTTGTAGTGGCAGTTAGCAGTCACTGGTACTGGCTGGTAACAGGGAGGGTGACCCCTCTGAAAACACCTGTTACCATACACTGCATATTGGATATACGTATATAGTGACCAGCAGCAGTCCGGAGAGACACACCGGGGAGACTATTCTCCTTTAACTACACTGTCTTTTACTATTTTCCTAAGGTGAGACAGAAATTTATACCTTGAACCAATAAAACACAGATTTATGGACACTTACCTGCCATGAAGAACAGTACAGAATACTCTGTGTTATATAAAAGCTGCTGTCAGGTAATTAGACGGACACTGACGCCATTATATCTCTTGCGTTACCTGACAATATATTCCCTGGCTACCTGCCTCTATGGATATGTAACATACAAATTGTCCATACAAATTATGTGACATTCTTTAATTAATAATCTTACATTATACTAGTCACTGATTGATAATCATGGGAAAAAGATATACCTACAGCAGACAAGACAGTGTGAGATTATATCGCGATATTGTCATAGTTACTTGTGAAAAAAAGCAGAGTTCCGGGAATTCTCTAGCGCTCCTTAATCCCTCTGCTGCAGTGGTTCTCAAATGGTGTTTCAATCTCAATAACACCCAAAAAAGGTACAAATGTTAGCAAGTGGAATGGGAACCGGTCTGAAGCGCTGGACAATATGAATAAATTTACTGGAAATCCCAAAGAGAAGCAGTCCACTCCGTAGTTTCAAGGTAAAAAAAAGTACTGAATGCTTTATTAAATAAAAAGTCACATAAAAGGAAGAAAATTTCCTTAAAAAATCACACAAAAACAGTCTAAAAGTATATAAAAAAAGGATTCACTCTCTTCTTTGCATAGGAGAGAAAACAATTTAAAGGTAGCTCACCAGATTCTTGGAGACGCAAGTATCCCTGTATACTCCAGACTGCACTATAGGTTCTTATGGTGGGTACACCTATCTGGGTGTATGGGGTGTTTCAGGGCTGGGAGGCCGTTCTGCCACTACGGTTACCTCTCTAGTCCTTATGGATTCCCCAGATCTCAGCTCCACCCGGACTCACGGTATTGCGCTTTGGGTTCTGGAAGCCACACTGAAACTACGGTTATTCCTTCCTCCTTCTGCACTCACCGGCAGATCTTTACTGTCTATTGTATCTGGATGGGTACTTTCAGGGCAAAGGAACCGTACTGCCACTTGGGTCCTAAGTCCTTGACAAAGACCATAATTGGTAGAAACTAGTTGGTGAGCAGCTGGAGGATATTGCTTGTGGAGAGAAGGAGAAAGACCAGACTCCAAACAGACCAGAGTCCCCTGTATTATCACACAGTATCCAGCTAAGAACTTTTGGACCTGTGTGCCCGCCAAACGCTGCAAGTGCAGGCAGCAGAGGCGGAGGAGTGTGCCAGCACTTTACATCAAAGCTGGACACTCTTTAAACGGGACCCGGGACGGGGAACCACGCAAGGGAAATAAACCGCAGTGGCAGTGCGGCCCTCCATTCCGTGTTATACAAGACACCGGGGATCCCTTTTGGGGAAGAGTAAGGACTTAGGACCCAAGTGGCAGTACGGTTCCTTTGTCCTAAAAGTACCCATCCAGATACACTACACAGTAAAGATCTGCAGGTGAGCGCAGAAGGAGGAAGGAATAACCGTAGTGGCAGTGCGGCTTCCAGAACCCAAAGCGCAATACCGTGAGTCCGGGTGGAGCTGAGATCTGGGGAATCCATAAGGACTAGAGAGGTAACCGTAGTGGCAGAACGGCCTCCCAGCCCTGAAACACCCCATACACCCAGATAGGTGTACCCACCATAAGGACCTATAGTGCAGTCTGGAGTAAACAGGGATACTTGCGTCTCCAAGAATCTGGTGAGCTACCTTTAAATTGTTTTCTCTCCTATGCAAAGAAGAGAGTGAATCCTTTTTTTATATACTTTTAGACTGTTTTTGTGTGATTTTTTAAGGAAATTTTCTTCCTTTTATGTGACTTTTTATTTAATAAAGCATTCAGTACTTTTTTTTACCTTGAAACTACGGAGTGGACTGCTTCTCTTTGGGATTTCCAGTAAATTTATTCATATTGTCCAGCGCTGTAGACCAGTTCCCATTCCACTTGCTAACATTTGTCATAGTTACTTGTCTTGCACTAGAAATGTGATGTTTCCATGTAAAAGCACATTCACCGGGATAATTGTGTAATTACACCAGTAATTGTGTGCTCTCATATCAAGTCATGTGACTACTCTCGGGCTGAAGGCAACATTCAAACATGAAATAAGACTATTACTATTGCTGAAGTGTTCTTAGCATTGTCTTTTGCCACCCGCCCGCATGTGATGTACTATAAACACACTGTTTATACCTAATTAGATTATCACTGGTAACATCTATGTGTTTCACTTTTGTACAGTCTGTGATACTAACTATATGTATCCAGTGCTGACAGGATTATAATTACAGGCACTTTCCATTCAGCAACTGTATAACTGGATTATTTACTACGTATATTTAGATCTTACTTGCAGACTAATGCTGTGTACACACGGGGGCGATAGGGGCTATAATCGCTGTCCTAATGTAGATAGCCACTAATACTATTTTCAATTAATATCTTCTATTATGTGAATAGAGGAGATAAATTTAAAACAGTGCCCCAATAAAAAGAGAGTGATTTTCCTTCTATTACTGATATGTAGAACAAGTCTTTCTGCTGAAACTCTGCCCAGACAATAGGTGACTCCTAAACAAAAGGTCCCTTTGGTGACATAACAGGAGGCCAGAGGCTGCTGTGATCTAATTACTATACAAGGTGTTACCCTGCCAGGGTGTAATTAGCATTTCCCATTGTAGTAAGTGACTTTAGCTATATTTACACCTCATTTACAAGACAAGGAGCTGGGCAGGAGGAGCTGCTGTGGTGAATGACTGTATACTAATGTTATGTGACCCTAATTTACATGTCACCTCTCAGTGTAAGAATTCCTGCAGGGCATCCTGGGAACTACTGGGGAGAGATGGGGAGGAGTGACTATAAATAGGCTGTATCAGGTCACTGGGAGCTGATGGAGGAGCTGCTGGATCAGTTACTGGTTGGAGAGCTGGGAGGACGGAGGAGTAAGAGAGAGACAGAGGAAGGATCCCCAGAGTAAGGTAATTATATTATACATAAGATTATGCTGATAATTACACAATCTGTTTTACTATTCTTTTGTGAATATTGCCTTGTTATTAGTGATTACATTTTATTTGACCAATATATAATAAGTTATTATTACTATATAATATAATAATATGGCCTTATTCTATGTGTGATATTGCAGTTAAGTATTCATAAATCAATATACCAATTCATGAAAGATCACATTATATGTATAAATATATTAAAGGGACTTTATAATTTTACATCACAATTGTATGTGTCAGTAATGTAGGGGCAGGAATCATTTAGATGTCACATAATTATACTGAATAATATCATATGTGATACAATATATATAATCAGTAATATGTACATTATATATCTCTATGTGTTCTTCATCAGTTCTATGATATCATGTATAAGTACCATATGGACTATATCTATATATTCTCTATCATACTGTGGGATAATTTGTATAATATATCTGACGTAATAAGAGGATAATGCTGCTCCTCACCTTTATGGGGAATTGGAGTGTTTTGCATGCTGGCAGTCACTAGATGGCGCCCAATGGAGCTTCACGTTTTGCCCTGTTTGGGAGCTGACATTATGGTTATGTTGGCTAGTTACTTGTGTATATATATATATATATATTAAAGAAAAAGATACCCAAACCGCGCTAACGTTTGCTAGTGGCAGCAACTCTGAGGGATCCTCTGTTAGACAGGAACCAAAGTAATAGAAATGAGAAAGAAGGGAGTTCAGAGTGCGCCTCTAATTACAATCACAAATAATATTTCAATGAATTACTGTATAATGTTTTTAAAAAAACAACATTTATTCAAAAGTGTCTTCTGCAAGATGTCGGTAGCCCTAGGCTACCGACATCTTGCAGAAGACACTTTTGAATAAAAGTTTTTTTTTTTAAAAAACATTATATAGTAATTCATTGAAATATTATTTGTGATTGTAATTAGAGGCGCACTCTGAACCCCCTTCTATCTCATATATATATATATATATATATATATATATATATATATATATATATATATATATATATATAGAGGGTGTGTGGGGGGGGGGAAGCAGTACTCCAAGCATCTTGAATAAATGAAACTCTCAGGCCATCCTATAAGGACAACGTTTCGTTGCTTTTTAATAAGCAATTTCTTCAGGTCATGGCATCTATATATATATATATATATATATATATATATATATATATATATATATATATATATATATATATATATATATATATACGTTTTTTGTATGTAAAATATAATCAAGGAATGATGATTCATTAAGATTGTTGCAATAACATACTAGTAACATATATCATGATTAAAGTGTGAGGATACAGGAACTTCTATCACCCAGACACTGCGCACATGAAACAGAAATATCAGTTGATTTTTCACCACAAACCGACATAGATAACATACAGGAACAAGAGATAATGGTAGCACAGAAACAATATACAGTTAGTGGCCCAAATAGCCAGTCCTTTTAGAGGATATAGTTCCTCCATTGCTTCTATATTTGCCCATTACTATGTCAATTTTGGCATTTTATTAGGAATTTCTCATTAGATCACATAGTCATTTATATTCCATTCACAGCTGATGGGCAATCATTGGGATCAGGGCTGCCATCAGAATATGTGGGACCCTGGACTGACATAATAGACAGGGCCCCTTCCCTTTCTAAAGCTGTGTACACATGGGGGCGATAGGGGCTGAAATCGCTGGAAATATGGTCGCTGGTGACCATATTGCCAGTGATGGGAGTGTCCCCTGGTGATAAAATGCAGGGTGTGCACTCCCGTTTTCAGCCCCACTCTAATCGCTGGTCGCAGGAGCTTGCTCCTGCGACCAGCTGATTACCTCTGTGGCTCCCCCAGCAGAGGATCACTTTCATCAGAGACCATCTCTGGTCGCTAATGAAAAGGAGACACTACTGAGCATTATATTGCTGAACAATATATCTCCCCGTGTGTATGGGGCTTTAGACAGTCAGCAGCATTGGCCACACTACTCAATCTATACATTGCTTCATGGGAAATGGGAACTTTGTTTATGACAAATTACACTTTATAGACTATAATCCTGGGCCCAATATCTGTCTGGGACTGGATAGAAACTTCTCTGAATGGAGAACACTTAGCACCAGGTGTGTTTGATATGTAGGAAGGTTATGTTTCCACTCTACCAAGGGAAATCCAGTGTAGAATAGCAGATACTCTAAAATATTCCACGTGGTATGAACAACAGAGAATCTTGGGAAATATTCCTTACAACATATGACAGGGGGTAATTTTAGCCTTCTCATTTGCGGCTCCTCTCACCCCTGCCCCTTTCCTTATCTTCTCATGCATTGGCTTATGATATATTTATGGACAGCAATACTGCTATTATCTCCACAAAGGTTTCTTGGAAGAGTTTTCATGTAGTAATTCCTCATTTATGACAAACGGCCTCATATTTATTTGGTATATTAATGGGATGACATTACTGACTATTATATTGTGCTATTTCTTGCCCACTGTATTTGCTATGATATACCATTTGGATGTTTGCCGATTGCCATGGATATATAACAGTCTCACGTGCATTGAATAATCTATTATTACATGTCGTGCTTTATGCAATACAATTGTATTTGAAATTCAATTTTTTTTTTTTTTTTATGTAACAGGTTTAATCCAGAAATTCTGCTAAGAACATTACAAGACATTGTTAAAAGGACATTATTATCGGATCAAGACAACTATAGATAGTGTTTTCCTATACACCTCTGGAGGATTCTCTAAAGACATTCTCATTTTCTGCATGGGAGAAACCTTCCACAGCTAATTTGTATCTTATCTAATACATGATGAGTCTGACAGGAGAGAGACCATATCTGTGCTCTGAGTGTGACAAACGCTTTACATATAAATCACAGCTTCTCATCCATCAGAGGAGTCACACAGGAGAGAGACCACATCTGTGCTCTGAGTGTGACAAACGCTTTACATATAAATCACAGCTTCTCATCCATCAGAGGAGTCACACAGGAGAGAGACCACATCTGTGCTCTGAGTGTGACAAATGCTTTACATATAAATCGCAGCTTCTCAGACATCAGCGGAGTCACACAGGAGAGAGACCATATCTGTGCTCTGAGTGTGACAAATGCTTTACATGTAAATCATCGCTTCTCAGACATCAGAGGAGTCACACAGGAGAGAGACCACATCTGTGCTCTGAGTGTGACAAAGGCTTTACACGTAAATCAGAGCTTCTCATCCATCAGAGGACTCACACAGGAGAGAGACCACATCTGTGCTCTGAGTGTGACAAACGCTTTACATGTAAATCACAGCTTCTCATACATCAGAGGAGTCACACAGGGGAGAGACCATATAAATGTGCTGAATGTAGCAAGTGTTTTATCACCAGGCAAGCACTTGGTGTACATCAGAGGAGTCACACAGGAGAGAGACCATATAAATGCTCTGAATGTAGCAAGTGTTTTTCTCAGAAATCAACTCTTTCTGAACATCAAAGGAGTCACACAGGAGAGAAACCATTTCAATGCTTTGAATGCAGAAAGTGTTTTACAGTAAAGAAAAGTCTTCTTCTACATCAGAGGATTCACACTGGATAAAAACACATTAATGCTCTAAATGTAACAAGTGTTTCACTAAGAAACAAGGGACCTTATTCAAGTCCGTACATTCGGACCCCTTCATTCGCAAGTTGTCTGATGTTGAGTTTTTGGCACAGCATAAGATGACATTTTACAGCAGAGCTGGGCGACTCTGATGTTATGTGTCTGCACATGTGTAGGGTCAGTTCTGCGCATTTGCAGATGCTGGGTGCGTGCACCCATGGCAAACAACCTTTTCGCTGGGTGCTCCCAACTAACCTTGTGGGCAGAGGGCTGAAAGACAGGGGGCACTGAACCGGTCCATTTTCATATGGGAATACCCAGCGCTTCATTGAGAATGCTGGGTGTGCTTATTCTAACGGGCTGATGATGCGGGTGAGGGGGCAGGCGGCTGAAATCACCAGATATCAGCTGCCCGCCCAATTCCTTCAGAATGCACACACATCTACAGTTACTCTCAGCAACCTTAGATGTGCATGTGCCTTCCACATCATTTGATGGTCGGCGACCATGGAATGATTTATATTAAACATCCATTTGCAGCCTGTCCGTGGGAACACCCGCTGCAAGTTTGGGCGAGCAGCACAGCATTCACAGGTGGGGTTTGGTGGACTCACAAGGCTGTGAATTTGCAACCTTTTGAGGCAATTAGAATAAACCCCAAAAACTTGTTATACATCCAATGAGTCACACAGGGGATCAGCCATATACATGCTCTGAGTGCAGCAAGTGTTTTACTAAAGAGATCAACCTTATTACTCACATACATAGTCACTATGAGGGTCTGAATGTTGCATGCGAATCAATAGTAAGTTGTATCACCACATTATGTGTTTCAGGAAGGTAACTTTAATGTTACAGTAGGAAGTTGGCAATAAGTTGATATAAATCCATCTTGCTAAAGACAGGAGAGCTGTGACCAGTAAGCTGGGGGCTGCTTTTCCCTTGGGACAATCTCTCTGTTGGGAAATAGAGCTGCAGTATAACAGACAATGACGATGTGGCTGCCATTACTGTGCCCTGTAATATACAGCTGTTCTGCTCACACTGGTGCTGGGGCTAGTACAGGAAAGAGCTGTATGTCCATTACAGAGTCCCAGCAGCTCCTCCCAGTCCCTATTATACCTCCTGATTCTGTCCCTCATACATTCCTATTGCTGTATTACCTCCCTCTGATTCATATACTATGTATTATATTGTATAATGGTGCAACTAAGACATCAGTCCCCTGTATCCCATATTAATCAATGATTTTACAGCTGTTTGCTTGCTGGCACTAGGTGATTAAAGCTGATATCTGGTTGCTGTGGGCAACAGCACATATTTTGTTTTTACACCATGTTTTGAATAAAATCCCATTGATAACACATTGTTTACCATGTTTATGATCAAGAATTTAAATAAAATGACTTAGTGACTATAATCAAACAATATCAGTAACTACTATTTATGTTACTGACAGTTATCCCCATAATACTTGTTGTTGAATAAATACTGATCCTAATAAATGATATGATTCTGTTTTTGGCTGCTGATCTAATATATTTTATTAGTATTAAATCCTTTTGTACATTGTTCTACATTTAAGAAGATGGGACCATGGAGATACAGATGGAGCCACCATCATCTAGCCTGCCTATGGCGTTTGTCCTGCCATAGGTTGCACAGCATGGTATATGGCATATGGCATTATATACCAGCAAGACCAGTACTATATAAAAGAGGAGACTCTTGGCTTTCAGGGCAGACTAACTTCTATTTTATGTGATACCTGCAAGGGAAGCACGACCTGCCTCTCTATGGAGGTTATTCTGGTTGGTGCGTAAATTTCCGAATTCTTTCGGAGCGGACCGCACACCATGCTGTGCGGACATCGTACAAAGAAACGCCCACCAGTCCTCCGCATTCGGACGGACTCACACTTTAAGAATAGGGAGTGTTTATGGACAACATCGAAACCTTGCGTGTGCGGTGGACACACACATATTCTGCAAGGTCTTACAGCGCCTGCACGGTCTTACCGCGTCAGAACGTACGGGAACCTGCCCGTACACACCGATGCGGTGTATTATCGCAAAACTCACCACTATTATCAGAACTCACAAATTGGTCACATGACCCACTTATGCAATTAGGGAACATTGGTAATGTGTGTAAAAAATGCAGCCGTGCTTTGAGCACATATTTGTGTGTTTTGTAATGGTCCATTTAAGCTGCAATGGTTCCAATTGAAGAAATGACAAGAGTGTAATTAATGAGTAATGAGTAGAGGAGTGGATTGTATTGTGTTCAGCTGACATTGGTTCAGGTGCATTCCGAATGCCTAGCGCATGACCGAGTGGTGTCCGCAAAGCAATACTTGCTTATGGAGACCGCATATTTTCTGCCTTTTGGTTCATTTGCAGTCGGTGTGCTGTCCGAATGCACGCCTACCAGAATTAGTGCACTCCCTCGTGTACGCCCATGTTTACGCCCAGTTTAGCCCACTTTGAAACTACGCCGCTGTGTAGTTCCGAATGACGCCCATATTACGCCCATATTTCCAGAGTGAATGTGGTGCACTTTTCTGTATGGTATTAGTGAGAACAAGTACGGAGACCTTGCGTGGCACATGCGCATAGCGTTGCCCACGCATGCGCAGATGGCTAAAAAACGCCATCCGAAAGAATTTGGAAATTTACGCATCAGAGATCTGTGTGACAGCTGCCAGGCAATAAAAAAGCCCTTATTACCAAACACCATATTTTTGCAGAGCGCTACTGTGAAACAAGGAAATAATATTGCACTAAAGATTTTAATAATTCCTCTAATAAAAATCCTATGTTTTAGACATAAGCAATAAAAACAAATGTATTGGCTGTGATATAAGGGTGCCCCCACCCAAAGTACTTCTTTTTTTTCTCCTCCTCTCTTGGAATAAGTGTTACCTAATACTTCATATACTCAGGGATGCATCACTGGCTGTCCAATAAAAAAGACACCACACATTTATTTTGGTGTCTAGGACCAATCTATCCATAACAGGATTTTTTTCGCCAGTCTTTCACAGGCTTCTCAGAACACCTTCACAAAAAAAACGTAAACAGTGGCTTATTACCACTGGCCAGTGCAGATTTAACTCTCCCCAATCCCCCTCCCCCAATCCCCATTTTACTTGATTTAGAGCACTTGGATGCAATATACAGTATTTAAGCTTTCTACATTGACTGTGAAAAGAGCAGTCTCCCAGGGGAGGGGGAAGGTGTAGGCGAGAGGTTGGGGTGACCAGCCAGCATTAACCAACATCTCATTAAGCTATCTAAAACTTAGACAATGGGGAAGTTGTGTGAGCATCTAATGAGCTGCTGGTTGGAATGATAATCTGTCCTCTAATTATATAGTGCAGAATATGTTATAGTGTCAGCAGCGCTGGTGTAAAAGAATGCTGCTATAGAAAGTCCATAGTTTAGCTATTGATTGATGGCCCATATCAACATCCCATCTGAAATAGCAATCACATCTTAGTAACTTTCCAAGGATCGTATCGTTATTTGTCCTCCTCCTTGATAGCACATCGATACGAATACGAATTGCCGTAGTTTCGGGATAGTAAATGTCAAAAATAATTGTATATCTAAATACAAATACACCTATTTTTTTTACAAATTTCCTTTAGTAAATTTCCCCCGATTTCTATGGTGATGTGCTCATTTACTAACATTGGTACTGATGAATTTGGCCTGTTTGTTTTCAGCAGGAAATACAACTGGAAACACTCAGCATTTTCCAGACGTATTTGGCTGAATCCTGCATGTATCAGTCAGATCTACGCGATGCTTCTCTGTATAAAAATAGAAAAATAATAATTTTTAAAAATTTCATGGGGTCCACCCCATGAGCATAATCAGCCTTGGGCTCATTGAGTCCGGTCCGGTTTGCAGAAATACAGGGGGGGAATAAAATGGGACCCCTGTATAACCAGAATCAGGCTCTTGGTCCAGTTCTGGTTTCCAAACTATGATGGACCAAAGGAGTAGGGGCCCCCATATTTGGGAAACCAACACCAGGCTAAATCAGACAGTGATGTCATGCCACATCCAGGACACACTTTTTACATAAGGGCTCTGATTCTCATCCATACGCTCCCCTGTGTGTTTGCACTGGGGAGCGATAGTTGGAGACTGCGCATGCCACTTGGTGCGATCGAGCGTGGCATATTGCTTATTAAATAGCCCATTTTCACCTAGCAGTGGGAGGGTCGCACCTATGGGAATGCCCAGCATTCATTCTCGTTCCCATGAAAACTCTGGGTGTTCCCATGGAAATGCACCTGTGACATGGGTGTCGGGGGCAGGCAGTTGACGTCAGCGGTTGTCAGCTGGTCGCCCACTTCATAAACAAGGATGCCACACATCTAAGACACCAGAGAGGTGCCACCAGGCCTTAAAGGGGCTGCAAATGGATATTTATGCTAAACATCCATTCACATGCATGTGGGAAAATTTGCGTGCAAGGGGAGCGGGCATTTTTTGTGGGGGGCATTTAAAAACCCTCATAGCTGTGAATTTTGCAGCTTTTTGGGTCAAGCAGAATCACCCCATAGGTTCCATGGCCAAAGCCTGAGCACTGTGGCTGGTCTGTACATGCTGGGACCCTGGGGGACTGGTGGCCACCCTCCAGTCCTGACTGATGCCCAGAGATAAAGGGGTCTAGATCCACACAGACTGGTAATCTGTATATTTATTTAGAAACCAATTTATAAAAAACTATTTGGAAGGATAATTTCTGGTAGTTATCTGGTTGGCGGAGCGCCCGGCGTTTAGAATCAATGGTTATACACTGGGATTTTTGTCAGAAAAGAGGCTGACAAAGAAAGAAAAAATACTTTTTGGGCGTTCTCTGAAAATGCGGGAGACAGTGAGCCGAGCCGGCGGGTACCATCTGCTGCGGCTGAGGATGGCTGATGTGATGTGCGGGGGGCGGGGAGCCAGACCCACTGGCTGCTAACCCCAAAAGATGAGCTTGCTGGTGGAGCGAGTGGTGAGACGGCGGCTGGGACCCGCTTGCTGCCGGTGGATGAGATGCAAGAGGAATGAGGCTGGACTGAGACTGGCTGGGACACATGTTTCGTGTTTCCCAGCCAGTGAAAAAAGAGACCAGAGAACTACTAAGTACCGATACGTATATATATTTTATATTATATTATTATAAAAATATATATACATAATTTTTCCTTTACAGTCTGCCATTCTGACCCCACAATTATGGCTACATACTAAAGCCTTATTATGTCGACCCCTATGTCCACCCAATAATAAGGGTCAACGTGCAGACAGTAGATTCAGCTGAATAGGCTGTGAGACCCACCAACAAGTGTCAAATCTGGTGCCCCATCTCTATCTGCAGCCAAACAGATTCAACTGATTGAATTACAAAAAAACCCTGACATATTGCCACCATACCCTCCCCGAACTTGGAAGCCAAGCAGTGGAGGGCCGGGACAGTACCCAGGTGGGAGACCCCTGGGGAAGCCCATGTGTGGCAATATAAGCACAGGGGGTACGAGCTGCCGTATCAATCTAAATGTCTGTATTTATGACTGCCAGAGTGAGTTTCTATTAAAGAGTATTTATTTTTGAGGCTGTGTTTTCCCCCTTTACTTTTGGTGCAATAAAGCACATTACTACATACATTTAGGGGGAAGTGAATCATTTTTCTTCCTATGATCACTGGTAATTGTACCTTTGATAAAACAGTGCATAAATGAAAAATTAAAGTGTGAAAAAACAATGAATATTCCTTAACAATATCCATTTAGGATATTGTTAAACCAATAATCCACTTACCTGTGCCATCCATTTTTAAAAAAGTCTTTAATAAAAGTTATGTCTTAAAACCATCATTGAATTCATTTACATTTAAAAAAAGGAGTACGCCCAAAAAGCGTTTTTTCTTTCTTTGTCAGCCTCTTTTCTGACAAAAATCCCAGTGTGATGCCCAGAGATGTCAATAAGTGT
Organism: Crinia signifera; assembly: GCF_055691185.1. Lineage (NCBI taxonomy): Eukaryota > Metazoa > Chordata > Amphibia > Anura > Myobatrachidae > Crinia > Crinia signifera. Next base: position 303,176,939 of record NC_139220.1, on the reverse strand, counting down.
AAAAATTAGATATTGGGTTCTGTAGTATATACAAGGGCTTCCTTCCCCTTAATGCTGGGTCCCCGCATGACTCATTGTTTGGTTAAATTCTGCTGACCTGTCACTCAAGCAGAGCACTTTTTCTATTTAGAATGGGGAGGGAATCTCCACTCTAAATAGCCATGGAAACTTTGTGATTTCCAATGTGTGGTCTGATCTAATTAACCTTTGTAGTTTTGGGGATTCACTCCCTTATCTACATAGTAATGCTACGCCTGACTGACAGGTCAGTGGAGCTTAGCCAATCAAGGGAGCTCTACTACTGTAGCACACTCTGATTGGCTGCAGTGTCTTGCAGTGAAAGGAGTCATGTGGGGACCCAGCAATCGGTAGAAGGAAGCCCAATTATGTCTGTTTGGATTCAGATTTTTTTGTGATTTTGCTTTTAACCTGTGGGGGTTTTTTTTGTTGGTAACTACTGCCCCTGGGAAGATATATTGTCTGTATATAGGTGGGATATGTCAGTATTGCTGTATTCCAATTAAAGAAAATTGCTTGTGCCTTAAATGTGGTATAACTACAGCCAATTTTTGCATTGTATGTGGGACTGTTAGAGACTGAAGAGATTCTGGTACTAGGTTATTGTGTACATTAGCACAATATTTGACTCCCAACTCTCATTTGATTCCTCTGCAATTATGTCAACTTTCATCATTTTCCAATGGGCAATTTCAATAAAGGTACGACATCTCTTCTTCTTACAATATTGATGATGGCCAGAAAATGCATTCTAATCAATTGGACAAAAAAACTGTCCCACAACAAATAACAGTCAAACAAAAACTCTTACAAATACTATATTTTGAACGGAAATACGCGAGACTAGACATGTTTTATTGTAAACTAGCTGACCCGCCCGGCGTTGCCCGGGAAACCCTTGGGGTTTCTTTATTTCCAAAATTGCTGAAAAATGTCATCAGTAGATAAGGCACACTTTTTCTTCAAACTAATTGGTTTTGACAGGTCCACGCCCCTTTTATACAGTTTGATATCAAACTTTATATCGCGTTTGATATCACACTCGCGTTTGATATCAAACTTGATAGATCGTATCGCGTTTGATATCAAAGTAGTATAATTAATATTAAACAGTCAAATAACACCACAGCTGTATAAATTAATTTATAAAGATAGCTTAATGATATCTTATCCAGCTGGAAGAATTTCTAAACATAATGCTAAAAAAGATGTTAGAAAAATATGGTATACAACAGATATATAATTCGTAGAACTGTAGATCTTGTTTTATATCAAATTTGATTTGTGTAGGATGTCTCGCAACGCTGATCATCAAAACAGCCAGCTGAAAGCCTGGTATTATAACGTATTAAAGCCGGGTAGTTTTTGCGGCATTGATAAATATTATAAAGCTTTGAAAAATAAATTTAAAAGATCCGAAAAAACTATAAAATTTATAATATCACATACCTTAGAACATGGAGAGTGCGGCGAACAAAAATTCTGACCATTTGGTTATAAAAATAAAAAATAAAAAGTTATATTCCACACGATAACTTCCACACCATCTAAGGACCATCTTGCTTTTAAAATGAAATATCAGAGTACATAACAATGATACACAAATACAATGTGGTAGGTTAGCGCTATACTGAGGGTTTCAATTTGGTTTATTTATAGATCTCACACAAGCTGATCTCCTGGTTCAAAAGTTCCCAAATGTAGCTTTTTTTCTCTCTCCTTCTTTCTCTTTCTTCCAGATGTTTCCCATGGATATGTAAACAAAAAGATGGAAAGTACATATAGTGAAGTATGTCCAGATGATGTAAATTAATAGGGATGGGAAACTTAAACGATCTTCCTTATGACCCGTGTAGAGAAATGTTCTTTATGGGGTCACCACGTGTGCTGTTTTCAAATTATGCTTACAATAAAGTTTACTTAAAGGAGTTAAGACCCCCACACATAAAGGTTTCTTTGTCCTTTATGGGGTCACCATATGTGCTGATTTTAAATGATGCTTACAATAAAGCTTACATAAAGGAGTTGAGACCCCCACGCATAAAGGTTTCTTTGTACTTTATGGAGAACTGTTATCAAGTCGATGGTATAGATAAACGATGCTCACTTGTATGCTTACGTTTATAAACGTCGATCCACTCGCATCAAGGTTTCTTTTGAAAAAAAGGTTTCTCGATAATGTTGATTAAAATCCAAAAGATATTTATTTACATTTAATATGAAAAAACACACACCATGGGATAACCGGTGCCAGATGTAACAAAAAACAACACCCACCGAGGATAAGATGTAATACCCGGGAGATTTTACCTCAGGGGGGTGATTGCTTAACGGCTGCCAGTACCTCCAATGGTTGAATAAAACAAAACGGACACCGCACCAACGCGTTTCGACCTTTACAAGGCCTTTATCAAGGTGGTGTCACTCCTAGTCCTACTGGGGTTTTTTTTTTTTTTTTTTTTTTTTTTTAACTTTCAATTTTTATTCAATTTTCAAATGCACTTACAATCACATATATACAAAAAGACAAGTACCACTACAATTCGAATATTTAAAACATTACCACATTTACGACTTCAATACATATAAATACATATACACAGACATTGAGACGTAAAGTGCAGGTGTAGATTTATCTCAGGTTATATATTTTGACTTGTATTTAGTAATTATAGCTCTATCTCCATGTAGATAAGCCGATCCTCTGACTTACTCTTCTCCTAAGATTAGTATTTAAGACGGGAAATTAGGTTATTAAATTTTTAAGTATACACCATGTGTCATGCACTACTATTTTCTTTCCATTTAGTGTTTCTTAATCATAGATTACAATCTTGTGACAGTGAATTCGAACAATTATCTAAAATTCATGTGACGAGTTAATTCTAATTCTTTCTATTTACTAATCTCTTATGTCGATATAGTGTTCCTAATGTGAACCACGACCCAGTTAAATTTTTGGTGTACTATTTACTCTACTCCTCTATTATAATATTGTGAATTTAACCATTTATTCCAAGTTGTGTAAAATTTATCTAGTGACTTCTTCTTTTTTGCTAACCTTTTTTCTTGTTCTAATATAAAATTAACTCTTGCTTTCCACATCTCAATACCTGGGGAAGTTGTGGTCATCCAGTATCTGCTTATTATAACTTTAGCTATTGATACCAGACTGCTTATATATGTTCTCTCTGTTGTCTTTATTCTTTGAGGGATGATACCTAGTAGACAGCAACGATGCGTAAGCAAGTCTCTTGATATACCTGTATCAACAATTATATTTTTCACTCTTTCCCAAAACTGAGCTACAGGTGGACATTCCCAAATTAGGTGTAAGAATGATCCTAGAGCGTTATTGCATCTGGGGCATGAGGAAGCTGAACTCCCTGTAATTTTCATTAGTCTGACCGTTGTAATATAGGACCGATGTAATATAAAAAGTTGTGTCTGTTGGACTCGTAGGGAATTTGTAGAGGATATTACTACTTGTTTAGCTACAGACCATTCCAAATCGGTCAGATGCCCAATATCTCCTTCCCATTTTTCTTTTAGTTTTTGTAGACCCTCTGCACATTCTGCCTCCCTTAGTATATAATATAGTCTTGAGACGGTCTTTTTTTTTCCCCCAGATTTTAGAATCTTTTTTATCTCATTTTCTTGGAATATTACCAAAGGCTTGTTCATATGGCTGTTAATAACACTTCTCAATTGTAAATAACGGAAAAAATATGAGTTTGGGAGATTATATTCCTCTTTCATTCGAGAATATGTCTTAAATCCATTGGCATCGTATAGTTGTGACAAGATAGTAATTGAGAAGGGGGACCATATTTCATTGATTTGAAGTGAGTTTACTTCTATTGGGGTGAGAAGGTCACTTATTTTATATTCTGGGTCTAAATATTCGTCCTCTATTAACTTCTTAGATTCAAGCCAGATTTTAATCGCTTGTCGGACTATTGGTAGATCTCCAGGATATAGTTTACCTTGAAGTAATCTGTGTAGTGGGTTTGTAAATTGAGTTGTTATATCTACAATGGCTTTGGCTACATAGTGACCTTCCTCACCTTGGTCAAACCATTGCCTTAGATTTCCTAACTGAGCAGCTAAGTAGTATTTTCTAAAGTCAGGAAACCCAAGTCCCGCATCTTTCCTATCCCTCATCAGATCTTTGAGCTTAACCTTGGGACGTGTTCCCTTCCAAATAAATGAGCTTAGAATACTATTTAGTTTGTTGAATATTGCTTTAGGGAGATACACTGGAGAGTGTTGGATAATATACAAGACTTTTGGTAGAATTATCATTTTGATTAAATTAACTCTCCCAATGGTGATTAAGGGTAGTCTTCCCCATGCCTTAACTTTTTTTTTTATCCACTCAATCAATGGATTTAGATTGTAGTTTATAAAGTCATTAGGGTTTCGAGTTATTTCTATCCCCAAGTATTTAAAGGAACTCACGGTTTTCATTGGGGTTACCAGGCTTGGGTCTGAACTCACCTCATCACCAATGGGAAATATTACTGATTTAGACCAGTTGACTCTAAATCCAGAGTAGTCGCCAAACTCTCTAATAAGATTTAATAACAACGGAAGGGACTGACTGTAGTTATCCATAAATATTAAGATAGTCCTACTGGGGTTTAAATACCCACTCATCAAATGGGCATATCCTGTGGGCGTATCCTAATCTTCTCTAATCAACAATAGTATGACACAAAATCATTTTTTGCACAAACATAATGAAAAGCATAATACATATGGATATTGCACAATGATAACAGTATAAAAACGAAGCTGTAAAACCTGATTTTAATATAAAAACGTATGGGACCGGAAGTCCTAATATGGGCATGTGGTCGGAACCATGTCCGCTCGTGCACCTCTTTAAACCATCCCTCTAGGTACCAGTGCTGTTACAGGGATGTTCCCCCTATGCAGTTTGTGTAAAGTTTAGTATAAACTCTATACTAAAAACTATTCAAAACCAACTGACAATAACACTTATATTCCGGTAAACAGCAACCACCATAAATTATGGTTGGAAAACATTCCATCAGGGCAACTACAGCGGATTAGAAGAAACTGCTCAGAGTTAGAAGTTTTCGAGACCCAAGCTCAACTAATGAAAACACGTTTTGTGGAAAAAGGGTACAAGGAGGAAAATATCACAAAAACCATTTCGGCCCTGAGGAAAAAGGATAGAGCACCCATGTTAAAATACAAAGAAAAAACAGTAGATAAAAAATCCTCTTTGTCATTTATTTCAAAATACAATAATCAACACAAAGAAGTAGAAAAAATCGTAAAAAAACATTAGCACATCTTGGCCAGAGATCCCCTACTTAAAGAGCATATTCAAGAAAAACCCAAATTTGTCTACAGAAAGGCAGACAATAATCAACACAAAGAAGTAGAAAAAATCGTAAAAAAACATTAGCACATCTTGGCCAGAGATCCCCTACTTAAAGAGCATATTCAAGAAAAACCCAAATTTGTCTACAGAAAGGCAGACAATTTAAAAACACGCCTGGTGAAAAGTGCAGTCCCGGAGAAAAGATCTGGACGAATTCTAACGAAAGGTTTCCACAGATGTGGAACCTGTCCCATGTGCAAAATTCATAAGAATACACCTACAAAAGTGGAGAAAGTGGTAGCTACGGCTAATGGATCGATCCATCCAATCAATGAATTTATCACATGTAATACCAAAAACTGTATCTACATGATTGAATGCAAATGTGGCCTACAATACGTGGGAAAGACCTCAAGAACTTTACGTGAAAGATGGGCAGAACATGCCAGGAACATCAAAAAAGGCATGGAGAAACATCATCTCTCTGAACATTTTAAAAATAAACACAATTGTTCCACGGAGAAAATCGTAAAAGTTGAAGGAATTAAAAAAGTTTGGGGTGACTGGCGACAAAAGGGTTGCGAAACAATGCTCGCCCAAACTGAAATGAAGTATATATACAACATGAGCACCCTTACCCCAAGAGGACTCAACGGGGATTTTGAATTAAAATGGTTCTTATAACTATACAGCAAATTCATCAGAGCCTTAAAATTCCCCCTCTTTGGTGTTCAAAAGATATCCCCTGTTAGCCATTTCATTCTTCTTTTTTCATCAGCATGCTCCATTTGGTTTAGGGACATTCCATTATATAAATACTTATTTCCATCTATTAGAAATACCAGCCAGGTATATTAGCACACTTATATGGAAGATGTGTCAAAATCAATATAACTCAGTTATATAACTCTCAGGTTTTGTTTTTGCCATTTATGTACTTTTGACCTTTGACCTCCCTGTGAGACCATTGAAGCCACTTCAAATGTTATGTATTTGTTACTATGATAGCGTTATAAACCCCTGTCATACTTGCGTGCAAGTCATTATAAATATGCGTTCCACCCAGCAAAAAGCCTGTACATTCAGAAATCAGGTTAATAAAACATGGCCGTGCGTTCCATAGACGCGGCGCCTCTATGACGTTGCGTTCCAGGGATACCCAGGCCAGTGCGCACAGATGACTGTGCGTTCCACGGACGCATCATGTGATGTGTTTTTAAAATGGCGGTGCGCTCCATTAGCACCGCAACAAACGGCACCTAGTTCCGCTAAAGGGACCTATTACCAATGTTCGGGATTACACCCACTGCATAGGGGGAACATCCCTGTAACAGCACTGGTACCTAGAGGGATGGTTCAAAGAGGTGCACGAGCGTACATGGTTCCGACCACATGCCCATATTAGGACTTCCGGTCCCATACGTTTTTATATTAAAATCAGGTTTTACAGCTTCGTTTTTATACTGTTATCATTGTGCAATATCCATATGTATTATGCTTTTCATTATGTTTGTGCAAAAAATTATTTTGTGTCATACTATTGTTGATTAGAGAAGATTAGGATACGCCCACAGGATATGCCCATTTGATGAGTGGGTATTTAAACCCCAGTAGGACTAGGAGTGACACCACCTTGATAAAGGCCTTGTGAAGGTCGAAACGCGTTGGTGCGGTGTCCGTTTTGTTTTATTCAACCATTGGAGTTACTGGCAGCCGTTAAGCAATCACCCCCCTGAGGTAAAATCTCCCGGGTATTACATCTTATCCTCGGTGGGTGTTGTTTTTTGTTACATCTGGCACCGGTTATCCCATGGTGTGTGTTTTTTCATATTAAATGTAAATAAATATTTTTTGGATTTTAATCAACATTATCGAGAAACCTTTTTTCAAAAGAAACCTTGATGTGAGTGGATCAACGTTTATAAACGTAAGCATACAAGTGAGCATCGTTTATCTATACCATCGACTTGATAACAGTTCTCCATAAAGTACAAAGAAACCTTTATGCATGGGGGTCTCAACTCCTTTATGTAAGCTTTATTGTAAGCATCATTTAAAATCAGCACATATGGTGACCCCATAAAGGACAAAGAAACCTTTATGTGTGGGGGTCTTAACTCCTTTAAGTAAGCTTTATTGTAAGCATCATTTGAAAACAGCACACGTGGTGACCCCATAAAGAACATTTCTCTACACGGGTCATAAGGAAGAACGTTAAAGTTTCCCATCCCTATTAATTTACATCATCTGGACATACTTCACTATATGTACTTTCCATCTTTTTGTTTACATATCCATGGGAAACATCTGGAAGAAAGAGAAAGAAGGAGAGAGAAAAAAAGCTACATTTGGGAACTTTTGAACCAGGATATCAGCTTGTGTGGGATCTATCCATAAACCAAATTGAAACCCTCAGTATAGCGCTAACCCACCACATTGTATTTGTGTATTGATATTGTATTGACAGGAAGATAACCCCTGTAGGGGGCTGCTATTTTGTTTGCGCAATAGAAAACTTTTCCTCATTTTTGTAGTATACATAACAATGATGTCTGGGTATACATGTGGTATGCATTTAAAGATACAGGAGCCATTCAGTCTGGGTCTGACATGTTGTAGGCATTTAAATTTAAAGACACATAGCCTGAGAAATATAGTGTTACTTTAGAAAGACATCAGATATGACGGATGACTGTAATTTTCAAAAGTAATTTTAAACACCGTATTCCATAGTCTTTGAAGACACAGACATTCACGTATGGAGTAATTAGCTTAGACAGGGTAGTGGTGTGTTTGCAATTAAATTCATTATACCTCTGAAATTTTTTTTTCACATAGCTATCTGTTTAATTAGGATAGACAGATCAAAGGGCCTTATTTTGGTTCATTCTTTCTGACAAAATCCTTCTTAGATGGACAAAACCATGTGCACTGCAGGGGGGCAGATGTAACATGTGCAGAGAGAATTAGATTTGGGTGAGTAATTTTGTTTCTGTGCAGGGAAAATACTGACTGCTTTATTTTTACACTGCAATATAGATCTCACTATGAAGTAAAACCCCACCCAAATCTAATTCTCTCTGCACAAGTAACACCTGCCCCACCTGCAGTGCATATGGTTTTGCCCATCTAAGAAGGATTTTGTCAGAAAGAATGAACCAAAATAAGGCCCCAAGAGAGGCCATGAAATCTTTGCAACAGAGCATGGATGACATCTAGTGGACATGTATTGCAGTTGCAAGCAATTCACAGACAGGTTGCAATCAATTCACAGACAGGGGCTACAGAATTAACTTAATAATAATAATATATATATATATATATATATATATGTATGTATATACAGTATATACATACATATAGATATATATATATATATCTCAATGCTGATAAATAAAATAGCTATATACAGTATATACATATATATATATATATATATATATATATATATATACATACATATAAATATATATATATATATATATATATATATATATATGCACTTGGTTTTTGTGGTTGGCGCTAAAACCACTATGGATGAGCGAACACTCGAGCCGCTGATCCTCGGTAAAGGGGGGCTGCCCTTTAAATAGTAATGCAAGAGGGGGTTTGAGGGTCTGCGCTCAGAGTGTGCTATAAATAGCTGACAGTAAGTATTGGATAAATGCAGTTTTATTTTCACTGACAATGTATCCACTGTGCCGTTGCGTGCAGCTTAGGGTGTTGGATAAATGCAGTTTTATTATCACTAACAATGTATCCACTGTGCCGTTGCGTGCAGCTAAGGGTGTAAGGGATTCAGAAAAATGGGGGGGGAGGGTAAATCTGTGCTGCTGGGGCAAGCGCACAGATATGGTGGGGTGGTGGCAGTCAATGGGGGAGAAGAAAAAATCACAATACAGATGCGCAAGTAAGTGGTGCGGGGGGCTGGCGTCCCGTTCCACCCGCAGTACACTTTACCTGTTCTCGCCGGGGGTGCTTGTCCTCTATCCTTCTTCCGCTTGCTGGCTCCGTCACACCTGGGCTGAATCGGCGCCTTGTCCGCTCGATTCGCCGGTTTCCACGGCTACTGCACAGACGGGACTTCCGGGTTGAAGTCACGCGGGATTCGCGCCTTGGTCTGTCTGCTGCAGTTGCCGCGCACTCGACTCCCAGCCGGGAGGAGACTGGATGTGTCTGTTGATGTGGCTGTCAACTCGCAACGCATTGGAGTTCACAAGAAAGATATCAGCTGATCTCTATAAAGGATCCACACTCTGAACAGAGGCAATCTTCCAATATTTAGGTTTTAATACAAAAGTCGGATGCTCATTCATATATTATATATTCTGTATTTGCATATGCATTTTTAATTATTGTGTATTTTTTATTACAATGTACTGTTTAAATATATTCATTATCTTTTATTAAGTAAAAACAAATAGATCAACACAGTGCGCGCTCTCTTTATTTTATTTAGTTTTTTTCATTTGATTCTAGTAAGGCATCTCAGTCCTTCTAGGTGTTTGGGAGCAGCCTATCAAGCTGTGGACCTCTTTGCATTTATATACACCCATTAATTACTTAAACATATTGCGCCTGATTTTTTCCATTTAGTGGTTAATATTTTTTCATGTCTGATTACTCACCTGTCCTGTCGCCCGGCTCCCGCGGCCGCACATCGCCATACCGGAAGTGCGTCATCGCATGCTGTCCAGGACACAGGAAGCTCACTCCTGGAGCGCACAGCGTGCGCTCCAAGACCCACTTCCGCGTTCCACTGGATGAAACGTCCATCCTCCTCATTGGGCGGTGCTACCCTCCGTGGATGCCGGCGCTGTAGAACAGGGAATGCCAAAACAAAAATCATAATAACAACACAGTGAGACAGAGAACATTAAACACATCGACAATAAGTATCCTAATTTAAGGGATACAAAATTGTAGCCTTACACTACACCTGGACATACAAACAATAAATTATACTATATTATGCATCGATTAAGGATTTGATCAAACACAAGTGGGCTATATCAGGACTCCTCCTGAAAGCTGAAAGTCCTAGGGTATCAAGCATAAACCTAGGCATACAGTATATTACACAGAAAAAAATGAATTTACATAAAGAATGGACTGTTAGGTGAGACTATTCCAGTTGATCTTGTCATTGAGACCACCCGGTTTGGTGGTCCCAAGTCTCAAGGTCCACTGGGTCTCCCTAATAAGCAACCTTTTGGCTCGATCACCTCCCCTGGCGCTCAGTGGGACCTGATCCAACATAAAGTATTTTAAGGATGATAAAGGGTGACCCATGCTTTTAAAATGACGTGGAACCGGCTGGTCCACATCTTTTCCCTTAAGAATCAAGTCAATAGATGACCGATGGGCCGCCAATCCTCTCTTTGAACTTGCGGGTGGTTTGGCCCGCATACCATAATCCACACGGGCAGATGATCGCATATATCACGTGTGTGGAGGAACACGTCAGCACCGATCTAATCTCATACCTCTTATTGCAGTGGGGATGTTGGAAGTCCTTACATTTAATTAAGTATTTACATGTAATACAATTACCACAACCATAACATCCGGGGGGTTTTCTATAAACATTAGGCGGAGTCACCAGAGAATATTCTGATATATCCGCAAGGACCAACCGGTCCCTGAGGTTTCTCCCCCGTGTATATGCAAGAAGTGGTCTGTGGTCTTTGAGGCCAGGTAGCTCGTTATCCATCCGGATGATGGGCCAAAGAGCCCTAGATGCTCTCCGGACAATGGGGCTTGACGATGAGAATTCATGAACCCAGGGGATCATCTTCTCTTTTTTCTTTTGTTTAGGGCACCACAGGGCTTCAGGGTCCATATCCAGAACCTGTTGTTTTTGTACTGTCAACAGGTCCCTGTCATAACCTCTGACCAGGAACCTTTCGATCATAAGATCTAATTCATTAGGTAACCTCTCCCTATCACTGGTCAGCCGTGCCACCCTCAACATCTGTGAGAGGGGCAGACCCTTTTTAAGGGATGGGGGGTGGTGGCTAGAGGCCCTCAACAAAGTATTCCTGTCGGTGCTTTTAGAAAATCGACTATTTGTTATAGCTCCATCTTTGATCTCAACGGCTACATCTAGAAAGTTGGCTTTACATGTACTACAATCGTAGGTAAACTTAATAAACAGACTTTTGGCATTAATGTCACTCATCAGGCTACGGAACCTCTCCTCCCCCCCAGTCCAGATGAGGAACACGTCATCTATATACCGTAGGTACAGCATGACGTGTCCGCAAATGTCCTGGTCACTGAAGAAGAGGTCCCACTCCTGAGCGAACATATATACATTCGCGTAGGAGGGGGCAATGGAAGACCCCATTGCACACCCTCTACGCTGAATGTAATATGCTCCATCAAACAGAAAGAAATTGCGGCATAAGGTCAACTCAAGTAGGGAGAGAAATAAATCATGGTTAAAAATAGCAGGGTCCAAATACTTCAGAAGGAACTCCTTCATGGATCGAAGTCCACTCTCATGGGGTATTGATGTATATAAGCTGCATACATTGAGACAGCATAAAAGTGCACCAGGAGGAATGACATCAATCTCCTTCAATTTGCAGAGAAAGGTGTTGGTGTCCTTGAGGAAGGTTTTTTCACGAGGAAGTAGTGGTTGCAAGATGCTATCAAGCATTTGGGAAACCGGTTGTAAAAGCGATCCCCGGGCCGAGATGATAGGACGGCCGGGGGGCTTAACCGGATTCTTGTGGAGCTTCGGCAGTGTATACAGTACTGGAATCACGGGTAGAAAGAGAGGGTATACCAATTTCAAACAGCGCCCTAAAAAAACCCCAGGGTGAGTGGGTCGAATACAAAGTGCAATGGGGGGAATCAAAAGATAATACTTCCATATAAATGGTGTTCCACCTGCATCCAGTAAAATTCCTCTGATGGGTAAAGTGCTTCAGTACATGTAAACAGAGAAGGGCTTATAATGGTGAAGCCTGTTTTATTAACATGTACACAAAGAGTCATAAAACACAATACAATACAATACATGAACAATCATAAAATCCAGACAAGTAGGGGGACTAGGTACAAATTACCAAGAGGTGGATCAGAACTGGGTATTAGTCAGTTCAAAAGCATGTAGTCAGATAATCACCAGTCCGGTCCCGGGTAACAGGGCTGGGGGTCAGACACTTCCTCTGGTGGTTCCTTAAGTCCTCCTCTGTCTGGGGTGCTGCCAACAGTACTCCGCCAACGCGTTTCGACCCTTGAACCAACGGGTCTTTCTCAAGGCTTGTGTAGTAGTGGCAGATCTTCTTGTCTTTATTTATAGGTCTCTTAATCAGTAGCAGTGCGGCAACAGCTGGTGTTTGCCGTCTACGTCCTTGTGGCCGCTTACTTCCGTGTTGGTGACGTTGCGGTGCGTCATTTCCGGCCATTGGAACGCATCGTGCGTTCCACGCCGCTCTATTTCCTGTAGTTTCGCCGGAGATACAGTTGGTATACGTAATTCCGGTGTTTGGAACGCACTATGCGTTCCACGTCATTCTGCAGATTTATTTCCTGCTTCCTTGGGACCGTATTGATGCGGAGGAAGTCCCCAAATGTAAACAAATATATATAGATTCACCTGTGATATCTATAAACGTCCTTTAGGTCTAAAAAGGGAGCATGAAGAAATAAATAATATTTAGGACCCATATTTATACTAAATCAATTAAAAATATGGATATAACAATATATATTTACATAACAGGAATTTACCACGAATATGGTGCACATGAATAAAATAGTGTTTCCACTAGTCGTATAAAAATTAGGTGGCTAAAGTGTATAAGAGGATTATAGAAAAAAGCTTATAAAAAACGCTTAAAAAAACACTTGTAAAAAAAACTCTTATAAAAAACGATGATAAAAGGGGGGGGGGATTGGAACAAAGGGGGGTTTATAAAAACCATTTGATTTCAAAATCGACGTTTAGGCTTTTAGGTTTCAGAGTCCTGAGATCGTATATGCAGCGCATCTCTGTTTTAGCCAAGATAGTGTTAAGGTTACGTTGTCTGTTATTAGTTTTGACACTTTTGATGGCCATAAATCTTTTGATGCCATCAACTGATTTATTATGAAACTCTTCAAAGTGTTGTGACAACGTATGTGTTGGGAGCCCTTTTTTATGTTACGTAGGTGCTCTCCAACTCTCCAACTTTGAATGGCCTTGTAGTACGTCCGATATATACTAGGTTGCACTTGCATTCAATCATATACACCACATTCTTGGTATTACAAGTCACGAAATCTTTAATGGTATATTTGTTCCCATTAATGACCGTCTCCTCTATCTTTCTAGAACCATCCCCTTTAATTTCCCTACATCCAACACATGATCCACATCTGTGGAACCCTTTTGTTAGGATGCTCCCTTCTTTGGTTTTCGATGGGAGAGCACTCTTAACTAATTTGGTCCTAAGATTAGGGGCCCTTTTATAAATAAATTGAGGTTTTTAGGGATAATGTCACCAATAATGGGGTCCCTAAATAGGATTTCCCAATGTCGTTTAAAAGACTGCTCTATTTATTTATATTGTGCAGAAAAGTTGGTAATAAACGCCCATTCGGCTTTATTAGTTGACATATCATCCCTTTCCCTTGTGTTTTTAGTTTCAAGGAGAGTCTTCCGTTCTATTTGATCCACTGTGTCTCTAGCATTTTTTATAATTTTTTCATTGTATCCACTGTTCTTAAATTTGATTTCCATTTGATTGGCCTGTAGTTTGTATGTGTCTTCATCGCTACAATTTCTTTTGACTCTTTTGAGCTGTCCTCCTGGGATCGAATTCAACCAGTTGCTGTGATGGCAGCTGGTGTTTTCGATATACGTGCCCGAGTCTGTAGGTTTAGTGAATGTTTTGGTACAAAGGAGGCCATTGTGTATAAAAATAGAAATATCTAAAAAATCGACCGTGTATTCACTAATATTAAAAGATAATTCAATATTTAAAAGATTAGAATTTAAAAATGTACAAAAAGATGATAGTTCCTCTCGCCCTCCTTTCCATAAAAACAAGATGTCGTCTATATAGAGTTTCCATGATACCAGGTTCGCCCCAAAGGGGTTGTGTGACCATACAAAGTCTTGCTCCCATTTCCCCATAAAAATGTTAGCATAACTCGGGGCGAACCTGGTACCCATCGCTGTTCCAACCTTTTGAATATAGAAGGCATCATCGAACATGAAATAATTATTACCTAAAATAAATCTGATACCATCAATAAGGAATTTCTGTAGTGAAGGTTCTAAAGTGCTTCTGGAAAGTGCTTCAGTGCATGCCTCTACCCCTGATTCATGATCTATTATCGTGTACAATGACTTAACGTCTGCGGTCACCAGGGTGTAACCTTCCTCCCACTGGACCGTGGATAGGAAGTTTAGTAAATCCTTGGTGTCCTTAAGGTGTGAGGCATTTTTTAGCACCAGGGGTTGCAGGTGGAAATCAATGAATTCGGACAGATTTGCTGTCAATGACTCCACCCCCGATACAATAGGGTGACCCGGGGGATTCAGAGGGTCCTTATGTATCTTGGGAAGAAAATAAATCACTGGGGTGGCAGGTTCCAAGTTTACCAGGAATTAAGCCTCTCTATTTAAAAGTACCCCTTCATTTTCATATTTTTCTACTAGTTTTTTTAATTTTTCTAGCATCCCAGAAGTGGAGTCTGCTCTCAGTTTATGGTAGGTACTTCTATCCTCTAGATGTTTTAGGACCTCTAATTCATATTTCGATCTGTCCATTATGACGATGCCGCCTCCCTTGTCACTCGGCTTAATTGTAATGAGTTTATTGTCCGCCAAACTTTTTATGGCCATCCTTTCTCTATAGGTAAGATTGGATTTAAAATTCCTTGGTGGCGCTTGTTTAATATCCTCCTGGACTAGGGAGCAGAATGTGTCAATATAGTTACCCTTGATGAAGGTTGGACAGAAAATGGATTTAGGTCTGAAGTGTGTACCACTGGGTGGATCTGGGATCTCATCCACATTATCTTTGTCTTTATTTAAAAATAATTTTTTTAAACATAATTTCCTAAGAAACTTATGGACGTCTACGAATGTGGAGAATTTATCAAGCGGGATGGAGGGGGCGTATTTAAGTCCTTTTCCCAACACCACTGATTCTATCTCTGTCAAAACATAGGAACTTAAATTAAATATTTTAACTTTAGGAATTTCCTCTATTGTTGGAGGATTAGTAGGACAGTGTTGCTTTTTATTTTTGTTAGACATCTTTTTGTTCTTTTTCTTTTTTAGAAGGAGTTTGATTTTGTTACCTCCTCTTTTGCCCCAATGTTTTCTAGTGTTTAACGTCTCCCCTGGGTTTGTCGTGTCCTCCCTAAAAAACGATCCTCATGGGTGTCCTTTAATGCATCAAATCTATTATGGTGGGGAATGGGGGTTCTGTCTCGATAATTAGTGTGATTACGATCTCTCCAATTGGAGTTCCTATGGTATCTTGGTATATCTTCTCTAAAGTTATCCCGATGGTGTGTCGATTCATATTGATACTCCCTATTATTTGAAAAACCTCTATTTCTCCTTGTCTCTCGATCTTTATTCCTAGGTTGGAAATGTTCCTGAATGGATCTTTTTTGTTGATGTGGTGTTGGATAAGATTTGACATGTTTTGTCTTTTTATTTCTGTTGGAGGAAAATTTATTAATGGGGATAGGGGGAGTATCGATAGAAATGAATGAACCTTCCAGGTCACAAATTTTTTATCTCGAAGGAATTTCCTGATTTTTCTATCCACTAATACTTTTTCGCTTTTTCTAATATTAGTTTCTATATTTTTCTCCAATTCTTTAAATTCATTCAGATCAGAAAATCTCCCCAAAATTTCCCTATAGCTTTTGATATCATCATCCAGCTTTTCTGACTCTCTCTTTCTCTCCTCAATAATAATTTTGATGAGAGAAAATGAACATTCGTTAATTGCCCCCTCCCAGGCTTCTCGAAATTCTTCTGAGGCATCGCTGAAGCTAGCCTTTTTATTAATACGCAGCCCTTTTGGGATGATGCGGTGATTTAGGTATTTGTCTAAAGTCGCTATCTCCCACCAGAGCTTATTTTCTTTCAGGAGTAGTACTTCCAATTTTTTCATTATTGATTCCACATTGTCACCCAGGAGATCAATTTGCTCTCCATCATTTTTAAACAGATCCTCCAATAGAGTTTTCCTATGATCTCTTGCTGAACCAAGTTTTAACTAGGGATAAATAAAACCGTAACCACAAAAACAAAAGGTAAAACTTAAGGGTTCTGCGCAAAAGGTCGCTACAAAAATCGGTATGGAAGGACAATCCCAAAGTCCTTCAGATATCGAAATGGTAGAAAGAGAGGGTATACCAATTTCAAACAGCGAGGTGTTGGACCTTCAAGATCTGGACCACTTTCTCAGGGAGAAACTTTGCAGCTTTAGCTGCATCTAACACCGAAAAGAGTTCCTTCTGGAAACCTACTGTCAGATCCCTGGCGAGACGGTCATATACCTCGACGTCAGACAATTGCCCCACGATTTCTTGTCTGTAGTCATCCACATTCATCACCACAGTTGCTCCGCCCTTGTCTGCAGGGCGGATAATTATGGATTTATCCTTCTCCAAAGCTTGTAGAGCAACAATCTCTTCCTTAGACATGTTGGGTTTAATTTTGTAAGGAGTTGCTAGGAATCTATTCATCGAATCATCCATCAGCTTAGTGAATGTCTTTATCGAGCTGTTCTGTGAAGGGGGATCAAAATTGGACCTTGATGTTTTGGAGAGAAAATCATCGAATATAGAGCTCTGATGGTTGGTTGGTCTGTGTTGAAAGAACTCTTTACGTCTCAGTTGTCTGGAGAACTTGTGCAGATTTAATTTCCAATCAAACTCATTGTGTATGTTGGTAGGCACAAAACTTAAGCCCCGGTTCAGCACTTGGAGCTCAACTGTAGACAGAGTCCTGTTGGACAAGTTAAAGATCAAACTTTCAGTTTGGTGGCCGCTATTGACGCCGCCTTTCTTATTTCTCTGACCCTGGCGCCCCCGAAGGGTGGCCGTGCACTTGTGGAACCTCTGGGGTCCCCCTCTCTTGACCCTAAAGGGAGCGCATTAACAGCTTGCACCTCGTCCGGGTCCGAGACCATAAAGTCACTATCACTACTTGACTTGTTGCGGTCTGGATGGGGGTTCCTCCGCTGCCATGGTCGTCGTCGGCGTTGCGGCTTTGGATTGTCCAACCCTTGTCTGTCCCCTCCACACAACCAGGGGTACACCCTGTTCTCCTCATAGTCCTGATCTACCGCAAACTTTTTGCTACGTTTGAATTTCAGCAATTCCTTCTTATAAGCTTCACATTGGCTTTCTAATTTAGGCATCCAGCTCGCATTGGACTCGGCTTCTAGCAGATCTTTGTATTCCGTATGTAAACCCGTGATTTTATGTCTGGTGATGTTTAACTCACGATTCGCCTCCTCAATGACCAACACCATCAGGTCGGTCGCACACTTGTTGAGGATGGCGACCCACCTTCTCACAAATTCTGGATTAAAACGGCCGATGGTCGGCACATTTTTGACGCGGAAACCGCGTGGAATCTTGTGTTCTTTATAGTAATTGGCCAAAGATGTACTGTGTAGTTGAAAGTCCGTTTCACGGCGTCTCATTTTTAATAATCTGTGATATACATCCTCGATGTTATCGATATCGGACAAAGTTTCAGGGGGTTCTTGAGCCAGGATTGAATCGATTTGTTCCAGGGTATAACTGAACAACTCCCCCGCAGGTGTCCCCGCAATGCCCATTAGAGATGTCCCTTCAGACTGACTAGCAGACAAAGGCTCCATGACAACTCCCATAGGTGTTGGACAAAATCAATAAATGCCAAATGAAGTATATACAAGGTGTAGTGGCTAAATCAGCCTCACAGTCTCACCAGTCCAATAGGCAGGAACAGATAGATGACCACATATAGATGGCAACAGTGTCACGGGTGCCTTGCAACAGGTGTCCTTTGCAGGTCCACAAGCAACAATTTTCCATATATGCCGGCACTCCAATTATAGTGAACAACTTGGTCGGTGCACTCCTAATCAATTTGTAGAGTTCCAAGAATGAAGGCACACGACACAGGATCAACTTTTCACCGCAAGTGTATTTTCAGGCTAGTAACATCTAGCGCTTTCAGGGGATACAACCCCCGTCATCAGGATGGTAGCCACACAGGTACAATGGTGCAGTCAGGTAACCCCAGCTCCTCCCCAAACAACATTTAAATAGCAAACATGTCTGATTACTCACCTGTCCTGTCGCCCGGCTCCCGCGGCCGCACATCGCCATACCGGAAGTGCGTCATCGCATGCTGTCCAGGACACAGGAAGCTCACTCCTGGAGCGCACAGCGTGCGCTCCAAGACCCACTTCCGCGTTCCACTGGATGAAACGTCCATCCTCCTCATTGGGCGGTGCTACCCTCCGTGGATGCCGGCGCTGTAGAACAGGGAATGCCTAAACAAAAATCATAATAACAACACAGTGAGACAGAGAACATTAAACACATCGACAATAAGTATCCTAATTTAAGGGATACAAAATAGTAGCCTTACACTACACCTGGACATACAAACAATAAATTATACTATATTGTGCATAGATTAAGGATTTGATCAAACACAAGTGGGCTATATCAGGACTCCTCCTGAAAGCTGAAAGTCATAGGGTATCAAGCATAAACCTAGGCATACACACATATATATATATATATATATATATATATATATAGGTAATGTGATGGTATCACTATATTATGTGATGAATAAAATGATAGGTAATGTGATGGTATCACTATATTATGTGATGAATAAAATGATAGGTAATGTGATGGTATCATTATATTAAGCAATATATTTTAAAGACGGTTGTGGTGAATAAAATGATATATATTTTTTACCAGCTTACACCATTGTAGACTGACACAAACAATATATATATCTATATATATATATATATAGATTCACTGTTTTATTCGCCTTGACAAAGGAGCATATCACGCTCCGAAACGTTGGTGTTACCCTGAATACACTTACTTGAAATTTGAAAACCCTTGGAGTGCCGCCTTGTTCTTCGTCCCTATATATATATATATATATATATATATATATATATATATATATACATACAGTATATATACAATTGGGGGTTTGGATTCTGTATTGCGCTAGATACTAATGCAGCACCTCCAAAATTCCTCCTGTTAGTGAGGAATAACAAGAAATACAAAGAAAAGGGGTGATTGGAGTGCGCAACCTATTGTCTCTATGGTCACGTATATAACATGTACCACCCAGTTTGTCCAATCAGTACTCAGAAGTCCTTTCTGAAGGTATTTTCTGTATGTCCAATATTGAGTTTGTTTGCAGTAATATATATATATATATATATGGGTTGATGTATACAGTTACTGGTAAATGATGGCTGTTATTTATTTATATTCTGAACACAGCTGTGTTTTGGATAATATGGTATATTATTTAAATAAAAAATCAACAATATATATATATATATATATATAATTCAATAATAAATACAGGCTTCAATGATATATATATATATATATATATATATATATATATATATATATATATATATATATATATACATATATATATGATTCAATTGAAACACAACTCACTAATATTCAAATGAGACAAATGCATAACAGATGTGTTAACACCCCTGTAGGATATAAATATGGTGGGTATTTGACCAGTCAGCTACCAGACAAGACAGCACACATTGAGCTTGAAGATCTGTGACAGTGTATCATTACTCTGGTAAGTTTTCTAATATTCTACTGTTTGTTATATATATATTTCAATGTATTATACACAGCCATTTAAAAATGTATTATTTAGAGACAGGGTTTTAATACGTTTTTAAACAATCTTAAAATATAGCTTGTTACTGTATACTAATTATTGTGGGCCTAGCCTGTATAGATTTTTACTCTGGTTTAGTATGTTGTGGAATTACAAAAACCCATCATGCCTGGTCACAATTTTGCTATTAGGCCTTGTTAATACAGTTGGGAATGCATACTGGCTGCTTGTAGTTGATCATTTATTTAGGAAAGAAAAGATTGTGTCTATAGTGCGATAACTGATCATTTGTATGTGTAGAGCTGTGATTAGTGTATTGTGGACTGTACATTATACATATTGCTTTTAAAAATACAGTATGTTGTGTTATTACAATTTACAATTAGTTAATGTTAGTCATTTCTATAGAATTCAATGTCAGGTTGTATTCATAGATGAGGTTTTTTGGTATTACGGCAGCACTAATACAAAGAGCAGCATGCTGGGTCTTTGTTATTTATATTTATAAATAGTTTCATTTTAATATTGTATCAGAGTATTATACATAATGATTTTAAATAATGAGCTAGTTATTACATTTTCATGTGTAAAGCCGCACGCAGATTTTGGTATAACGGCGGTATAAAGTGATTTTTGTTATTATAGTGTAATTTTATAGGTTTAGCAAATGTGCATGATACATTAGCGCAGTGGTTCTCAAACTGTTGGGGCTCCACAATGCTGCCATGTATGTGCTGTCTGCTGACTACACATGTGATATAATGAGCTTCTGCAGTAGCTTGCTGGGTCCCCTGTAATTAATTTTTATTGACTGATGGTGCCCCATAATTATTTTTATTGTCTGAAGGGTCCCCAGAGCAAAATGGTTTGAGAGTCCACACATTAGCAGTTTTATGTGATTTTGTGCATGCAAATTCTTTATGGTTGCTTATTGTTGTCTGTTATTATCAACAGAGCCATCTAGTGGTTGTTGCAGAAACTGCCTTTGAACTATAAATATTCACCACAACTTAAGCTACTGTATCAATTAACAAAACATCAACATGCAGGTGTGTATATGATATTTACAATAGTTTAACAATAGCTTATCGTATTGTTATATCAACTTATTATTATTTATTACAGAGAAAGGAATACAAAACCATTAATGCAAATACAATCAGTCTCAGAGATTTTCAAGATTTACCTAGCTATCAACCGCAATCAAATGAGCAGTCAAATACTTGTAAGTTTACATATCAAAGACACATTGTTGTTGCTAGGGCATGATTTGTTAAGACACAGGGCCTATTGACAGGGTTATAAATGTTACGCTGTTGGTGTTAATTATTATTACCAGGGTCAGTTGTGTTAGTCACGAAATCTGTTAAGACAAGCGCCCTATTGGTATAAATGTTACACGTGTTGATTGTATTTTTCGGTCTACAAAATTGTTGTGTTAATTTTTATTTTATTTTTTATTTATATATCTATTTTCTATTAAAATTGTTAATTTTCATAAAACAGTTTCAGATATCACAAATGACGCATCTGAAGTTGGATCATTTGGTTCGGATTTCACAGTCGGGCCGGATCTGATGACATTCGAAAACCCATACGCCGCATACTCTGATTTGTCCGAATCGCAAAAATGTAGGTATACATATTCATATAAGCCATCAAAAATGTAATGTATGTTAAAAGAAATATACGGGGGGAGTGTCGAAATTTCAAAAAATATGTCTCTCTCTCACTCTCTCTCTCTCACGCTATCTCGCGCACACTCTCTCGCTCTCTCTCATATGTATATATATATAAATCCGGTTATATTCATTTTTATACCACCTGTAATATTAATGTGTTATTTGTTCTCTGTTAGTATCACCGATTATGTCGAAAGCTGATGCAGAACACATAATGGATGATCTCTGGAATTTACCATCGGCAAAACACTATAAACCATTATACCAGAACCCGGCTATACAAGGTGAATTTTGACACATGGCTAGTGTTGTTTTTATAATGTGTTTTTGTGTTAAATGTTGCATATCGCCGCAAATTCATGAATAGTGGCCACATGGGTTGTTGTTATCATGACTTAAATGGTGTTTTTTTCTCAAGTCAGCGAATGTGTCGTTAATTGATAATATATGAATTACAGATGCTATAGCTAGCCAGTATGAACCTACGGTACCTAGGGCCGATACGTGTGAAGCTGGACCATCCGGATATAGAGAACCGACATCGGGTGTTAGATCAAACGCCAAGCAACCCAACTGCGCATTGGCTAAAGGCACAAAAAGAGCCCAGACCATCGATCAATCTTTCTGGGCAATGGCTAAAGGAACCATGCCTGCGCAAACCTTTGACAAATACCCAGGTATGTTATGTAATGTTATGTTTATTTATTTGGTTTCTTATATAGGACAACATTTACCATTGTTCTTTACAAATGGAAACCACAGGTATTAAACAGACTGTGTAGACGTAAGCCGACAAGGAGGGGTTTGGGAGGTGATCCTGAAGGTGTTATAAAGCGACTGTCTTTGTGTCCGTGTATGTGTAACTAAACGGTGTGATTTTTATTACAGTAGGAACCACGCCGTTGGAAATATCTGGCAAATACCCAGGTGTGTAATGTAATGTTTATTTAGTTTCTTATATAGGACCGCATTCACCATTGCTCTTTACAATTGGAAACCACAGGTATTAAACAGACTGTGTAGATGCAAACCGACATGGAGGGTTGGGGGTTTTGGGAGGCGGTCCTGAATGTGTTATAAAGCGGTTGTCTTAGTGTCCGCGAATGTGTAACTAAAACGTTGTTATTTTTTATTTACAGTGGATCCGCGACAATACGCAAAAATGATAGCCGCTGCCAGGGTTGCTCAACCACTCAATGCTGAAACGGATGGGGGAGAATGCGCTAAAACGGTGATCGACCCACAACACCAAGAAGATGTATCTAGGGCCGAGATCATGGCCACCGACCGCGACGATTTCAAGCCAAGCAAGCGCAGAAATCCAAAAAGTCGAACGGATCAAGAAAACAAGTCAGATTTATCAGACCTTAAAGAAGGCTGAAATATTCGGAAGGTAGACCTGTAAGAAAAAGGATTGCATTACAAACAGTGCCAACCGTGAGTAATGTGGATTACCCGCACGCATTTACCACACCTGCAACACCTACTGAATCCGGCATTGATATACCTGGTAATACAAAGACTGTGAAGATTCGTAAAACTTTACGGCTGTCAAGAGAGAGATACACTCCGCTGATGGATGACGATGTCATTGTGATTTCAGACACGCAGGAACGGCCTACTGCAGAAACGCAAAGCGTGGTCAGTAACACGCCTGCTGATACATTATCCGTTAATGATGAGGACTTAAATGGGCAAACATTTTTTACCACCCCTAGTGAAGAGTCAGTCTCAGGTACCCCGCAGAATGATGATGAGGTTGTAACATCTGTAGCCGGAATCCCTGATAGAGCAATGGGCGATGATTACGCAACAATACCCAGTGTTTTTACTACGGGCGGCGAGGCAACCGCATCGGGCGATGATGCTGCCCCGCCGCCCGTGGTATCAACAGACATAGTTGATGGGGGTCAGAATGAGGAGCAATTAGGACAAGATGTGGAAATACAATACTATGCGGTTATGGGGAGGATGCGTGAGCATATAGGACACATGCGTAGAAATGTCAATTCCCTGTTGAACCGTATAAAAGATGACTTTTATGGTTCAAAAAGGAAACCAGAAATCATTAAAGAGCTTGTAGAAATGTATATGAATGTGATGTCAAATCATATAGAAGAGACGGTGAAGACTAGGGAGTTTATTAAAGCGAACATGTATCATTTTGCTGAGATAATTGAAACTGCCCCGTGACTAGGCATGGTGGGGTATGGGTTGAAATGTGAAAATCTCACACTTATTTCGCCGTTCGAAAATAAAACAGGCTTTAAAATGCATATACAGGCTGAGAAAGCGTAAACAACACAGGGTGCGAGGCACCCCCCCAACCCAGTGTGCACAGGCTGACAAATCACCGGACCAACCATTACCGGGTGACGCGGCGTCACCTGAACATGTTGAACTCCCCGCAACACCCATGCATAATGACATAGAGGGGGGTGCGTCACCCGGTAATGGTGAAGGTCGGCGAGATGTGTACTTAGAAGCTGTTAACAGGTATGAGCGATACCATCCTAATTTCAGAGCCGTTAAGTATCGTAATCATTTTCAATTTGTTAATTTGGAAAGAGTTACATCATTTGCAGAGGGTGTTGAAGCCATACACAACGCTATACAGGTTATGATTGATGAATTCATGGTTGGTGTTGACCCTAATGATCGTGTACAGTTAAGATTGGAGGGGGGTGGTTTACACAACGCCATCTACTCACACCGAAAGCCGCAAGAATCATTAGACGCAGTCAGTTTCTTGAATCAAATTACAAACACTCTTCAAAGTAACGCTGAATTTTTATTAGCCACGGGTTTAAGGTTTGTGATCACTGTTTTTAGAAATAGATCGGGTGGGGCCCTAACTGGTCGCGGCCTTAGACGCATTCCATACAGCTTAATTATAGAAAGGCGCAGAAGACACCTGTATGATTTCAACAATACGCACAATTATTTATACTTTGCAACATCGATCTGCAAACTTCTGGATAAAGGTAATGCCACAGACGCTGAAATACACGATCGGGCGCTTCAAATTCATAAGGATTTGAACCTACCGATCGATAAAACAGTCAGCTTTAGCGACGTTGTTGTTTTTGAAAAACACTTAAAAACAAAAATTACAATATTATATAATAATAATCGTTCTTGGCATTACTTTTCTTCAGTATCGCGCTACGATAATACCCTGTATGTATTATATCACGATTCACTCTTTTATGGCGTGATTAATATTGCCGCATTTCTCGGGGCGAGGAATTTTTGTGGGTTCTGTAATAGAACTTATGAGCGTAGGAATAGCCACGATTGTCTTTTCTTTTGTAAGGCTTGTCACAGACAAGCGTGCGCTGATGATGGGGTTTCCGCTTTAAGATGCTCGGTTTGTAGGGTATTTTGCAGGTCGAGTGAATGTTTAGAGGAGCACAAATCCTTAGCTTTAGATCGCAAAATATCCTGTCTTGAACATGTTTATTGCGACAGGTGTTGTCTCTACCGTCGCAGGTCTCATGAGTGTCAGGGGCTAAAGTGTTCTACTTGCAAGGCATATGTTGATGGGTTTGCGGATCATTTGTGTTACATACAGCCCATCAAAGCGGAAGAACCCACCACCAAATACATCTTTTATGATTTGGAATGTATGCAGGAGACAGGTATACATATACCAAACTACTGTTATGCTCTCACATTAATGGGTGAGAAATCCTGGGAGTTTAAGGGCAAAGGTTGTATCGATGATTTTGTAAAGACTTCATGAAACCAAAATTTGCGCATTACACATTCATAGCCCATAACGCTGGGCAGTATGATGCGTATTTTGTATTGAACAAGATCATCAAAGAACGGTATACAGTATCCCTCATCTCTAATGGCGGAAATATAATGTGTATCACAATAAAAGATCTGAAGATTAGGTTTATAGACTCTCTCAACTTTCTCCCCATGAAATTGAGCAGATTTCCAAAGGCCATGGGATTTGATGGCGTTAAAGGTCATTTCCCGCATTTTTTTAACACAGCCGATAACCAAAATTACATAGGGGACATGCCCTCAATAGAATATTTTGGCCTACAACACATGATGCCTGAGGAGGCCGCTGAAGTTACAAAGTGGTACGAAAAAAACAAGCACAAGTCGTTTAATTTTCAAAAATAATTAATACGATATTGTAAAGAGGATGTGAGAATATTGCAAAAAGGGTGCGCCGCTTTCAGATCAGCCATTATAGCCATGACAGAACAGGAATTTGTAATAGCGGCAGAGAAAAAAGATGTAGCCGTTAAACGTCATGTTGATCCATTCCAACTGACGACTTTAGCGTCGGTTTGTATGGCTATGTATCGTTGTAAATATTTACAGGCAAACACATTGGCTCTTTGTACCCATGTGGAAGAAAATGAGGGAGACAGATGCGGATCTACAGGTTTTTCTGAAAGGTTTGGAAATACCTGACCCCTTGGATCCTCGTGATGGTCTTTATGGCGGCCGCACTAACGCCATAAAACTTTATCACAAGAGTGCGATGAAAAAATACACTATTTTGACTTTACTAGCCTATACCCATTTGTCAACAAAACCAAAACATATCCTATACGTCACCCACGCATCATTTATAAGGACTTTGATGATGTCACAAAGTATTTCGGTTTTGTTAAATTAAAAATTAATCCTCCGCGAGGCCTTTTCTTTCCGGTTTTACCGGTTAAAATGAATGGTAAGTTAATGTTTCCACTGTGTCGCACATGCGCCGAATCTGGACAGTGTGAGCCTTGTGTTCATGACTCAGAAAACCGCGCCCTAACCGGTACATGGTGCACAGTGGAGATAAATCTTGCTATAGAAAAGGGGTACAAAGTGTGTAAAATCTATGAGGTGTGGCATTTTGATGAGAGATCTGATGATTTGTTTTCAGGTTACATTAAAACACACCTCAGAGATAAACAGGAGGCTTCTGGTTACCCCAATTGGTGTATAGACTCTGTGAAACAACAAGAGTACATAGACGCGTATCAAAAAAATGAGGGCATAGCTTTAAGACACGAACACATAAATGTCAACCCCGCCAAAAGACTAATTTCTAAATTGTTTTTAAACTCATTATGGGGTCAATTTGGTCAACGTAGCAACATGCCCAATACTTGTCTAGTGACAGATCCTGATAAGATTTTTGAATATGCCTTCCTACCACACTATGAGGTGTCTGCTTTAGACTTCATAGACTCAGAAACTGTTATGGTCAACTGGAAATACGCCAAAGACCATTATACCAGGGCTTCAACTACAAATATATTTATAGCAGCATTTACCACAGCACACGCACGCATCGAGTTGTACAACCTATTGGATAGATTACAAGATAGATGTCTGTATCACGATACAGATTCTGTAATTTTTGTCAGCAGGCCCGGTGACTGGAATTCCGCCATTAGGTGATTATCTAGGGGAATTGACCAGCGAGCTACCAGCTGGTACGCATATAACAGAGTTTGTTTCAGCTGGCCCCAAGTCATACGGCTATCGACTAAGCAACGGCAAGACGAGCCTCAAGGTCAAAGGTATAACGTTGAATGTTTGTAATGAGCAGCACGTTAACTTTGACAGTCTGAAAGAACTGGTCTTAGATTACCCTTTAAACCCCAAAAGGCGAGGATCAGAAAAAAATTGTGACCAGGCAGCCCGGTATAGTACGTGTGAAAAAGTACTGGCAGATTGAAACCTGTATGCTGCAGAAAACGCAAAAGTGCGTTTACACTAAACGTAACCTTACGGATAATTTTACAACCCTACCGTTTGGTTATTAAGATGGACATCCGTTTTCAGCACCCCTTCTCCTGTATTTTAGCTGGGCCCTCCAATTCGGGGAAAAGTTATTTTGTAAAAACGCTAATACAACATGCATCCACACATATGACGCATGTACCTGATAATATTGTTTGGTTTTACACCTGTTGGCAACCAATATATGATCAACTTCTGAGTGCTCACCCTGGTATGCGTTTTATAGAGGGGTTGCCCGAGTCATTTAGCGACGACCAGCTTTTTCCCCCTGATAAGGTTAATTTAGCGGTGATAGATGACTTGATGGATGCCGCGAGTAATAATTCTGAGGTTGAGAAAGCGTTCACAAAGTATGTGCACCATCGTAATCTCAGTATCATGTACCTTGTGCAAAACATATTTTGTCAAGGTAGAAAGAGCAGGACTATACATTTAAACACAAAATATATGGTCCTGTTTAAAAACCCCAGGGATAAAATGCAGGTTAGCATTCTGGCTAGACAAATGTACCCATCAAAATATCGTTTTTTTCTTGAAGCCTATGAGTCCACTACGGAGCCACCATACGGTTATTTACTGGTTGATTTAAGAAACAATGCCCTTGATGATTATCGTTTACGAAGCGGTTTATTTCCGCCCGACACACCAGTAGCTTATGTTGTTAAGAAGCGGGGTTCTAAATAGCTATAACCGTGCATCCTATAGTCATTCATTATCACTTCTAACAGCTGTGAACATGTCGACCAGGATAAGGCGTAATTGGGCCCTTTTAAAAACTCTCATTAAAGCCAAACCATCCCAAAGAAACGCTATATTATCCAACGCTTCAAACGATTTGGTGACAGCCATATGTGAGATTGCTCTCAATACGCTTAAAGGTAAAATACCCCTGTCACAGCGTCAGTTGAACTACCTTAAAAAGAAGAGGAACCTTATAAAATCGCTTTGTAATAAGAAATGTGCCATTGGGAAAAAGAAGAGGTTGGTGAAACAGTCGGGTGGGTTTATCGGATCGTTACTAGGATTTGCTATTCCATTAATTACCGGACTACTGTCTAATCGGTGATGGAATACGCTGAGAAAATGTATCTGGTACCCCAGCAACAGATAGACCATTTAAACAACAAACCAACCAGCGATGATATACGCAAAACAGCCACGCAAAGCCTAGATGCTGAGATCATAAGTATACTACATAATAATGCTTTATCAGAGTATGAAAAGGCAAAATGCTACACAGCTGTATTACAGAGATACCTGGTGTTGAGTAAACAATCTGATAGAGAAATGTCAACTTTAACGCTTTTATCACCCGGTGCAAATGCTGTTGAGGATACAACTAATCCTACACAAGACGATGCTACCGACGCTGTTTACCACGATGTATTGAACAGTGTTAATGCCCGGTATAAAAAGAACTGTGAAATACTAAAGAGTAAAATGGTTCGCTCTAAAGACATTGCGAATTGGGACAGCAAGGGTGTGTTTATGTATAAAGGCATCACAGTGCCAGGATCCAATGTGTTAGACTTGATAAGGGGTATCACACAAAATCACAGCGTGACGGGTCATAAAATGCCTAACGGCTGGATTGAATTTATGCTCGCTATGGCTGAGTTGAATATCCCATCCACTGTAGTTGGTAATGAATCAAACATTACATTACAGTTAGATCGCTTAAAAGCTGAAATCTACGATGATGAAATTGGCAATGTAAATATAGCCTCCCCAATACACAACATTAAAAAAAGTCATATAAATGTTTTAAATTCCCCCGGGTTAACAACGCCACACGGCTACTTACTACCGAGGAAAAGATCCATAAATCTGTTTTAGGATTCGCAGTGGTTGAACCTTTAACATATAACTAATTTATAATGTTTTTATACAATGTATTTTTGTGTGTTTAATTTGTACGATGACGTTTAATTTGTATTGTATCATGTATATTTAGTGTATTGTTTTAAATGTAAAGTTTATCGTGTTATTCGTGACTATTTTGCTGTAAATACATTTTGTCTGTACCAATAAAATATGATTATGATTTATAAAATACTGTTTTGTTCTTTGATTCTAATCAGTTTGTCTGCAAAAATACGCAATCACGCGATATAAAGTTCAATAAGCAAGATTTTTTAATAGAAAGTAACCATAAGCAATGTACATACAGCATTTCAATCACAACATTAGTTACAAGTTACACAAACAATTTTGTATTACACATTATTTTTATCAAACACATGTTAGTTACTGGTGACACAGGACTGTATACAGTTACCCGTATATCGACTCAAACAATGACTTCTAGGGAGACGTCTTACAAAGTTTGATACAAAGCGATCATTGCGTTTTGTATCAAAACTAAAACGGGCCAACACATTTGTGTATATTTGTAATTTTTACACATAAAAAATATAAAGTATATACAATATTGTCCACAAACGGTGCTGTTAAAACCTTGCAACTGCTTATTTTGGTGGTAAATTCTTTTTGAATTTGAGTTTAAAAAATTTATTATGGCCTTTGGGAATAGGGGGTAGTCAGGTTCTAATCCGTAAGAGTCCAAAAAGTAACACTCGCGCTGGTTGTTAAAATAAACAGCCAACCGGGTTGGGTGCTGGTGTGTGTGTTGATTACAAACGCGCAGGGGTATTGCGATAGTTTACCGCTCGGTAGCATATCGCACGGGTAGGTCCCTTTAAAAAACAGGCGCGTCACCGGATTAGCGTACAGTATATATCTGTAATGTGTTCATATCGCTGCTGGGGTGATGAATATTGGTAAATATACGATAAATATAAAAATTATTTATTTCATTTATAGATAATCATACAGCACATCGCGCCTCTGGTTGATCTCGATGATATTATCAAATAATGCGTATATTATTATGTTGACTGTCCGGTCTAGTGCTCCTGCAAACCGGAATTCAGCTCGTAGATTTCAGGTTCTGATTAGAGACAGATGCTCCGCGCATTCCTGTTCAGGTGACAGATCAAAAGCAAATAGTGTGTAGCCGTTGAGGTACTCTTCACGGTCAATTAGTATACCCGAATCTGATTTCTGCTTATTTGTGATCTGAATGAGTGACATATACTCACGAACCGCATTACCGTGTTCAAAGTCTGGTTGAAATGGTTTGGCCGGATGCGGTGTTCCATCCAGGTATAGGGATGCGAAGTTTACATTTTTATGTTCAAACCGTAGAGGGTTTTTGTCATAGGCTCCTGAAAATGCTTCATTATCTACAAAAGCGGCTATAACGGTTTTTGGTACCTGGCCTAAAAACAGATTTTCTAAATTAAATACGCGACTCCCAGCCGGTATGCTATAGATCTTCATGCCCACTCTATCGATAGCATATTTGGCATTGGTGGTCAGTAAGGCCTGGGCGTGTCCAATCCGGACGGCGGGTGAGACCTAAACTCTTTTCACAAACAGGGATGCTGCAACAATCTGAATTTTAAAGGCCTCCGCTTCAGCAGACATTAAGCAGAAAGCATCTTTGTTTCTGGTGAGTTTTATCTTCAAGTCCACGGCGTTCAATATTAGTTTATGTTGATGAAAAAGGTCGCAGTGTAGCGGCCCCAATAATTCAACCGTTCGACTTTGTGCCGTTGTTCTTGCCCTTTTTATAAACCCTGTGTTTACACCATCCAGGGTTCTGGTGTTGTGTTCTCCAGCCACATCTTTGTAGAATAATCCAGTTGTGTGTTTTGTGGATAACGCATCTGAGCTATAATTCAGTATGGTCTCTATGTAGGCCCTATAAGCGTAAAGATTATTGGACTGCGATATGAGCCTATCGCCCAAAGTAACATCAACCTGGCTAAATAAAGTTGCTATGGGGTAATTAATAAGAGCGACCTTGGCGTCTTGAGGTATAGCCGTGTTATCAGGCCGTACGATCTTGCAGGTCACGTACAGCAACGTGTTGTTCAGATCGTAGTAGTGTTCCCCGCTGGCCGCTATGTAGAATTCAAGCGGCGCGGTCTCGGATAATGCCGCCAAAGGTTGAACTTCGACGTAGAGGCTTTTCTCTATGCTGGTCTGCGTCAGTGGTACGTCAAAAAGATCAAGTTCAGATTTTGCGCATTCCATGGATTCATTGTGTATGAAAGACATGCTTAAAAAATATCCCTGACCCTCCGCTTCGGTTTCCTTTTTTTAATTAAGCCGCGTCTGCTCCGTTTTTTGTTTAAAAGGGGCCTGCACCATGTCGGAAGTCGTATTGGCCGCTTCCGTTTATTTTTAGCCGCCCCTTTCCTGGCATAGATTAAACCTGATCCATCTTGCTTCGCTTGATTTGCGTCGTGTATTTTGCTCACAACCGCCGCTGTGGCTTGTCCGATGACGTCTTTCGCGATGTTGCGTGCTGCATTCTTCACGTGGGGCTTTGCTAACGCCAGACCTCAGTATCAGCTGTGATGTTCTCGGTTTTTAGTTTGTTTCTATACTTAGTTTTTTAGTTAGTTTTAATTTCTTAAATTTTTGTATTATTATTATTTTATATTAATTTAATATTTGATATTCACATGTTATTATTTTATTATTTTATTATTTTTTTATTTTTTTAAATTTAAATTTTTTATTTTTTATGGTTGTTTGTTTTTTATTTTTTATTAATTATTTAATTAATTAATTAGGTTATGGTAATATCTTAACAGTTGAGGAGAAAGGCTAGACTGTTATAATTGAGGGGAGATCTTATGGTTTGGGGTAGTCAAAATACCCTGGTTGAAGATGTGAAGGGAGAGGTATACACTTAGGGGAAGAAATACAATAGTTAGCAAGAAGAAGCCAACGGAGGCGAAACACGTGTTCAAGCAGGCGCCCCACGTTACCCCCACTCGAGTAAGACAGACCTGTGCTCTCCCATCCCAATCCCCCTGCATACAGCCGACTTTGGGAATCTCCAACCCGCAAGCTCGCGTCCTGACGCCCGCCGCGATGTACGGCGGCAACTGAACTGATTACAAGCCGCTGCTATCTCTCACTCATCTATCAGGACGGATCGCCGCACTCCCCCAGCCGCATCTTGGTCAGAGACTGCCCACACCGCACGAGTAATCAGGCTCCCTGGATCCATCTCCCCAGCCGGCACACTAGAGGATAAGGTACAGGAGTTGCCACAGTCTGAACTTTCAGCTGTGGTACACTCCATAAATAACGCTAGTATTATACCATTGTCTATTTAAATGCCAGGTTCTATTATCTGCATAATTGGCTAAATCGCTACATCAGACATTTATTGTGTCAGTCACTAACACTGTATCCGGGTTCATCTTTGAGGATTGATTTGGCTGTTTTGATTAATACTCGCACTCAGCCACCTGTCATTAGCAAGTCACAGTGCCTCCGGAGGATCAAAGCATATCAACATTGTTTCTGTGATACACTATGACCTAATGCCAAATTATCAAACCAATTGTATCAAAACCTCTGACTAATCCTTTTCAAAATGTACTGTAACCAAAGCCATGTGTATATGTTACTAAGAAAAGTGTGAGACACACACTGGAACCTAAGCCGCATTAATAACCAGGTTTTTGCAAACCTATCACCTAATACCTAATTAGCGCATCCAGCTCTTTTTACCATATTACCTGCTGCGAATAATTGAACCTTAAACTGTATGCACACGATACCAGGGTTACTGGTGTGATATATACATAATCCTTTGCTTTTTTGTCCCAAATAATTGGGTTAACTTCCAGCATTTCGGATGCTATCCAGCAGTTAACCTGAGCTGTTGGGTCGTGACACAACTCACAACAAGTATACCACCATACCTCACTGGTGTGCCCAAACCCGTCTCGAACTTGGAAGCCAAGCAGTGAAGGGCCAGGGCAGTATCCAGGTGGGTGACCCCTGGAGAAGTCCAGGTGTGGTACTGTACCTAGGTATCCCAGTCAACAGACAAACAGCACAGGAGCCGCCTACTGCTCGATTTCAATAATAATAATAATAAAAAAAAAATTTTGTTGGCACATACAGGCAATAATTGTAATTATTTTCAGCTCACTGATAGAGCCACCCAGTAACGTGGGGTTACTGAACCCCAACCTGTGTAACAGTTTGGGGCAACTAACTCATTTTTGCCACCTTTGGTCACTCTGGTTATTATACCTCTGATGACTACATACAACAAATGATAAATTACACGTGTGGTAAACTTTAAAAATTGATATATGTATCAATAATTATCATTTATTAGTACCACACAACAAAAACAACCAGGAGATTCAGAACAATGTTTATTGTACTCATGCGCCATGCCATTGTATCTTAACAAGTCCACATTAAAAGTTATGTTTTAAATACTAATTAATATACATTACATTTCTAAAGAGTGCGCCCAAAAAGCGTTTACTTTCCTTTGTTTTGCTTCTTGCAAACACAAAACAAACCCACCCTCAGGTATTGTATTTCTGTAAGAGCTACTTCCCAATCTCCACTTAAGTCTATCGGCCTTGCTAGCTTTGTGGTATAGTTAGAAATCTTATTTTGTGGAAATGTATCGGCTGAGGCGTTACTCGGCAATGTTATGTAGAAGGGTTTGTCATCCATCTTCCTCTTTGTTTATATATCTTTTATCTCCGATGCAGCGACCCAACTGTTAAATTTTGTGGGGTATCCGCGCCACTTGACTAATACGTATTTCCTCCCTCTAACCGTCTTATTTTTTAAAATCTTCTCCACTTTTTAAATCCTATTATAGTTTTTCGGTATACTTTGAAGTTCTTCGGGGTAAAAACTACCCGTTATAGCTTCCCCGTAGAGATCCTCCAACGTGTAAAGCGGCTTAAGCCCTTTAGTGTTCACGCTGCGTATTACAAATATTTCCTCAGAAAAACTCTGTTCGTAACCTTTCTGAAATATATCCTTATATTTTGATATACGAACGTGGTCCCCGACCGCTAAAAAAGCCTTTGTTTTCTTACTTCTAAAGTAATCGCCATATATCGTCTTGAAGACATCCAGCGCATTAGAGCCATCCACCTCATTCGGCGCTCGCTTAATCGTTCTATGGTATGTGTTATTATAACTGGTAATGAACGCTTGTAAAACGTCTACATATCGGTATGTATTATTCGCCGTGAAATATCGCCACATTCGTGTTTTTAAAGTCCTATTGAAGCGTTCTATAACGGCTGCTTTCACATCATTATTGGTTGTGAAATGTTGTATACCGTATTTTTCTAACAACTTTTTTAGGACTTTGTTTAGAAACTCTTTACCGTTATCGGTTTGTAGTTTCCTCGGTACGTCCCCCTTTTGGAATAATTTTTCAAAAGCCTTAGCGACAGTCGTCGCGCTCTTAGCTGTCAGACTTTCAGCCCAGGCCCTCTTACTGAATATATCGATGACGGTTAGTATATATTTTACGCCGTCGTTGTGCTTTGCCAGATCTATGAGCGATACCAAATCACATTGCCACTGTTGATTTATATCCGATACGCATATCATATTCCTTTTATAGTTTTTTTCTAGCCGGTTTGTGCAATGTGTACGCGTCTTGTTCTTTTAACCATTTTCTCACATCGGTTCTTTTAAATTTATTTTTCAAAGCTTTATAATATTTATCAATGCCGCAAAAACTACCCGGCTTTAATACATTATAATACCAGGCTTTCAGCTGGCTGTTTTGATGATCAGCGTTGCGAGACATCCTACACAAATCAAATTTGATATAAAACAAGATCTACAGTTCTACGAATTATATATCTGTTGTATACTATATTTTTCTAACATCTTTTTTAGCATTATGTTTAGAAATTCTTCCAGCTGGATAAGAAATCATTAAGCTATCTTTATAAATTAATTTATACAGCTGTGGTGTTATTTGACTGTTTAATATTAATTATACTACTTTGATATCAAACGCGATATGATCTATCAAGTTTGATATCAAACGCGAGTTTGATATCAAACGCGATATCAAGTTTGATATCAAACTGTATAAAAGGGGCGTGGACCTGTCAAAACCAATTAGTTTGAAGAAAAAGTGTGCCTTATCTACTGTCATCTTACAATATGCTGTGCCAAAGACCTAAGATTGTAATTTGTTATAGATTCCACCATAATGTTTGAATGTGTTTGCATTGATACTCAATGACGGCAATGAAATCAGTTGTGGTGTTGTTGTTTGAAACACAACGCTCCTGAGTTGATAACTTGTATGTGTTGATGAATTCCACATCCACTCCTGAGATTTAGCACCTACTGTGTGACATATCCTCCAACATCTGAGGGTCAGAAATCGGTAAAAAATCAGAAAGGGACGTGGCCATACCTCCATTTCTATACTTTCAAATTGTACAGTTTCTAGGGTGTGTAATTACAGGCGCTGAGTGCGAAGGGACCGGGGTGGGCGTTACTTACCCCGCCATAATTAATTAAAAATTCACTGCTCCCTGCCACTGCCACTCCCCTCACCGAACCTGCAGCAGTCTCTGAGGTCTGGGGATCTGTAAAGCACATGCACCGGGCATCTCTACCAAACAGTGGGGCAGCCCCTGAGTGTGGGAGCAGGTCCACGGGCCTGGCCACATGATGTCATGACGCGACGCACGCTACCCGCACCACTGTAATGCCCCACTGGGAATGGGTGCAATGGGCCAAATTCTTCCCTACACCCGCCGAGCCAATCCACTGATCAAGCCATCACAATCATCAATGGGTGCATTGATAAGGTTTGAGTGTAAGAAGTTGAAGAATAAGATTGAGAAAAAGAATTGCCATGTTACAAAGTGTACAATTTACTCAATAAATCATGAAAAAAATGTAAGTGTACATAGAAGTACAATCAAGAAATGAAAGTAGGATTAAAAAATAAGTTCTGATTCAAACTGATAATTGTTTGGATGGGGTGGGTTGTGAAACAAATCTATAGGTGGGGGTATGGATATTGTGGGCATAATTGGTGTTTGTTACACCTACATGGGGCCCTCAATTGATGGGATTTTCACTACAGTGTCACGGTCACATTGTCACCATAGGGGGATTCCCAATTGGGGTCCAGGTGGTCTTTTAGGGACCCTTTAAAATCCTGTAGGTCTCTTCTCCTTGAGCTTACGGTCTTCCTTAATGATAGTCAATCACTGAGGGAGACCATAGGCTCCAGGAGAAGAGACCAATGGGATTGTAAAGGAGTCCCTAAAAGACCACCTGAACCCCAATTGGAAATCCCCCTACGGTGACACTGTAGTGAAAATTTCTCATCATCTGGGTACCCAATGTAGGTGTACCAAACATCAATTATGCCCACAATATCCATACCCCCTCCACCTATAGATTTGTTTCGCAACCCACCGCCATCCAAACAATTATCCGTTTTAATCATAATTAATTTTTTAATCCTACTTTCATTTCTTGATTGTACTTCTATGTACACATATTTTTTCACAATTTATTGAGTAAATTTTACACTATAACATGACAAATCTTCATCTCAGTCTTATTCTTCAACTTCTTACACTCATAACATTCAAACAAATGCATGCAGCGCTCATGCCCATCGACCAAACATTATCTATGAACCAAAAGAGTCTGGGAAACCCTTAAGGCAGAGCAGTGCCTGATATCCAACTGACTAACAGGGTGATCAATGGGTGCATTGGCCAGGACAAAGATTTCTCAGTGCAACTGGAGGACTGGAGAGACGGATATGGGGAACAAAGTAGAAATGGTACATTAGGTACAGTTTTTATTTGCCGGTACAGACTTTTAAATAAACGGCAAATTATTTTTTATGTGTTCTGTGAGTTGTACTGTTTTTGTGTGTGTGTTGTAATGTATGTGGTTTTGTGTGTTATATTACATAGTTACATAGTTACATAGTAGGTAAGGCTGAAAAAAGACTTGCGTCCATCTAGTTCAACCTGGTATAGATATCCATTGCTGATTTGGTAGGTTCTGGTATTTTACAGACAGATTATATTTCTTATTTGTACCCATGGATGTTTTTCTCCAGTAAATGTTTGTCCAACTTTGCCTTGAACGCATTTAATGAGCCAGCCGTTACCACCTCTCCGGGAAGAGAGTTCCAGAGTTTGACTGTTCTGACCGTAAAGAAATTCTTTCTACTAGCTGAATGAAATCTTTTTTCTTCTAATCTATACTCATGCCCTCGCGTCCTAGATTCCTTTCTAGTAGAAAATACGGTGTGTGACAGTCCCTTATATTGGCCCTTGATATACTTGTACATGTTGAGCATGTCCCCCCTTAAACATCTCTTTTCTAATGTAAATAGTCCCAAATTGCTTAATCTCTCCTCGTAGCTTAAATTCTCCATTCCCCTAATAAGCTTTGTTGCTCGCCTTTGGACTTTTTCTAATTCTATGATGTCCTTTTTATAGTGTGGGGCCCAGAACTGTACTCCGTACTCTAGGTGAGGTCTCACCAATGCATTATATAGTGGCATACTTACCCTTGAGTCCCTAGTTTCCATTCCCCTCTTAATACATGCCAGAATTTTGTTGGCCTTTTTTGTAGCTACATTACAATGGGCACTACATCCTAGATTGCTGTCTATTTGGACTCCTAGATCCTTTTCAAGTATGGAATTACCCAGTTCCTCTCCGCTAAGGTTGTAACTTGCACACTGGTTGTGTCTCCCAAGGTGCATAACCTTACATTTATCTACATTGAACCTCATCTTCCATTTTTTTGCCCACTCATCTAGAATTGCAAGATCATTTTGAAGCATGGTGACATCTTCTGGTGATTTGATGACTTTGCTAAGTTTTGTATCGTCCGCAAAGATGGATACATTGCTGAGTAACCCTATCCCAATATCGTTAATAAAAATGTTAAACAAAATGGGCCCCAAAACCGAACCCTGGGGCACTCCACTTAGTACCGGTATCATATCTGATACGGCACCATTCACAACCACTCTTTGTTCTCTATTACATAGCCAATTCCCTACCCATCTGCAGATATTTTCACCCAATCCTAGGTTCTCCATTTTATTAATCAATCTCTTGTGTGGGACAGTATCAAATGCTTTAGCGAAATCTAGGAAAATCACATCTACAGCATTTCCATTATCAAGGTTTTTGCTAACCTCTTCATAGAACCCTAGTAGATTAGTTTGGCATGAACGATTTTTCACGAACCCATGTTGGTTAGTACTGAGTAGACGGTGATGATCTAAATATTCTTGGATACCATCCCTTAAAAATCCTTCAAATAGTTTACCCACAATTGATGTTAAACTAACGGGTCTGTAATTAGCGGGATCTTCCTTTTTTCCTTTTTTGAATATTGGCACTACCTCTGCTATTCTCCAATCTTTTGGTACTATACCTGACGATAGTGACTTGCTAAAGATATAATGTAGGGGGGTAGCTAGTTCATCCCTTAATTCCATTAATACCCTCGGATGAATCCCATCTGGCCCTGGTGACTTATTTGTTTTGAGTTTGCTTAGCCTCAGTATTATTTCCTTCGGCGTGAAATCCACAATGAGATCTGGCTTATTTGTCCCGTTTGTGGTAAATGTTCGTTCTACAGTCTGCTCTCCCTTAGTAAATACTGATGAGAAGAACTCATTTAACAGTTTTGCTTTTCCCTTGTCCTCAGTAACACTTATTCCACTAGTATCAGTTAGTGGGCCTATGTTTTCCTTAATTAAACGTTTACTATTTATGTATTTAAAAAACTTCTTTGGGTTGGTTTTGCTTTCAGTGGCTATGCACTCTTCATATAATATTTTAGCTGCTTTGATTACCCCTTTACAAGTTTTGTTTGATTCTTTGTATTTTGCGAACGCCTCCTCATTCAAGTTATTTTTATAGAATTTAAAGGCTCTGGTTTTATTGTTGATAGCTGACCTTACTTCTTTGTCCAACCATGGTGGCTTTTTTTTTGTTGAATTTACCTTTAGTTACTTTAGGAATGTATTCAATAGTTAGTGAATCAAGCACCTTTTTTAGAGTATCCCACATTTCCTCTGCATTTTTTCCCTCCATAACCGTTTCCCACCCAATTCCTGTTAGGGCTTCCCTGAATAATTCAAAGTTCGCTTTTCTGAAGTTTAGTATTTTTGCAGATCCTTTTTGATGTAATTTACTGAAGTTGATTTCCAGTGAAACCATATTGTGATCACTATTCCCTAATTGTTCAATTACTTTTGTGTTTGAAACTAAGTCTGTGTTATTTGTTAATACTAAGTCCAAGAGCGCCTCATCACGAGTTGGAGTTTCTACCGTTTGTGTAATAAACTGGTCTTTAAGTAAGCTTAAGAACCCATTGCTTCTTGCTGATTTACCTGTTTCGTTTTCCCAATCAATGTCGGGTAAATTAAAATCCCCCATAATTAATACCTGACCCTGATTTGAAGCTTGTTTGATTTGGTTTAAAAGAAGAGACTCTTCCCTTTCATTTATATTTGGTGGTCTATAGCATACCCCTATTATAAATTTATTTTTTGGTTTCTTATTATTGTCGGTTATCTCTGCCCACACTGTCTCCGAGTTGTCGTCTTCCAGGTCTGTGCTCATATTTTTCTCACATGATGTTAAGTTATTATTTACATATAGGCACACACCCCCGCCCCTTCTATTTTCCCTGTCTTTCCTGTAGAGTGTGTATCCCTCCATGTTTAATGCCCAGTCATGCGACTCATTACACCATGTTTCTGTAATACCAATGATGTCGTAGTCATCCCTACTGATCACCGTTTCAAGCTCCCCGATTTTACTCACTAAGCTTCTTGCATTAGCCAGTAAGCATTTTAATTTATTTTTATTTTTAGATATGGCTCTAATATTGTGATTAGTTTCACCCCAGGACCCATTTGAATTCTTTACTAGCTTTGTATGTTGTATTGTATGTATCTGTCCAATGCGTAAGTGTGTGAGGTGTGCTATGTATATACAGTATGTGTGTTGTGTCTTTGTGTATCTGTGCAATGTTTAAATGTGTGTTTTGTGTGTGTTGTACTGTTTTTTGGGTGTGTGTGGTGAATGTGGGTGTGTGTTGTGCTGTTAGAGGTATGTTATGTGTGTGTATCTGTGCAATGCTTAAGTGTGTGTTCTGTGTATTGTACTGTTTTTGGGTGTGTGTTGTAGTGAATGTTGGTGTGTGTTGTACTGTGAGTTGTGTGTTATGTGTGTGTGTGTTGTGTTGTGTGTATATCTGCCGAATGTGTAAGTTTTTGAGGTGCTCTACGTATATATGTGTGTGTAGTGTGCTGTCCATATCCTGGCAATGTTTAAGTGTGTGTGTTCTCAGTGGCGTAGCTTGGTTTGGGGCGCCCTCCCACCGTTAATGGGGGGGCGCCCCCCCCCCTCCCCGCCGGCCTCCCCACCCCCGCCGTTAATGGGGGGGCGCCTCCCCCCCTCCCCACCCCGGCCGCCGGTGCCAACCCCCCCTTCCCCATCGCCGCAGGCTTACCTGTCTGCGCGTCCTGGCTCCACTCCTGGCTTCAATTAATAACTCTATGCAGACGGACCTCGGTAAAATGGCCGCCCCCATACCGCAAACAGTTTCAGAGAACTGTCTGCTTTATGGGGACGGCCATTTTATCATGGTCCGTCTCCATAGATTTGATTGAAGCCAGGAGTTGTGTGTTTGTTGTACTGTTTTTGGGTGTGTGTTGTAGTGTGTATGGATTTGTATTGTACTTCAAGCGGTGTGTTTCCAGCGATTTGAGCCCCTATCTCCCCCATGTGTACACAGCTTAAGTGTGTGAGGTGCTCTACGTATAAATGTGTGTGTTGTGTGCTATGTGTGCGTATGTGGTGTACTGTGTGTGTGTGTGTGTGCGCGTGTACAATGTGTACGTGTGTGTGTGTTATGTGTTGTCTATGTGTATCCTCAATTATTTCCTAATTGTTTAAAGCCTTCACCATAATGTTAGAATGTGTCTGTCATAGTCAATGACAGCAATGAAATCAGGTGTGGAGTTGTTCCTTCGTCCACGGTTTCCCAGATCGTCGATCTTTTCCCCAGATCATCAATGAAGGAAAATTAAAACTTGGTGTTTTTTTTAAATTCTAAGTGAAATTTCCCAAAAACGGCTTCGGGGTGCACACCACCGGGTCCAGAGGTATCTTGTTGCCAAATTTGGTGTCTCTGAGTGCCTCGGTGTGTCCGCAATGCGACGGACACGCACACACACACACACACACACACGCACACAGACTCTTCAACTTATTATATAGATGGACATTGTTCTTCAAAACTCTTGATATTGTTACTAAAACACGTATATTCTCTACCGGTGAACATGTTTAAACACAATAATCTTACTTTGGAAATATCATTGACATTGCTGGTTAGGTATTAAAGCCATAAAATATGTTATTTATATTTATCATTACACTCTATTCCCCCTCCCCTTATTTCCTTCATTCTTCCACTTCACTTCTTGACCTTGTCTGTTTTTGTTAATTACTACTGCACAATTAATATAAATGTATACAATTATCAAAATACTTCAACTATTGATAATTATTTACCACATGTCAATCTTGTACTTGTATACTTCTCAGATATTTGTTGCTAAGTATAGTCTTAAAAAAACTTTAATAAAAATATATATATATATATATACACAGAAAATAATAAAAGAGTATCAAAGTTGTTCGTACATTTCGATAAAATATGCAAGCACATTCAAAAGTAATAACTAGTATAATAGTATAATGCATATAATAAAAATAAAAAATAGAAAATAAAAAAATAAAAAATCTATGATAAAGAGTATAATATAATAAATTAATTGTCTCATTCCATGAGATAGTAACCAGGTACTCAGCTATCTAGAGGGATAGTCTGTCTCCCAAAATTAAGTGGGAGACAGACTATCAGTAAAGGCGCTGTGAGTATACTTGGGTACTTTACCCTCTACACAAAGTGAACTGTTATATTCCACCCCAAATCCTTCTTGTTAGGCGGGACACAAAGGCCCTTATTCAGATCTGTTTGCAGTAAGAATTTGTCTGGAAAATGGGCAAAACCATGTGCACTGCATGTGGGGCAGATGTAACATGTGCAGAGAGAGTTAAATTTGGGAGGGGTGTGTTGAAACTGAAATCTAAATTGCTGTGTAAAAATAATGCAGTCAGTATTTAACCTGCACAGAAACAAAATAACTCACATAAATCTAACTCTCCCTGCACCTGTTACATCTGCCCCACCTGCAGTGCACATTGTTTTGCCCATTTTCCAAACAAATTTTTACTGCGATCAGATCTGCATAAAGGCCAAAGATTGGATCATATACATTAAAGGGAAATCTGTGCCCTAATGAAATGAGGATTATAAATAAAATTTCCTATGTGAATTACACCCTGAAGGATGCTCACCTCCCTCTAGATAGCTGTGTACCTGGTTACTATTTTATGGACTGAGCCATCTAATTGATTATATTATACTCTTTATCATATTTATTTATTTATTTTTCTATTTTTTTTTTATTATTATATGCATTATACTATTATGCTATGGGCCAAATGGTTCCTATCTTCCATCTAATTCTATGTTTCTATCAGGAACAGCACTCATAGAGACAGTAACAAGGAAATTCACTCAAAGAAACAGCACTCACATAAACTCACAATGACACAGTCTACAGAGGCAATGCTCAGAAGAGCAGCACTGTTAGGGGGAAGCTGGGTGGCAGGTCCATCCCAGCACCCTGGGTCGGGTGGCCGTATGGGAGCTTTGGGGACGTGGGTCTGTGGCAGTCATATTCTTCTTATGTCTGCCGGGTAGCATGGCAGAAGTGTTGGGGACATTGCTAGGCAGACGGTCTCAGCTGTTTCGTCCCACTTTGGATGGAGACAGGCTTTTTAAATAAAATCCAGATCAGCCTTCTCAGGGACGCCGATTATAGCATCCTATTTGACCTACTCAGTTATACCGTGGTTTTTTTTGTTCCCTGCCAGCCCTGGAGATACCTGTGACTATTTTGCTCACTCCAACCTGCATAAGATAAGTCCAGGGGGTTCTTCTTTGCTATCTTAAATTTTGATTATAGTCATATCCATACATTTTTGCACCTCCTGCATTAAGGGGGTACCATGTATGTTTA
This sequence comes from Crinia signifera, assembly GCF_055691185.1. Taxonomy (NCBI): domain Eukaryota; kingdom Metazoa; phylum Chordata; class Amphibia; order Anura; family Myobatrachidae; genus Crinia; species Crinia signifera. The sequence continues at coordinate 303,133,182 of NC_139220.1, read as the reverse complement.
AGATATTGAGCATTGTTGCACCTCCTGCATTTAAGGGATACTGTGTATGCCATTTTAGATCCTGTGCATTGTTGCACCTGTGATTCCGCATTGAATCATGTATCGGGTATAGTGTGTGATCTATGCCTTTCCTCCCACAGCAGCCTTGTTCCCCTTTAAGACCTGGTGGCACCAGAGTTGGGGCAGGCATAATTTGCATTACCAACCAGGTAACCACATCACCATTGCTAACAAGCACTCAAAGAAACAGCACTCAAAGAGACAGCACTCACAGACACAGCACTCAAATAGACAGCACTCTCAGAGACAGCACTCACAGATACATTAATTACAGTAACATTAAGAGCAGTGGCAGAAACTATAGTGATTTGTATGACTTATTGTTTATCACTGATCAACTGACCCAGAACAGATATTGCTACATCTAATCACAAGGCAAGTGATGTATACTCTTTCAGAGGTCAGTGACCACACAATTAGGAAGAGACTCTGAGACACATAGATAGAAATAAAGGGCCTGATTCTGGTTCACTTACAAAAGCAAATTCACTTGCAGAAGGGGGCAGTGAACCAAATAAGAATGAATAAATTTGCTCCCCTAACCTAGTTGTATAGTCTCTGCAGGCAAATGGAACATGAAGCCTATCCACTGTAAATGAAGATAATGCTGATCAAAACCAAATAGATATAGGCAGAAAGATTAAAACAGCTAGCACCAGGAGAAGCACAAACAAAACTCTAAGAGCTATGTGTGCAAATGCTAGGAGCTTGGGAAATAAAACCCCAGAACTAATTGTAATAATGACAAGTGGTGAACTGGATATTGTGGCTATTGCATAGTCATGGTGCAATGTAAATCATGACTAGGACATAGCTATACCAGGAGGAGATTCTTCATATAGGGGTGATCTACAGACCACCAGGTCAGGAAGAGGAACTTGACAAGAGCCTATTGCAGGACATCAATAAAATGGCATTAAAAGGAGAGATTTTCTTGTCATAATCATGGGAGACTTTAATCTACCTGATGTAAACTGGGAGGTGTCTGTTGTAAATTCCACCAGAAGTAGGGACATTCTGAATTCCTTGCAAGGAGCATCCCTCCAGCAATTGATGAGTGAGCCCTCTCATAAGGACGCAAAATTAGAGGGGGATAATAATTGCTAACAATTGTAACTATACATTAAAATAGATATATGGTTAAAAGGGAACCAGGCAAGCATTTACAAGACATGGGGAACTGACCGGAACCATTAAAGAATTAATATTTCACTAGCTTTTAGAATTGATTAACAGTGCTTTACCTAGAGACTATAATCTTGGTAATTCATCTAGAAGTGGACATTAGAATATCCCTGCAATATATGTTTTGTGTTGTCTGTCAGTATGTCAACAAAAGTATTTAAAAAAAAAAATAATAAAAGTTATGTATTAATATAATTAATCTTTACATTACTATCCAACTGATTCTTTCTTTTTCCAAGTGTGCCCCCAAACAAAGGAGATTACTTTTTTTCTTGTCCTTTTTAAATACATATGCTTTATACTCTCAGGGGTGCACCTCCACACCTAAGAATTGTTGTGGCACTTATACAGTGCCAAAGAATTCCTTTCAAAATTGTGGATTAAATAATTAAGTAATTATAATTGTTTGTATAATACTACTATATATCAAGTGTGCTACTTGTGCGCGGGTACATTTCCAACTCTCCCCTTTTCCCACCAGTACATAAACTGGGAGGTGTCTGTTGTAAGTTCCACCAGAAGTAGGGACATTCTGAATTCCTTGCATCCCTTCAGCAATTAATGAGGGCGCCCACAAAATAAGGATGCAAAATTAGACTTAATACTTACAAATGGTGACAGAATATCTGATGTAAATGTGGGTGAAACCCTAGGATCCAGTGACCATCAAGCAATATGGTTCAGAATAAAGACAGAGACTGACTCATCACACACAAAAACATAGGTGTTAGATTTTAGGAAGGCTGATTTTGTAGAGATTAGAAACTCCAAGGGATTCTTTGGCAGAGTGGAGAAACTTGGAAGGAGTGCAGGAGAAGTGGGAAAAGTTTAAAAGTGCAATACTAAAAGCAACAGAACTTTCTGTCAAAAGAGTTAGGAAAAACACAAGGAACGGAAGCCAGTGTGGTTAGTGAAAGAAGTAGCAAGTATTGTGAAAGAAAAAAAGTTGGCTTTTAAGAAATATAAACAGATGCAGAATAATGAACACATGTTTCCACTCCTAAACATTGTCTTCCTTTCAATCAATCTGTGACGGCTATGTATATGGATATTTATGCACAAACTGCATGTGTCAATGTGCAATGTGGATGCTACACATGCGCAGTTATTCAATAATCGGTAGGATTGCAATTATAATAAATAGTGACCCATGTTGAATTAGGTCCAACGTTCACAGTAATGCACCTTTTAAATATAATTCTATTATATACTGTAGTAATAGTAATGATTTAAATATTGGTCAAATAAATCTTGACTTACTGATAAGATGACATCTCTAAAATAATATCTAAAAATGATTGTATATTTATCAGTATATTATCATGTATAATATAATTACCTTACTCTGGGGATCCTTCCTCTGTCTCTCTTACTCCTCCGTCCTCCCAGCTCTCCAACCAGTAACTGACCCAGCAGCTCCTCCATCAGCTCCCAGTGGCCTGATACAGCCTCTTTATAGTCACTCCTCCCCATCTCTCCACAGTAGTTCCCAGGATGCCCTGCAGGAATTCTTACACTGAGAGGTGACATGTAAATTAGGGTCACATAACATTAGTATGATGTAAATGTGGGTGAAACCCTAGGATCCAGTGACCATCAAGCAATATGGTTCAGAATAAAGACAGAGACTGACTCATCACACACAAAAACATAGGTGTTAGATTTTAGGAAGGCTGATTTTGTAGAGATGGGAAACTCTAAGGGATTCTTTGGCAGAGTGGAGGAACTTGGAAGGAGTGCAGGAGAAGTGGGAAAAGTTTAAAAGTGCAATACTAAAAGCAACAGAACTTTGTGTCAAAAGAGTTAGGAAAAACACAAGGAACGGAAGCCAGTGTGGTTAGTGAAAGAAGTAGCAAGTATTGTGAAAGAAAAAAAGTTGGCTTTTAAGAAATATAAACAGATGCAGAATAATGAACACATAGGTGTATCTTAGACAGAAAGAGGCTAAGAAGGTAATCTGATGATCAAAAGCACAAGCTGAGGAGAAAGGGGCCCAGTCAGTTTCTAAAGGGGGACTTTTTTTAGGTATATAAGTGAAATGAAAGAAACACAAAGTGGAGTAATAAGATTAAAGACAGAAAGTGGAAGTCTTCTTGACAGACACAATGTAATAGCAGATCATATTAATAATTATTTCTGCTCAGTATCCACTGCTGAAAGAGAGGGGGAATGGCCACAATTAAGATGCAAGTATATTCAGAAAAATGAGAGGGAAATGAGTACATTTAGAGCGGAGAAAGTCCTAACAGAACTCTCAAAACTAAAAGTGGATAAATCAATGGGGATGATGGGACACATCCAAGGATACTAAAAGAGCTCAAAGGGGAGCTGGTAAAACCATTAACAGAATTATTCAACCAGTCAAAAGCTACTGGAGTTTTTGCATAGGACTGGCGAATGTAGACCCACAGCACAAATGTGGAAGCAAGGAAAAGGTAAGCAATTATGACGAGTGAGCCACTTACATCAGTAGTTTGGAAATTGATGGAAACACTCTTAAAACAAATTATTGTAGAATATCTCAAAAACAGCATGGGTTTACTGGGGGAAGATCATATCAAACAAATCTTATTGAGTTTTTTGTCTGGGTGACTAAAGTAATGTATCATGGTGGGGCTGTAGAGGTAGCTTATCTAGACTTTAGTAAAGCTTATGACACTGCCCCACATTGCACACTGTCAAATAAACTTGAAAGATTGGGATTGGATTCTAAGGTGGTTGTATGGATAAGATCTTGGTTGCAGGACAGAAAACAGAGGGTATTGGTAAATGGAGTGCAGTCACAGGAGGGAAAGGTTGCAAATGGAGTGGATGGAGGGATCTGTACTTGGACCAGTGCTTTTTAATATCTTTATTGGTGATATTGTAAATGGAATTAAGGGTAAAATGTGCCTTTTTGCAGATGATACATAGGTATGCATCAGGGTAGATACCCCAGGAGGGGTAAAACAAATTATTGATGATCTAGGTAGATTAAAGGAATGGTCAGGAGCATGGCAACTACAGTTTAATGCCAAAAAATTTAAAATTATGCACTTGGGTCTCAAAAATCCAAAGACTTAATATAGTATAAATGGCACTATAATGGAAACTACTGAGGAGGAGAGGGGTCTAGGTGTCACTATTTTAGGGGACTTAAAGGCAGGTAGGCAATGTAACAAAGCTGTGAAGAAGGCAAGTCAGATGCTTGGTTGCATAGGGAGAGGAATTAGCAGTAGAAAGAAAGAAGTAATAATGCCACTGTACAACGTCATCTAGAGCACTGTGTTTAGTTCTGGAGGCCATATCTCCAGAAGGATATAAATACATTAGAGATTGTACAAATAAGGGCAACGAAAATAGTGCATGGCCTACATCACAAAACACCAGGAAAAACTAAAATATCTTAATATGTATAGTTTAGAGCAGAGAAGGGAAAGGGGGGACATTATAGATACTTTCAAATATATCAAGGGTTTTAACAATGTACAAGTGGGAGACATTCTTCACAGGAAGAGGAGCAACAGAACACGAGGACATGCACTGACACTAGAGGGAGAAAGATTCATGGGAAATTTGAGGAAAAATGACTTCACAGAAAGAGTAGTGGATAAGTGGAATAGCCTCCCATCAGAGGTGGTAGAGTCAAATACAGTAGAGCAGGGGTCCTCAAATTTTACTCTGGGACCCCATCAGATAATAAGAATAATGACATGACCCCTGCAGAAGGCAATCACATCACGTGTGTAGTCACCAGACAGCACATACATGGGCGCATTGTGGAGACACAAAATGATGGGAGGAGTCTTAAGTAACAGACAATTAAACAGCACTTTCAGACTCCTTGAATCACTGACTGAGATTAGAAAAGTCATCAGCTTGATGGTCAGCAACATGGAGTCGCAACCCCATTTTGAGAATGCATCCGCAGCCCACCCACCCAGCGTTATGATTGGTGCTGTATGCAGCTACCGGCTACTGCTGATTTAGCCTGTCCCACTGACAGGCATCAGCGGCACCGACAGCATGAAGAGCAGGCTCCACAATTGTAAGCACAAGCTGCCCGGCTCTCCCCCAAGCAAAAGCCAACCCACCCCCAGTCATTCCCTGTTTCTCATTCCCTGTATCCTGATGCCCGCCACTATTGTCATTTAGTCACTCCTCTAGCTTTGTGTGACCACGCCCCCTCAGGACACATGGTCACACCCATTTTTGGTGAAGGCTATCAGTACCACCAAGAAAAAAATTCTACTTGCACCACTGGTCAGGACCCACAGTTTGAGAACATCTGCAATAGACCAATTTAAACATGCTTGGAATAGGCATTTTGGTATCCTTACAAGGAAATATGGATCAAATATGGATTGAGGTAACATGCTTAAAAAAGGGGCAGACTAGATTGGCCAAATGGTTCTTATCTGCCATCAAATTCTATGTTTCTATGTTAATGGACAAAACAATTTGCATTGCAGGTGGGGCAGATGTAACATATGCAGAGAGAGTTACATTTGGGTGTTTCTGCACAGAGTAAATACTGCCTGCTTTATTTTTACACTGCAATATAGATGTCAGTTTGTACAAACCACATCCAAATCTAACAATCTCTCCCTGCACGTTACATCTATCCCACCTGCAGTACACATGGTGTTGTCCATTAGAGGGAGAATTTGCTCTTGCAAGTGAACCAGAATAAGTCCCAAAACCCAACATTCATTATAGCTGTAATAATACAAACTGGAATGAGAAAGTCAGTGATACTGCTGTCATCATGTGATCACTGTACACCAATAGCTATAAGGTCAGGGTGATGGTAATGCTGCACATGTTGAATTATTTCATTCATTCAAATGTAAGTAATCAGTGGATAAATGTGTGTATTAGTGTCACTGATAAAGATGTATCTTTCAGAATAATTTATTATTTTAGCTTCACTTATTGATATGTCAGGGGTGAGTAAAATAAACTGAAATAGTCATTTATTGCTGGGCGTTATATGTTGCGTATGGAAAGTAAGGACTCATTCGTATAAGCAGTTTCTCCTGATATTAATGCAACTAGAAGAAAAAGTGGACTTTAGGAAGTTAAAATATACCTCTATTCACACTGCCTCTGATCTCCACAAGGGGGCAGTAATACACTCGTCATCTGTCTGGTGGAAATCATATTGGGAACAATGACTTAGGAGTACAAGTTGTTTGGGGGAAGGATTGGTTAGTCTGACTTGTTCCTCTGGAGGACAGGACACATTGGACAGGCAGCAGTGAGTGGAGGATACTAATTATCTCTTATCGTCCTAAGCAATCTCTGATTGGCAGGAAGCTCCTGTATTTATATTTCATCAATGACAATACAACGAGACATAAATATATTTGCTGAATGTTAATGATAAATAATCTTCAAGAGGGATTACTGCCAGATAGTCATCAACAAATAACACCTTATATGTGATGCAGTTACAATCCCGGCGGTCAGAATCCCAGTGGTAAAAATCCAGACGCCGGAATCTCGACCGCCGAAATCTCGACCGCCGAAATCCCAACAATTTCTCCCTCTATGGGTGTCCACAACACCCTAAGATGGAGAATAAATTAGTGTGCTGAGCATAGCGAGGCACTGGGCCTGCTGCGTGGCAAGCGCAGCAAGCACGTCCCCCCTTGTTGGGATTTCAGCGGTCGGGATTCCAGCGTCGGGATTTTGACCGGCTGGATTCTGACCGCCGGGATTTAGTACCAATCCCCCTTATATATCTCCCATGGTCCCATCTTCTAATATATAGAACTATGTACAAAATAATTTAATACTTATAAAATATATAAGCTCATCAGACAAAAACAGAATCATATAATTTATAAACATCACTTTTTATTTCAAAACAATCAATATTGGAATATCTGTCAGTAAAGAAAATATCATTAGAAGGGAGAGATAAAAATCTCAGAGAGCGCAATCAAATCAATGTTTATATTAACCCGCTAAAATGGTAAGAATGAAAATTCTGGATAGATTGCTAAATCGCCTTTAACGCTGTCATTGTATCAATGGCACAATCGGGATGACAGAGCCGGCTGCTTGAGCTGGTATGATAGTGACTGGGAGGAGCTGGTGGAACTCTGTAATGGATATAAAGCTCTTTCCTGTACTAGCCCCAGCACCAGTGTGAGCAGAACAGCTGTACATACCTAGTACTAACAACCACATCGTCATTGTCTGTTCTACTGCAGCTCTATTTCCTAACAGAGACATTGTCCCAAGGGAAAAGCAGCCCCCAGCTTACTGGTCACAGCTCTCATTTCTTATCAAGATGGAGTTATATAAACCACTTTCCAGATTCATAAAATATATATGGGCCCTTCCTTCGTTACCCCTGTGAGTACGCACAGGGGACTGATGGTTAGGGCTTGCACATAATTAGTTATGCGCATGTGCAGGCCTTCTTTGCAAGCACCCTCGCTAACCCACATTGTCAGCATGACACTCGCACAGTAGGGGGGCGGCCGGAGGCGGCGAGGGGGCAATGCCCAGCATTTCATGGGCATTGCAATGCAAATGCTGGGCATTCCCATGCTATGGCATGTCATGGGGTGCAGGGGGGTCTTCGGCCAGGCCCACCAAATATAAGGTAGTTTCCACTGACGTAAATTTGCGTGGCCTGAAGAAATCATTTGTTGGTTGGCGACCATTGAATGATTTCTCCACCAGCGGGACATGCGAGGGGATGAGTCTACATGACACACCCCTTCACATGGTTGGAGGAGATACGGTGGCAGTGGGCAACAATTTGGTGGGGCGACCTTCTGGAACTCGGTAAGCTGCGTCCTTTGCAGGTTATCGAGTCAATCAGAATGAGGGCCATTATGCTGATACAATTTTCTTATGAGTAACATGCAACACTAATTCCCTTAGAATGAATTCTTATGTGATAAATAAGCGTTACCTTTCTAGTAAAACACTTGCCGCATGGAAGCATTTAAATGGCTTCTCTACAACATGACTCCTCTGGTGTCTAGCAAGATGGCACTTCTGGGTAAAACACTTGCTACATTCAGAGCATGTAAATGGCTTCTCTCCAGTGTGAATCCTCTGATGTCGAACAAGATCTGGTTTGGTGATAAAACACTTGTTACATACAGAACATGTAAATGGTCTCTCTCCTGTGTGACTCATCTGATGTATGAGAAGTTGAGATTTACATGTAAAGCTTTTTTTGCACTCTGAGCACATATGTGGTCTCTCTCCTGTGTGACTCCTCTGATGTATAACAAGATGTGACCTTTGGGAAAAACACTTGCCACATTCAGAGCATGTAAATGGTTTCTCTCCTGTGTGAATCCTCTGATGTTTCAAAAGATGCGACTTCTGGGTAAAACACTTGCTACAGTCAGAGCATTTAAATGGTCGCTCTCCAGTGTGAGTCCTCTGATGTCTAACAAGATCTGGCCTGGAGATAAAACTTTTGCTACATTCAGAGCATGTAAATCGTTTCTCTCCTGTGTGACTCCTCTGATGTCGAGCAAGATCTGTCATGGATGTAAAACACTTGCTACATTCAGAGCATGTAAATGGTTTCTCTCCTGTGTGAGTCCTCTGATGTATAACAAGATGCGACTTCTGAGTAAAACAATTGCTACATTCAGAGCATTTAAATGGTTTCTCTCCTGTGTGACTCCTCTGATGTTGGTACAGATGATACTTCTGAGAAAAACATTTACTACACTCAGAACATGTAAATGGTTTCACTCCTGTGTGAATTCGCTGATGTATGAGAAGCTTTGATTTAATTGTAAAGTGTTTGTCACACTCAGAGCACAGATGTCGTCTCTCTCCTGTGTGACTCTTCTGATGGATGAGAAGCTGTGATTTACAGGTAAAGCATTTGTCACACTCAGAGCACAGATGTGGTCTCTCTCCTGAGTGAATCATCTGATGGATGAGAAGATGTGATTTACGTGTAAAGCATTTGTCACACTCAGAGCACAGATGTGGTCTCTCTTCTGTCAGCCTCATCATGTATTATATGAGATACACTAGGCAGAATATGAGAACAGCTTTAGTGAATCCTCCAGAGGTGTAAGAAGAAATTACGTCCGTGGTTGCATTTATCAGAGATTGTCCATTCAACAATGAATTCTAATAACCTGTATTTTACCTGACCTGTAACAAGAAAAAGTCAATATTTTAATTATAAATATTACTGGGGTACATTTAATACTTTTATTTTTATCAATTAAACTTTATTGTGTAGTAATAATAATGGTGCACTATTCAATAAATGCAAGAGTGATATATATGCATGGCAATAGGTAAACATCTGAATGGTATATCATAGCAAATACAGCGATCAAGTAATAAGTGCAATAAATCAGTATTGTCAGTCCACCTATATACCAAATAAATAGGATGTAGTTTGACAATAATGGGGAATTCACTAAATTAATGACAAAACCTCCAAGAACCTTTGCAGTGATAATAACAGTATTGCTATTCTGAAAAATATTATGAACCAATACATGAGAAGAAAAGAAGAGGGACACAAAACCTGATGACACAGGACAACTAGCCCTGGCCTCCGGTATCTATTCTGGGACAGAGGTAAGGCTATAATTAAATCCCTTTATAATGTTGAAGGGAAGATCTCACAAGACTCTCCATTGTTCATGCCATGTGGTATATTTTATAGTATCTGTATTCTACATTGGAATCCCCTCAGTATAATATAAACATAACTTTCCCACATATAAACAAAACTTGGGACTAAGAGATCCTTGTTCAGAGAGGACTCAATCCAGTCCCTGTTAAAAAAAACATGGAATAATCTGTTTTGAAACATCTGTAAAGAAGGCAGAAAAATTAAATTATTCTGTAATATTGTAAAAGAGATGCTTGTTTCGTGCTCCCAGTTGTATGAATATTTGCTTACTTACAAAGGATTGGATGTGATATTGCCCTAATGTATGGGTTGCCCAAAGCTTCCAATAATCTGAAAAAGAGCCAGACTGGAAGTGGTCATCGCTGACATCAGAGACCCTCCCCGGGATCACATTGGCACCCCAGCATATTCACAAGCACAACCAGAGAACCCCATGTTTCCACTCCTAAACATTGCCTTCCTTTCAATCAATCTGTGACGGCTATGTATATGGATTTTTATTCACAAACTGCATTTGTCAATGTGCAATGTGGATGCTATGCATGCGCAGTTATTCAATAATCTGTAGGATTGCAATTCCAATAAATAGTGACCCATGTTGAATTAGGTCCAACGTTCACAGTAATGCACCTTTTAAATATAATTCTATTATATACTGTAGTAATAGTAATGATTTAAATATCAGTCAAATAAATCTTGACTTACTGATAAGTTGACATCTCTAAAATAATATCTAAAAATGATTGTATATTATATATATGTATCTTGTATAATATAATTACCTTACTCTGGGGATCCTTCCTCTGTCTCTCTCTTACTCCTCCGTCCTCCCAGCTCTCCAACCAGTAACTCATCCAGCAGCTCCTCCATCAGCTCCCAGTGGCCTGATACAGCCTATTTATAGTCACTCCTCCCCATCTCTCCCCAGTAGTTCCCAGGATGCCCTGCAGGAATTCTTACACTGAGAGGTGACATGTAAATTAGGGCCACATAACATTAGAATACAGTCATTCACCAGCTCCTCCTGCCCAGTCTTGTAAATGAAGTGTAAATATTCCTAAAGTCACTTACTACAATAGGAAATGCTAATTACACGCTGGCAGGTTAACACCTTGTATTCTAATTAGATTAATTGGACCTTTTATTTATTGTTTGGGCAGAGTTTCAGCAGAAAGACTTGTTCTACATATCAGCAGGAAAATAAGTTTTTTAAATTATAGACATATTTACACAACCATAATGCCAATCAGTAATGATATAAAAGGATATGTTGGGTCTTAAATTGATTTTAAGTTATCTTTCCTTGATGTAAAACTTGATGTAAAACTCAAAAATAGATAGAGGATATTCTGTCTTTGCTTTTAGATATGAAGACCGCAAACAAACAGTTGTGCGTCACAGTGGCGCTGCTGATAGTTATCCCACCACCTCTTTATACAATAATAGTACTTTCCTTGTCACAATACATGAAAGGTGGTGTACTGTACTTTTTCTCTGCACAATAAGATTTTGAAAAAGGACATGTCTTTAATTCCTCTAGATGCGCTCACATTCTGTTCAAAGCAAACAGCTTTGAGGTCGTATATAGGACCAATTACAAAGCTCTGGCTCGCCCCTCGTGTTTGTTTCTTGCACCCTGGGGGAAACAAAGCAAATATACATAGGGCAACTCCATATTCGCAACAATTATATTTATTATAAAATTGCACTCACATAAAAACATATAAAAATGGCATATCACCACTACGGGTACGTTGGTCTCCAATGATCTCCCATATATTTCGAAGCGTCCCTCAGTATATGACGGCAGTCTGTCAGTCCTCCCCAGGAAGTGTCCAACTTTAGGTGATCGAGTTCTGCTTAAGCGCACTTTCAGACAACGTCCTATCTCAGAATCAAGACTGACAAGACAAACGGAGCAGCCGGGAACCCCGCTCGCGGCGTGGGCAATTGAACAAAAACTCCCATAAAGTGTATTACAAAATGAATAGCCACGGAGCATAAGTATAACTCTTACTTTCTTCGCATTTATATTTCTAAAGTTTACTAACAACTAAAAGCATATTTTTATGGCTAAATGACTGAGCATTAAAATCTGGCTGGACACTAGCAATTTGTTTGCATTGGCATAGGCGTGCGCAGGGGGGGTGCCGGGGGTGCACAGGCACCTCCTAATGACAGGACCTTGCTGCACGATTGCAGCAAGGTCCTACATCACAGAATATAATTTTTTTTTCCGGGAGCCGGCTGCCTGTAGGGGGAGCTGAAGTGCACAGACAGCTCCTCTCAGGCCTTAATGAAACAGTGCTGGACGAGTGGCCGGGTGAGGAGTGAGGAGAGGACTTCCTGGTGTTTGAATGTGCTGCAGGTAAGCTGGAACAGGGGGATTGTATGTTATATGAGGCTATGACTTTGTTTTAGAGGGGAAGGGGGAAGGTATTTTGGTCTTTAATAATGCTGGCTGCTTTTTTGTTATGTCATAAAGGTGTGTGTTTATCAGCTTTTTGTAAGTATACTGTGTGTGCATAGGGGGGCTGTTTATATGTGCACTATGTGTGTGGGAGGGGACTCTGTGTACTGTGTGTGTATGTGGGTGTGCAAAGGCTGTGCATATGTATACTATGTGTGTGGGGGGCTCTGTATGTATGTATGTATGTGTGTGTATACTATGGTCCTTATTCAGATGCACTCGGCTGCATGGGGGGGGGGGCGGAGATGGGCGGGGGGCGCCGGTCTGCCCCATTACCATATGGGAACGCCCAGCGTTTCATGGGCGTTTCCATGAGAACGCTGGGTGTTCTCATGGTAATGAGGCAGTGACGCGGGTGTGTGGGGCGGGTAGCTGACATCACGGATGTCAGCTGCCCGCCCAGATCCACGCCAGCGTGCACGCAAATGTAAGTAACTTAAAAGTCACTTATATATGCGTGCACGCTAAACATCATTCGATGGTCGGTGACCATCGAATGATGTGGGCGGACACCCGAGCAATGCGAATGGATGTTTATGCAAAACATCCATTCGCTGCTGTGCGGGCTAAGCCGCACATTGCTGGGGCGACGAGGGGGGGGGGGCGGGCGTTCGCCGAGCGGGGTTTGATGGACTCGCAAGGCTGCGAATCAACCTGAATAGCCCCCTATGTGTGGGGGCGGGCATTTGCCCCTGGGTACTTGGGGTACAAGTGTGGTGCACCCCCTAATAAAACAGGCTGCGCACGCCTATGTGCATTGGAGTGTGATTTTGGAGAGATCTAACATTTACAGTATATCTACAGACTAATATTGTCTCACAAAAGACTGCCGGTACTTATGTATTATCTGGGCTCCCATGTTAAATGCACCCCATTTTTTCATACCCCTATTATCCAACTACGAATGGAGTTGAGTTTATATAGTGTGGAGAGCGCAGCGAGCCACCGTGCCCGAAGCATGGCGAGCGCAGCGGTCTCATAAGAAAAACGGGAGCCGTGATATTACATAAGTACCAGACTGCCGTTAATCCCTGCTTTGCAGAAGTTAACCCCATGCATGCCTAACCAAGCCAAAAGCCTGCAATATATTTGTCTTTGCTTTCTATCTGCATTCTGAATGTGAAAGATAGATGGAGTGTGGATATGAACCACCTGAAAAATACCTGCTTGTGCTGAAAACACCAAAAGCACACTAAGAATAGTGAATAGTATGTTGAATATAAATGCTTATTTAAGGAGTTTATTTTGTTTTATGTAAATTTCACCGGCCGGTGTTCTCACTTTTTAAAAGTGTTTAAAATTTTTTTTGTATTAGTAAATAAAATTATATTGATTTTTATCAAACCAAGTATCCAGTGTCCTTTCGCGTCGTCTACCTTGTATTTACTTCTAAAGAGGGGTTGAGTATACCCTCTAGACGGCAGCAGGGACAAACAATTTCCAGCGCTTTGCTATTACTACGTTTGGTTATATAAAAGCTGCTATCAGGTAATAAGACGGACACTGACGCCATTATAACTTTTTCATTACCCGACAATATATTCCCTGGCTACCTGCCTCTATGGATATTTAACATACAAATTGTACATACAAATGATGTGAAATTCTTTAATTAATAATCTTACATTAGACTAGTCACTGATTGACAATCTTGGGAAAAATATATACCTACAGCAGACAAGACAGTGTGAGATTATATCCCGATATTGTCATAGTTACTTGTCTTGCACTAGAAATGTGATGTTTCCATCTAAAAGCACATTCACTGGGATAATTGTGTAATTACACCACTAATTGTGTGCTCTCATATCAAGTCACGTGACTACTCTCGGGCTGAAGGCAACATTCAAACATGAAATAAGACTATTATTATTGCTGAAGTGTTCTTAGCATTGTCTTTTGCCACCCGCCCGTATGTGATGTACTATAAACACACCCGATCGTGCATATGTAATGATCGGGTGCAGTGAATATATGAATATCTAATGAGCGGCTCGGCTCCCGGCCCCCTGCTGGCTGCTCTGTGTAAGAAAAAATGTATATATATATTTTTTTAATTAAATATATATTCATGTACTGTAAGCACATGAATACAAATAGCATGCCCCTTCTCAGAATAAAATTCCTGATTTTTTGACACCAAATGTAAAAAGCAAAACACTTTATTTTAAAAGTTCACATTCCACTTCACCATAAAAAGATAGCGATTGCTACTCGGTGAAGCATGGCGATAATAACCTTGAAATGTATTTGCCATCTGGTCATTGATTAGGGTGATTCACCGTTTTAGTCAAAAAATCGCCTTACAGCATGAAAATAGCACAAAATCGCCATAGAACATGGCGAATCAGCCTCATTGAATACTGCCCTAAGTGATACATAGGGGTGAAATGTAATAGGATGAGAGGTTTAGAAAGTGAGAGATATGGTAAGAAATCAATAGTTTTTTTTTTAAAGTGGCAATCATTTACACTGCAAAATCAAACTGGTTTTGCAGTGTAAATGATTGCCGCTTTAAAATAACTGGAGTTTTCTTACCAAATCTCTCACTTTCTAAATCTCTCATCCTACTAAATGTCCCCCATAGTATCAGTATAATTAATTAGATTGTACTAAACAACAGTGCGCTTTACATCACCTCACTGGGATATACAAACTTGTTACTATACCTCTGAATGGGATTATTTGACCATTGATGTCTGTGACAGTTATATATGTGTGCATATGTGCAATATTTTAATATATGATTTTTAAAAGCTTAGTTTTAATATAACCTTCAATAGGTGGGAATAACTTCCCTTCCTATCCCTTACTGGTTACAAACTCTAAAACTTGCCTAGGTTTATCACATGTCCTAATGTAGATAGCCACTAATACTATTTTCAATTAATATTTTCTATAATGTGAATAGAGGAGATACATTTAAAAGAGTGCGACAATAAAAAGAGAGTGATTTTCCTTCTATTAACGATATGTACAACAAGTCTTTCTGCTGAAACTCTGCCCAGACAATAGGTGACTCCTAAACAAAAGGTCCCATTGGTGACATAACAGGAGGCCGGAGGCTGATGTGATCTAATTACTATACAAGGTGTTACCCTGCCAGGGTGTAATTAGCATTTCCCATTGTAGTAAGTGACTTTAGGAATATTTACACCTCATTTACAAGACAAGGAGCTGGGCAGGAGAAGCTGCTGTGGTGAATGTCTGTATACTAATGTTATGTGACCCTAATTTACATGTCACCTCTCAGTGTAAGAATTCCTGCAGGGCATACTGGGAACTACTGGGGAGAGACTATAAATAGGCTGTATCAGGCCACTGGGAGCTGATGGAGGAGCTGCTGGATCAGTTACTGGTTGGAGAGCTGGGAGGACGGAGGAGTAAGAGAGAGACAGAGGAAGGATCCCCTTAATAAGGTAATTATATTATACATAGGATTATGCTGATAATTACACAATCGGTTTTAGCATTGCTTTTGTGAATATTGCCTTGTTATTAGTAATTACATTTTATTTGACCAGTATATAATTAGTTAATATTACTATATAATAGAATAATATTAACTTATCCTATGCGTGACATTGCAGTTAAGCATTCATAAATCAATATACCAATTCATGAAAGTTCACATTATATTTATAAATATATTAAAGGGACTTTATAATTTTTCATCTAAATTGTATGAGTGATGGGCAATCATTGGGATCAGGGCTGCCATCAGAATATGTGGGACCCTGGACTGACATAATAGACAGGCCCCTTCCCTTTCTAAAGCTGTGTACACACGGGGGCGATAGGGGCTGAAATCGCTGGAAATATAGTCGCTGGTGACCATATTGCCAGTGATGGGAGTGTGCACCAGCGATAAAATGCAGGGTGCGCTCCCGTTTTCAGCCCTGTTCTAATCGCTGGTTGCAGGAGCTTGCTCCTGCGACCAGCTGATTACCTCTGTGGCTCCCCCAGCAGAGGTTTCCTTTCATCAACGACCATCTCTGGTCGCTGATGAAAAGGAGACACTAAGTAAAATATTGCTGAGCAATTTATCTCCCCCATGTGTATGGGGCTTTAGACAGTCAGCAGCACTGGCCACACTACTCAATCTATACATTGCTTCATGGGAAATGGGAACTTTGTTTATGACAAATTACACTTTATAGACTATAATCCTGGGCCCAATATCTGTCTGGGCCTAGATAGAAACTTCTCTGAATGGAGAACACTTAGCACCAGGTGTATTTGATATGTAGGAAGGTTATGTTTCCACTCTACCAAGGGAATTCCAGTGTAGAATAGCAATTGCTCTAAAATATTCCACGTGGTATGAACAACAGAGAGTCTTGGGAAATATTCCTTACAACATACGACAGGGGGTAATTTTAGCCTTCTCATGTGCGGCTCCTCTCACCCCCTGCCCCTTTCCTTATCTTCTCATGCATTGGCTTATGATATATTCATGGACAGCAATACTGCTATTATCTCCACAAAGGTTTCTTGGAGGAGTTTTCATGTATTAATTCCTCATTTATGACAAACTATCATATTTATTTGGTATATTAATGGAATGACATTACTGACTATTATATTGTGCTATTTCTTGCATACTGTGGGGCAGATGTATGATGTGTCGTTATGGGGGAGAAGGGGATCAGCGCACGTTATGTGCACTGATACCGCTTCTCCCCCATGTATGAAGCGGCCGGGATGCGGTAATGGACAGGGGCGCTATGCGCCCCTGTCCATATCGGCGCTGCTATCAAAATCATAGCAGGCCGAATGTATGAACGGTCAGCATCGCTGACCGTTCCGCACGAAGCCGGGTTTGGCTTTGCCAGCATCAGGCTGGGAAAAGCCCTATCTAAACAGCAGGGACAGCGCTGTCCCTGCTGTTAGGTCTGGGCTGCGCTGGGGATCTTGCGTGAACAGCGAGATCCCGCGCATGCCCAGTGCGGCTGGCCGGGGGACAGGAGATAGCGCATCAGTATTAACTGATGCGCTATCTCCAGAAAGGGACATCACCGAAGGGGGGAGTTAACGCTCCCCCGCTTCGGCAGACAAGATGTTAATACATCTTGTCGATGTCCCTTCCTGCTTCGCCTCGCTATTGAGGCGAAGCAGGAAGTATCATAGCGGCGCGATAAGCGCTGCTATGATACATCTGCCCCATTATTTGCTATGATATACCATTTGGATGTTTGCCTATTGCCTTGGATATATATCAGTCTCACATGCATTGAATAATCTATGATTACTTGTCATGTTTTATGCGATACAAATTTATTTGAAAATAAAAATAACTAGATCTACACCGGTCATTTCTATATTTTAAATATTGTTTTTTTTTTCGTGTTACAGGTAAAATACAGAAATTCTTCTAAGAACATTAGAAGACATCGCTGAATGGACATTATTCTCTGATAATGCCGACTATACATAGTGTTTTCCTATACACCTCTGAAGAATTCACTAAAGACATTCTCATTTTTTGCATGGGAGAAACCTTCCACAGCTAATTTGTATCTTATCTATGACATGATGAGTCTGACAGGAGAGAGACCACATCTGTGCTCTGAGTGTGACAAACACTTTACATATAAATCAGCGCTTCTCATCCATCAGAGGATTCACACAGGAGAGAGACCATTTACATGTTCTGAGTGTAGCAAGAGTTTTACCCGTAAGTCAACTCTTAATACACATCAGAGGATTCACACAGGAGAGAGACCATTTTATTGCTCTGAATGTGACAAAGGCTTTACATATAAATTAGATCTTCTCATCCATCAGAGGAGTCACACAGGAGAGAGACCACATCTGTGCTCTGAGTGTGACAAACGCTTTACATGTAAATCAAATCTTCTCAGACATCAGAGGAGTCACACAGGAGAGAGACCATATAAATGTGCTGAATGTAGCAAGTGTTTTATCACCAGGCAAAAACTTGTTAAACATCAGAGGAGTCACACAGGAGAGAGACCATATAAATGCTCTGAATGTAGCAAGTGTTTTTCTCAGCAGTCAAATCTTTCTCAACATCAAAGGAGTCACACAGGAGAGAAACCATTTCAATGCTTTGAATGCAGAAAGTGTTTTACAGAAAAGAGAAATCTTCTTCTTCATCAGAGGATTCACACAGGATAAAAACACAAGTGTTTCACTAAGAAACAAGGGACCTTATTCATGTCTGTTCGTTTGGACCCTTTCGTTCTCAATGGTCCGATGTTGGGCTTTTGGCACAGCATAAGATGACATTTTAAAGCAGAGCCAGGTGACTGTGATATTATTTATCTGCACATGTGCAGGGTCATTTCTGCTCATGTGCAGACGCTGGCTGCGTGCAACCATGTGCTCACACCCAACCTTGCACGCAGAGGACAGGGGGGGACAGGGGGCATAAAACTGGTCCATTTTAATATGGGAACACTCAGCGCTTCATTAGTGATTGTCCTGCCCCAGCAAAAACCCAACACAGAGTTGTGGGCCACCCCTCAGCTTCTCCCCCCCCCCCTCATGTCTCCTCCGGCACCTTACGCCGGAGCTCCTGTGCCCTGCCGCTGCCCCAGCTACAGCCACCGATCATAATATGTGCCAAGCTGGGGTTGTTCAGGGCGGCTTGGGAGGATTCGGGCAACTGAAATCCAGAGTCCCCCCAAGCCGCGCTGAACATACCCGAGCCTGCCGCCTGCCATCTGCCGCCTGCTATTTACTAGAACTAATGGTGGTGGGGTCAGGGGAGCTCCAGTGTACAATCGCCGGAGCTGAGGTGAGCTTTTTTTTTTTATTCACTTTCTTTATTGATATTTTTTCATATAGTAACAAATACATTGACTACAATTATAACAGACAATACACCATACAATACATTACTAACAATTAACAAATACAAACATCCCCATACACATCCCCTCCCCCCACACTCATCGTCTAAATGCATTCACAAATTATATGTTTTTGGGTCAGCTGCTCAGTTCATTATTGATTAAGCACCTTTTACGTGTTTTTTTTTTTATCCTTCCAGCATCCCTCTCCTTCTTTTCTCTTCCCCACCCCATACTCCTGCTTGTCCTGCATGATAGAGATATTTTAATACCTGTCAGTCTATTATATATTGATTATCGTGCCTATAAGGGCTGTTGCCATGCATTTATTTACATGTTTGGTATATCAATGTTTAATGTGTACATCAAATTTTACTTGTGTTATTCATAATACAATACATAGTGCAGTGAAGTTATATATAATTATGACCCAGTAAACCCTGAGGCTAAGCAGCACCCAAAGCATCAGCCATTCTAAGCGAGCGCAGTGTACACCCCAAACCAATAATTAGTGTGTAGTTGTTGGTGTTTTTTTTTTCCTTTTTCGCTTTCTCTTTCCTTCCTCCTTTCCCCTTTGTTTGGGTATGCATCTTGTGACATTTGTGAATTGCTGTGACCTGTGATATACACACTTTACTTTATGCGGTATTCATTATACAATAAATAATACAATAAAATTTAATAAGTAATATATTGTTGTTTTTGGGGTATATGTCTTGTAACACTTGTGATTTCGGGGGACATTTACCAAAATGGATTCGTAGAAAAAAGGTGTATTCGTAGGGAGAAATACACCTTTTTTTACGAATTTGTATTTTTGGGATTTACAATCCCAAAAATACAACAATTCGTAGTCCTAAAGATGGAACATTCGTATTTGTATTTACAAATACGAATGTCTACACCATCGATAGGATACGACAGAAATCACCATTCAAAAGAATGGTGGTTTCTGATTTACTAAGCAGCCGTACTGATAATACGGCTGCTTAGTGGTGTAAAATACTCACGCAAATACGACAGGAAAATAGAACACCATTTTTCTGTTCTATTTGCGTTTTAGCCTGCACGGATCAGTCAGATCCGTGCAGGCTGCAGTGTAAAAAAATAGAAAAATTAAATAAATAAAAAAAAAAGGCGTAGGGTCCCCCCCACAGCCGAAACCAGCACTAGGCTGACAGAGCCTGGAGCCGGTAATTAAAAATCAGGGAACCCGACAAATAGGGGTTCCCTGATTTTTAACAACCAGCCCCAGGCTCCTGCTCTGGGGCTGGTTCCCAAAATACGGGGGACAAAATGACTAGGGGTCCCCCGTATTTTAAGAACCAGCCCCAGGCAAAACCAGCCAGCAGGGTAATGCCACAGCCGGGGGGAGACTTTTTATGCAAGTCCCCCCGGCCAAAGCATTAACCCTACCGACCAGTCAGCCTGGCCAGGGGCCCAATAAAGGGGTCCCCCCCTCCAGGACTTACCTGACCAGGCTAAAGCCTGGTGCTGTCCTCGATGCCCCTGAGCGGTGGGCATCGAGCTGATAGCGGTGTAAAAAATAGAACAAACGATTGTTTTTTACTGTGGCACTACAAGTGCCAGCAAGCTGGGACTTGGAGAACCACAAGTCCCAGCCTGCTGGGCATTAAAGGGCCCGCTGGGTCTTGTAGTGCCACAGTAAAAAAAATAGTTAAATAAAACACACTGACACCCAATTTAAATAAAAGTTTAATACACACATACTGATACTTACCTATCTTGATCCCGTTGGTCGGTCGCTGGCTCCGGTGTCGGCGGCTCCGTGTCGGCGGCTCCGTGTCGGCGGCTCCGAGGTCGGCGTCCTGTCCGAGGATAATCCATGTTGGACCTGTGGAAGGAAATCCAACTCACCCAGGTCCTCCATGGATGGTCTTCTTTCTTCATCTGTCGACATCCAGGTCTTCTGGCAGCTGCTGACGACTTCCAGCAGCTGCCGGCATCTCCCGCGACGCTCCCCGGCTTTCAGAGCCAGAGAGATCCTTCCTCTTCGGCGTCTGGGCTCAGAATGAATTCTGGCCAATCAGGAGCCGCCTAGCCGCCTAGCGGCCAATCAGGAAAGGCAATCAGGAAAGATTTTATATTAGGATTCTCCATCCAACCACCAACACACTTTTGTTTTATATTGTTTTTTTATGAGGGGGAAGGGAAAGGTAGAAAAGGGAAGGATAGATATGGTGGCTAATAGACAATCTGTATATAATGATATCAGCCAAAAGAGTGTATGACGTACCAAGTCAAGAAGATGTTTACAGTTTTGATGGTATTTGTATCAGCTTGGGTCAAAAATGTTCTCAATAGAGGGATATCATCCCCTGAGGCATTATTATAGCCTGGCTGATTTTTAATTTTTTGATTTTTTTTATATAAATGTGTCAAAGAAAAATAATAAACAAATATATCACATATTAGTATGTGGAATTAATTAGTGTGATAAATAAATTAAGATATAAATATATAAATAGTTCTTATAATCTGGGACCATAAGAATATGGCGAAATATGTGTGGTGTTAGGGTGGCTGTCACGGGGGATATGTGTACCAACAGTATATATTTCTGTGGTACTAATTGGTTAGGCTTCTCTTAATACAACATTTCATACATATTTATATACGAAGCATCATAATTACACACACTGTATATGCATATAGGGTATGATAGGAGAATAAAACAAGTTGTTCTCTTTGATCTCAGATCATTGCTACTTTCCTGCCGTGTGTCTCTGGGACAGTAAACGGACAGAATGAGGGGGGTGATACCAGTTTGAGATCAAAAAATGAGAGCAAATAGAAGGAAGCAAAAGTAGGGATCTGCTGTTGTTCTCCTAGTCTCACATGTCACCCCTGTTAGTAACAAACCAGCGCAGGAGGTCTATTAGTGACTGGAGTCAATGAGAGTCCCTTAATATGAGATGGACAGATTCCTTGTGGATAAGTACATATACCAATTTAAGTGCATCCAGTTATACTCTTATCATGCTTTCCCTTATTCTCCATACAATTCCCTATGTGGATCTCATGAGTCTATAGCTTCCTAATAGCATTCCAAATGTCAATGCAGTTATGGAGTCTGAGTACAATACCAACACAAGTAGGGAGATCTCAGTTCAATTATCCATAAGGTTCCCTGCCTCGTTCTCACAAGGCTAAATACTTTCCAACAGGCTCAAATTTAACTGCAAAATGTGGAGCTAGAGTTCAAATACAGACAGTAGTGGAGAGATCTCCAATCTGATAGCGCATCTGTCAGAAGTCAAAAAGAATTTTTCAAAGTAATACTCATCGTGTGTCTGCTTCGTAATAGTGCCTTAGATGGCAGCCTTCCCACCGTGACAGCCCTTCCTGCCTGGACGCGCGTTTCGCCTCTGCTTGTTCACCAGTGTATGTTATGTGTAATATGGTGTCTATTTAAGCCACCTACGTTTCGCGGGGCGGCCGTACCAGTGTCTCCATTGGTTAAGCCCCCTCTGTACCTCCCGTATTCATTGGGAGTTGGAGTACGCTTGTCTGTGTGTCCGCCTATCATTAGCTAGTCTGGGGTCACGTGATATCTGATTGCGTCAGACGTCTTTACGTGAGCCCTATGTCGCACGGCCGCATCTCCATCCTTGGCAACAGTCTGGGCACTACATCCCAGTTTGCTGTCTATTTGGACTCCTAGATCCTTTTCAAGTATGGAATTACCCAGTTCCTCTCCGCTAACGTTTTAACTTGCACACTGGTTGTGTCTCCCAGGCTACATAACCTTACATTTATCTACATTGAACCTCATCTTCCATTTTTTTGCCCGCTAGAATTGCAAGATCATTTTGAAGCATGGTGACATCTTCTGATGATTTGATGACTTTGCTAAGTTTTGTATCGTCCGCAAAGATGGATACATTGCTGAGTAACCCTATCCCAATATCGTTAATAAAAATGTTAAACAGAATGGGCCCCAAAACCGAACCCCGGTGCA
Organism: Crinia signifera; assembly: GCF_055691185.1. NCBI lineage: Eukaryota > Metazoa > Chordata > Amphibia > Anura > Myobatrachidae > Crinia > Crinia signifera. The sequence goes on along the minus strand of NC_139220.1, from coordinate 303,110,041 downwards.
CTCCACTTAGTACCAGTATCGTATCTGATACGGCACCATTCACAACCACTCTTTGGGGGCTATTCTAGTCCATTCTTTCTGACAAAATCCTTCTTAGATGGACAAAACCATGTGCACTGCGGGTGGGGCAGATGTAACTTGAGCAGAGAGAATTAGATTTGGGTGGGGTTTTTCTTCAAAGTGAGATCTATATTGAAGTGTAAAATCATGCAGTCAGTATTTTTCCTGCACAGAAACAAAATAACTCCCCCAAATCTAATTCTCTCTGCACATGTTACATCTGCCCCCATGCAGTGCACATGGTTTTGTCCATCTAATAAGGATTTTGTCAGAAAGAATGAACTAGATAAACTCCTTTGTTCTCTATTACATAGCCAATTCCCTACCCATAGGCAGATATCACCCAATCCTAGGTTCTCCATTTTATCAATCAATCTCTTGTGTGGGACAGTATCAAATGCTTTAGCGAAATCTAGGAAAATCACATCTACAGCATTTCCATTATCTAAGGTTTTTACTAACCTCTTCATAGAACCCTAGTAGATTAGTTTGGCATGAACGATTTTTCATGAACTCATGTTGGTTAGTACTGAGTAGACGGTGATGGTCTAAATATTCCTGGATACCATCCCTTAAAAATCCTTAATTCATTGTGGGTTCCCCACTCCCCTGTGACCTCTGCCCAGTCTGACTGGTCGGGGGGGATTAATGTTTTGGCCGCAGGACCTTCTACAATAAGTTTCCCCCCGATGGCTGGCTGGGCCTGTGGCTGGTTCTTAAAATATGGGAGATCCCTATATTCATTTTGTATCCTGTATTTTGGGAACCAGACCCAGCCATGGAGCCTGGGGCTGGTTTAAAAAAATCAACAGAGCCCTATGCAAAATTTTAACTCATTTTTTAAAACCTGCCCCAGATCTTTAAGTCTGGTGCTGGTTATAACCGTGTGGAGGACCACACGCCATTTTTTAAAATGTATTTATTTTGTATTTTTTTTACACAGTGAAGCCTGCTTGGATCTGACTGATCCATGCAGGCTAAAGCCAAATACGCCAGGATAATGAAGTGTATTTTCCTGTCGTATTTGGCTGGCAATTACGGCCATTTACCGCTAAATTAGGAATCACCATTCTTTTGAATGGTGATTCCTATTCGTATTTCCCAATGGAGTATACATTCGTATTTGTAAATACAAATACGAATGTGCCATAAATACAAATACAAATTTTTTAGACGTATTTTGCTTAGTAAATTTCCCCCATATTGGGTAAGAGCCACAAAAGGTTATTGCATAAAAATTATGAACTGATAGTAGATTTGGGAATTAATGCAGAATTGTGTTGTTACTGTTGGACCTTATTAATCAATTAATTTCATTATTAGTGTAATCATTGTATGCAGAAATGTTTTAATCATACTTATATGTCTTTAAATGGACTTTTATGTTTTTTCATGTAATAACTAATTAATAGATCAATACAGTGCACTCACTACATTGTTTAGTCTCTCTTTTCCTCCTCTGTCCTCCCATCTCTCCAACCAGTAAGAGGTGACATGTAAATTAGGGTCACATAACATTAGTATATAGTCATTCACCACAGCAGCTTCTCCTGTCCAGTTAACTCACTTAGTACAATGGGAAATGCTAATTACACCCTGGCAGGGTAACACCTTGTATTATAATTAGATCACAGCAGCCTCTGGCCTCCTGTTATGTCACCAAAGGGACCTTTTGTTTAGGAGTCGCCTATTGTCCAGGCATAAAGTCAGCAGAAAGACTTGTTCTACATATCAACAAGCACATAGTGTAACAATGCATCACTGCTAAACTGTAACATAATTAGACATACAGAATTAATGTAGCATATAAAAGGAATAAGGGTGAAACTGCGCTTATAAGGAAAGAATAATTAATGTAGATTCCCCTAAAGAAATGTATATGCAAGTGCATTATTACTCCTAAGGCGGTGTCATTAATTGCAAGAATTTTTTTTTTGTTTTCTGGTTTATAAATTATTATTCTATATTAGGTTATATAAAAGATTTCTGTTATTACAAATTGATCTGTTTGCCATCTTTTGCATGTGGTATAGGTGTATACATGGTCAGGACACCAATAGTAGCCCTTACATAGTTTTCTTTTGTAGATTATGTACTTCAGATTTTTTAAAAGATGTATAGACACTTTGATTTATAATTTTAAAGAAATCTTATACAGGTTGAGTATCCCGTATCCGAGTGTCCGTTATCCGAATTATTTCGAAAACCATACATTCCAGAAAGTAAAAAAAAAAATTATTTTTTTTGCTAAAAACTCACTGGGGACATTTGTAACAGCATCACTGGGGACATGATATGTAACTGGCACTATATATGTGCAAGACAATGATTGCTTGGCATTCAAATTCAATATCTGAGATAGTACACAAATTGTGTTTCATGTTTTGAAACCTTGTTTTTTGAACAAATAAAATATATTTGTGTGTATTTTATGTGTTTATACAGTATACATGCAAGATACTTCAAAATACATAATTGAAATATTAAAATATTCAGAAATATGGAATAATCCGTTATCCAAAATTCTCCTGGTCCCGAGCATTTTGGATACGGGATACTCAACCTGTACTGTATTTTTTAATTAAATCAATACAATGTCAAATACTAGTGTACATATAAGTAATTCCCCCAAGTAGAAATATCCCTGGTGGTATTTTTACATTTTATGTATTTTTGAAACATAATATATCATTTATATTACTGGGAATTTTTTTAGGTTATTTTTTTTTACATTTTAAGATGAAATCATCAAATAAAAGAATATAATTCAGAGTCAATGAGTAATCAAAAGATATTAGCAAATAGTGAGACAATAGATCAAAGAAAAACAGTAAATAACTAAAGATTATTTAGATACTAGGTCAAATTTTAACAATTATTTGATACAGAATAGATAGTTAATAACACGGTGTATCACAAAGCAAACAATAATCCTCATATATAGGAAAACAGAGAAAGAATAATGATTAGACAATAAAGGTAGGGCTAAGGGGATCGAGGAGGGAGGGGGAATGGGAGTAACATTCCCAGGTGTAAATACAACTATATATATATGACATTATAATGATAGGTCAAGGCTATCGCATTACAATGTAAAATAACCTAGTAAGGAAATTGAATAATGTTCCATATAAATGTGGTGTTACCCGGCTATAATGGAAGGTGCTGCAAGTTGTCTAAGCAGATACCACTCTGGTGCAAATGGGGGTGTACTCTGCGCAAAAGCAGATATGGATCAAAGCAACATATTTCTAATTAATAATATTCCTTATAGGTGAATTGATTTTTTAAAAATGTATCTTGTGTAAGTATATACAGAAAACAAACACAATTATTTATAAAAATAGGAAAAAGATGCATGAATTATTTTTAAAACCTAATAACAGTAATCACACTGGGAAAGTTAGACATAAAAACACATTAACACCCGGAAAGGAAAGTTGGTAGCAAAGGTTGTATATCATGTGGATTTATGCTGACCAATGGGGCTGTAAGTTGCTGAGGGTCTGCCGACAGACTTTCCGTTTTATGCTGTTTGGACAATCGACTAGTTTCGCTAAAGCAATGGCTTCTTCAGGTTGCTGAGTAAAGGCCTCCATACATTAGGCCGACTTGTCCAATGGACAAGTTGGACCTAATCATCCTGACAGCTCCCCGGGGAGGATCACATACAATTTGGCACTTGATGTGCCAAGTTTTGCATGTGATAAATCGCATGCAATTTATCATGTGCAGATCCTGGGGAGCTGCAGGCGGAGGGAGCTGTGAGCCGAGTGGGGCATTAGGCTGTGCGCAGAGAGCCGGGCAGGGGATGCAGAGAGGTGAGCGATTTTACAAATGGACTGACACCCCACAATATTTTGGGGGGTGAAATTACAAGGAAGAGAAAACTCATTTAAAAGATTTTTATCAACTTTTATCAACCTTTTTTTAACACCTTTCCTTTCCCGGTGTTTATATGTTTTGTATGTGTAACCTTCCCAGTGTCTATACCAGTATTCTATTTTAAAAATAATTAATGTATCTTATTCCTATATTTATAACTCCTTTTGTTTTCTGTATAAGCTTACACAAAATACATTTTCAAAAAATCAGTTCACCTATAAGGAGTATTATTAATTAGAAATATGTTGCTTTGATCCATATATGATTTTGCGCAGAGTACGCCCCCCTTTGCTCCGGAATTGAACAGGGTATTTGTAGTATACCCAGTTACTCAGCTGCAATCATATATGAAGTATTATACAGCGCTGTCCTCCACACATCTCTGGGCAACAGATACCAATCTGTTACTTCAAAAACTTGAAAAAAATTCCCTGTTCATTCAGCCATAGCAAATCTATATATGGCCCCCATTTATTATAGAATTTATCTGTTCTTTCTTGTATATCAGGAAAGGAGGAGAACCTGTCATAGTAGAGAGTTTTCAGTAATAGACTATGAACGTCTAACATTGTAGGGAGAGTAGGGTATATCCAATGATTCAGAATCACTTTACCAGCTATCGTATCTAGAACTATAAAGACTGGCTACTGGGAATTGAATGCAAACATAATCAACACTTTTAAACAAATACAAATAATGATTCACTCAGTTTATTAATTGTATGATCTTTTATTTTTTCATAACTTTGGGATTCATATAGAAGTTTATTAGCTTCCAAAGCAAAATCAGAGCAATCTTGGATGATGTCTCCATCCTTGGCTACAATATTATTATCTAGGCTGCAAACAGCTAATGCTCATAAATCAGCTTTAAATATGCTCTAACTTAATAAAGAATATTCTGATCATAACTGCCTCCCGATTCTATATGGTAGTATTTAGATGCTGATATTATTATACAATGTATCGCCCTCTGTGGTGGCCAATTGTACTTTTTCCATTAGAAAATGCTTCTGTATTCTTCAAATATCGAATATACCTCCATCATTTACATAACATGGTACATTTCCCAAATTTGTAATCATGTGCTGGTCTGGTGCCCACAGCTTGTGTTCCTCAGCCCACACAGGTCTCCTCTTATTTCTGTCCTACAGTAGTGTTATCATTGCAGCAATTCTACAAGTAAGATCTGATTCCAGTCTCCTCAGTTGATGGTGAGATGTGTCTGCAGCTTATACTCATTGGAGCATTTATTTGGTGTCTAATGTGCTGTTACTAGGTGATTGCTGTGGTGATCCCCATAGGAACCTGTGACATCATAACGCTGTACGGTGACTGCTGCTGCACTTGTTGAAACTTTTAAAGTTGTGCCAATCTCCTGAATCATCTTCATTTATTAAAGTAACAACAGAATATCCTCAGCCTGTAATATCTTGTGATGTTCTTATTCTATTTTGTAATTTTACATCAAGAAAATATAATTTATGATCAATTTATGACTCAACATATCCTTCATAGTACAACTGATAAGCATCCGGCAGTAACAGGCAAAACTTGTTATCAATACATTATGCCTCCACAATTCTCACCTCATTTACTCATTTTTTAAATAAAAATAAATTGTTATGGTGCTACTGTATGTCTATATATGTTATGTAGATCAGGTCTTTCTACTGACTTCTGCCCAGACAATAGGTGACTCCTAAACAAAAAGTCCCTTTGGTTACATAACAGGAGGCCAGAGGCTGCTGTGATCTAATTACAATACAAGGTGTAATTAGCCAGGGTGTAATTAGCATTTCCTATTGTAGTGAGTGACTTTAGGAATATTTACACCTCATTTACAAGACAAGGAGCTGGGCAGGAGGAGCTGCTGTGGTGAATGACTGTATACTAATGTTATGTGACCCTAATTTACATGTCACCTCTCAGTGTAAGAATTCCTGCAGGGCATCCTGGGAACTACTGGGGAGAGATGGGGAGGAGTGACTATAAATAGGCTGTATCAGGCCACTGGGAGCTGATGGAGGAGCTGTTGGGTGAGTTACTGGTTGGAGAGCTGGGAGGACGGAGGAGTGAGAGACAGACAGACAGACAAACATAAGACAAAAAGGTAATTATATTATATGAGGTACATTCTGTGGGTGAGCAGGAGGGGGCATGTGAGGGACTATATTATTATCTAGGTTGCAAACAGCTTATGCATCAGCTTTTAACATAATAAATATATTGAACTTAGTCACCGCGTGAATTAACTTATGATGGTTTTTGTAATCTTGCAGGGGGATAATTCCCCTCTCTTGCAGCACCTGACAGGAATTTCTAATTTGATTGAGCAGCTCCCACAATAAGCAAGAGACATTTGTTGGGTCCTGCATTTGGAGGGCATGCTAGTTCCTGTAGTGGCACATAGAGGAGCTAGGGGTAACTCCTGATAGGCTTATTCTCTTCTTTGTGTTCCTCTTTCCACTTTACTTTTCTTCTTCCTCTTGTTTGGCTCTCAGATATATTAGTAAGTGCTGTTATCGTGTAGCCTTACTGTAGACCAGGGGTTCTCAGACTCGGTCCTCAGGAACCCACACAGTTCATATTTTCCAGGTCAAGGCAGGGGTACAGGTGCATTCATTACTCATTCACTCATTTTAAAAGATCCGTAGGCGGAGCTAATTATTTCCCTTGTGATTCTGCAGTAGACAATTCCATGTCCCAGATTGGGTGCTGTTATCATGCAGTGTAGGACTTCCGGTATCAGAGGAGCCTCGCCGAGGCCTGGAAGCTTATCATATTATTTGCTAAATATATGTAACTAAGATCTCTGAATTACCCTCTATTATGTTAGTTTTTCATATCTTATTACTAATGCCGTTTGGTGTGCTGGGGGTTAAATCCCCCTCCCTTCCAGCACCTGAGGAGCATTACTAATTTGATTGAGCAGCTCTCACACTGTTTTTATGCCTCCGGATTCTATATGGTAGTATTCTACAAGTAAGATCTGATTCCGGTCTCCTCAGTTGATGGTGAGATGTGTCTGCTGCTTATACTCATTGGAGCATTTATTTGGCCTCTAATGTGCTGTTACTAGGTGATTGCTGTGGTGATCCCCACAGGAGCCTGTGACATCATAGCGCTGTACGGTGACTGCTGCTGCACTTGCTGAAACTTTTAAAGTTGTGGCTATTTCCTGGATCATCTTTATTTCTTAACATAATGACAGAATATCTTCTATCTGTGATATGTCCTGGTGTTCTTATTCTATATTGGAGTTTTACATCAAGAAAAGACAGTTAAACATCATATTATGACTCAGCATATCCTTCATCGTACAACTGATCAGCATTAGGCAGTAACAGGCAGCATTTGTTATCAATACATTGTGCCTCAACAATACCACAAATATTATTCTTTAAAAAAAATTCAAACCAAATATTATAGTGCCAAGTATATGTCTATATGTGTTATGTAGATCAGGTCTTTCTGCTGATGCCAGAGGCTGCTGTGATCTAATTACAATACAAGGTGTTACCCTGCCAGGGTGTAATTAGCATTTCCCATTGTAGTAAGTGGCTTTAGGAATATTTACACCTCATTTACAAGACAAGGAGCTGGGCAGGAGGAGCTGCTGTGGTGAATGACTGTATACTAATGTTATGTGACCCTAATCTACATGTCACCTCTCAGTGTAAGAATTCCTGCAAGGCATCCTGGGAACTACTGGGTAGAGATGGGGAGGAGTGACTATAAATAGGCTGTATCAGGCCACTGGGAGCTGATGGAGGAGCTGCTGGATCAGTTACTGGTTGGAGAGCTGGGAGGAAGGAGGAGAGAGAGAGAGAGACAGACAGACAAACATAAGACAAAAAGGTAATTGTATTATCAATTCATTCTAATATATTATATATAATTACAATTTTGTAAATACTATTTTGTAGTTATTGTTATAGAACCTGACAGCAGATAAGAACTATTTGGCCCATCTAGTCTGTCCATTTTTAACTATATTGTTACCTCAACTCCTTTGTTATCCTTATTTCTATGTAAGGACGTCCTTGTCTGTCTCGTGCATGTTTAAATTGCCCAACCATCTTATCCTCTACCACCTCTGACGGGAGGCTATTCCACTTGTGCAATACCCTTTCTAAAAAAAATTATCACATTTCTCCCAGACCTCCCCCCCCCTGCCCCAGTGTCAGTGCATGTCCTTGTGTTCTAAAACTTCTCTTCATTTGAAAATTGTTTCCCTCTGGGAACTTGTTAATACCATTGGTATAGTTGACTTTCTTTATCATGTCCCCTTTCATTATTCTGTGCCAAACTATATGTTTTTATTGGTGAGTGTTATGATGTAGGCCATACACCATTTTAGTTGCCATGTACCATCTCTCTAATGTAATGATATCATTATGGAAATATTGCCTCTAGAGCTGGACACAGTACCTAGATGAGGCCGGCCAATGACCTATACAGTGACATTATTACTTCTATCTGCTGCTGATTCCTCTCCCTGTACAACCGAGCATCTGACTTGTCGTCTTCATTGCTTTGTTACATTGCTTACCTGCCTTTTGTCACCTGAAATAGTGATTCCTGGATCCCTTTCCTCCTCAGTAGTTCCCAATATAGTTCCAATATATTTAGCCATTGTATTTTAGAGACCCAAGTGTATGATTTTGCATTGTTTGGCATTAGACTGTAGTTACCATGCTATTGACCATTCTTCTAGTCTACCTAGATTATCAGTCATTTGTTACCCCTCCTGTTGCATACCTTTGTATCATCTGCAAAAAGGCATACTATCTGTTCAATACTATTTGCAAGGTCATCAATACAGAAATTAGAAAGCACTGACCCAAGTACAGATCCCAGAGGTACGCCACAGGTGTCAATTCCCTCCTGTGAGTGCCCCATTTACCTTGGGCTGTTGCCATCACAGAACATCAGCTGCCCAGGGTGTCTTTGTCCCGGCACAAGCAAATAAACATCAGTTTACACCAACTTTTATTTGCGAGTCCAGGAGAAATCATCTGATAGTCGGTGACCATTAAATCATTTCTCCTGCAGCGGATACATGTGCGGGGGTGTGTCTTCTGTGGGGCGGGCTCTCTGGCACTCAGTAATCTGTCATGTTCGCAGCTTACCAAGTCAATCAGAATAACACCCAATGTGACAATTTATACAAATATAAAACAATTGTAAATGACTGGGTCATATTTGTTAGTGTACATAAATATATCATGTTCCTCATACAAAATAACATTATTACTGTAAGAACAGAATTTCCCCAGTAACCTTTATGCTTTTAAATATTAACCTTTTTTCTTACAGAAAAATTAAGAAGCTGGAATCCCACTAAGAATATTAGAAGACGTTGTGGAAACTTTGTTCTCTGATCAAGCCAACTACAGATAGAATTTCTTCTTACAGATCTGGGGAACTCACAAAATCTATTCACATCTTCCAGGTAGAAGAAACTTTATACAGGTTATTGTATCTCATCTAATACAGGATGAGTCTGACTGGAGAGAGAACACATCTGTGTTCTGAGTGTGACAAATGCTTTACATGTAAATCAAAGCTTCTCATCCATCAGATGAGTCACACAGGAGAGAGACCACATCTGTGCTCTGAGTGTGACAAATGCTTTACATGTAAATCAGATCTTCTCAGACACCAGAGGAGTCACACAGGAGAGAGACCATATCTGTGCTCTGAGTGTGACAAACGCTTTACATATAAATCAGCACTTCTCAGACATGAAAGGAGTCACACAGGAGACAGACCACATCTGTGCTCTGAGTGTGACAAACGCTTTACATGTAAATCAGATCTTCTCAGACATCAGAGGAGTCACACAGGAGAGAAACCATTTACATGTTCTGAGTGTAGCAAGTGCTTTATCACCAAGCAAGAGCTTGATAAACATCAGAGGAGTCACACAGGAGAGAAACCATTTACATGTTCTGAGTGTAGCAGGTGCTTTATCACCAAGCAAGAGCTTGTTATACATCAGAGGAGTCACACAGGAGAGAGACCATTTACATGCTCTGAATGTAGCAAGTGTTTTACAAAAAAGTCAACTCTTGTTAGCCATCAAAGGAGTCACACAGGAGAGAAACTATTTACTTGTTCTGAATGCAGCAAGTGCTTTATCACCAAGCAACAGCTTGTTATACATCAGAGGAGTCACACAGGAGAGAGACCATTTACATGTTCTGAATGTAGGAAGTGCTTTACACAAAAGTCACATCTTGTTACACATCAAAAGAGTCACACAGGAGAGAAACTATTTACTTGTTCTGAATGCAGCAAGTGCTTTATCACCAAGCAAGAGCTTGTTATACATCAGAGGAGTCACACAGGAGAGAGACCATTTACATGTTCTGAATGTAGGAAGTGCTTTACACAAAAGTCACATCTTGTTACACATCAAAAGAGTCACACAGGAGAGAAACTATTTACTTGTTCTGAATGCAGCAAGTGCTTTATCACCAAGCAAGAGCTTGTTACACATCAGAGGAGTCACACCGGAGAGACCATTTAAATGCTCTGAATGCAGAAAATATTTTTGCCAGAAGACCCAACTGGTTTCATATCAAAGGAATCACACCGGATTGAAACCATGTTAAATGCTATTACTGTAGTAAATGTCTTAATACAAAGATAACAATTATTAATAACATACAGAGTTACTCTGATTGTCTGGATGTTGCATGTGTTTCATAGGTAAAGCCCCATACACACTAGAAGATATCATTCAGAAAGGGCCTTTGAGCGATATTAAGGCCAATGTCATCTAATGTGTATGCTTTCTCTTATCAATTATGCACGCCCCCGTATGTCAATAATGAGTGTTGGCATCTGCCAAACCTGCTGCTCAATCCTCTAAATATCTTTAATGTAATTTGGCAAATCATTATGTGTGTATGCAGCACCAAATGACATGAAGGACCTTGCCTGTGACATCATAGCGCTGTACGGTGACTGCTGCTGCACTCGCTGAAACTTTTAAAGTTGTGGCAATTTCCTGCATCTTCCTAATTTCTTAAATTAATGACAGGATGTCCTCTGTCTGTGATATCTTGTGATGTTCTTACTCAATTTTGTATAAGCTTACACAAAATACATTTTCAAAAAATAAATTCACTTATAAGGGGTATTATTAATTAGAAATATGTTGCTTTGATCCATATATGCTTTTGCGCAGAGTACACCCCCTTTGCTCTGGAATTGAACAGGGTATTTGTGGTATACCCACTTACTCAGCTGCAATCATATTTGTTGTATTATACAGCGCTGTCCTCTACACATCCTACATTTTACACAATGTAGCATATAAAAGGAATAAGGATGAAACTGCACTTATGAGGAAAGAATAATTAATGTAGATTCCTCTAAAGAAATGTATATGCAAGATAAGTAAGACCCACAAGTAGAAATCTTCCTGGCAGTATTTTTAAATCTTATGTATTTTTGAAACATAATACATCATTTATATTACTGTGAATTTTTTTTAGGTTACATTTTATTTTACATTTAAAGATGAAATCATCAAATAAAAGAATATAAATCAGAGTAAATGAGCAATCAAACGATAGTAGCAAATAGTAATACAATAGATCAAAGAAAAACAGTAAATAACTAAAAATTATTTAGATACTCGGTCAAGTTTTAACAAATATTTTGGTACTTGTTTCCTAGCACGGCGCCCACTACGCAAATAGCTTAGTGTGCTATTCTGTGTAGTGAAATCGCATCGTATCGCGTACCATCTATAGAGCTATGCGATGTCCATGTTAACTGCAGAGGAGCGCTTCTACAATAAAATATTGCATAGGATCGCATGGCAGGAAATGCGATGCGATGCAATATTTAATTGTACAAGCACCCATGCCATGAGATGTGATGCTATGTTATGTGTGCATAGTATGTGATGTGATACACCTGCACCTACGCCATTGTTTAGCGTCAACCCCAGTATCCACAGTATGGCAGCAGTACGCGTCTTTCAAGCTTTTCATACCCCCACTATCCACGTGTGCATGGAGTTGACTTTAGATAGTGTGGTGAGCACAGTGAGCCACCAAGCCTGAAGCGTGGCGAGCAGACGCAGAATACATGTAAAGTAATCCGTGTCCCCTTGCGGGGTTCGCTGCACTCGCCAACGCTTTGGGCTCGGTGGCTCGCTGCGCTTGCCACACTACCTAAAATCAACTCCACGCCGACGTGGATAGTGGGGGTATGAAAAGGTCGGAGGACGCGTTCTGCCGCCCCTCACAGGGCTCGCTGCACTCGCCACGCTTCAGGATGCCGTGGAAAGCTGACCCGCCCAGCGTTGCCTGGGAAGACAATTTCCAAAATTGCTGAAAAATGTCATCTGACAGTATGCTGTGCCAAAGACCTAAGATTGTAATTTGTTAAAGATTCCACCATAATGTTAGAATGTGTTTGCATTGATACTCAATGACGGCAATGAAATCAGCGCTCCTGAGTTGATAATGTATGTGTTGATGAATTCCACATCCACTCCTGAGATTTAGCACCTATGACTTACCCTCCAACATCTGAGGGTCAAAAATCGGTACAAAATCAGAAAGGGACATGGCCACACCTCCATTTCCATACTTTCAATGGTATAATTTCTAGGGTGTGTAATAACAGGTGCTGAGTGCGTGGAGACCGGGTGGGCGTTACTTACCGTGCCATAATTAATTCAAAATTCACCGCTCCCTGCCACTGTCACTCCCCTCACCGGTGTATAGTACATTTGTGTATTGCAAGGATGTGCACACTACAATAACATACATCTACAGTACAGTATATACAGTATTTACCTTTTGCAAGTGACAAATATTGTTAAAAATTTACACATATACTGTTTAATGTCCAAAAAAACACACACACAACTTCTAACTTTCAACAACAATCTATTTTTTTTGCAAAATATTAACAAAAAGGGGGATAAAAATATAAACAAAAATTACAGGAGCAGGTCGGTCAAGTCCTGTAGGTCCGCCGACAATAGCTGCAGGTGGTGCTTCATGCGAAGGAGGGCCCCACGGACACCCTCATTTACTTGGCTAGGGTAATCTGTGGGCATGTTAAAGGGGGTACAAAATTACTATGGCTATTCATTAATACATTTAACATAGTCATACATAAATCCACAACATTCAAGTTTACATCTATATATACAAACTTTACATATATACAAACACAGGGGGCCCAGCACTACAACAAAGTAGCTCACCTTAACATTAAAATAATCAATTAAATAAATAATGGGGTTTTAGTTCATGAATTGATCAATGCATTTAAGCTTGCAGCCCATCGTCAAGGGACCCCATTTCACAGCAAGTCCTACACTAACAACTGGTTTTCATGGGAACCTGGCCACTGCTTACACACAGGGGAGCCGAGAGAGGTGGGGAGCAGGTACTAATTACCCGGGCCCAGGCTTGCTGAAGGGGCCCCTCAGGGGCCCTGGTTCGACCCCTCCCTTCCCCCTCCGTCCCTCCCGGGTATCAACAGTAGCACACACTTCTACAGCATGTGCTGTTCTGACAGCAGGCTCAGCATGAGTGTCTCACTGACAGCGTGAGAGGTCATGCTGTGCCTGCTGTCAGCACAGCACATTCTGTAGGTGTGTGCTGCATCTGAGATTACAGTTTTTAGAGTTTTCTTTTACCCACCTCTAAACATTTTGGGGGTGTGGCCTAAGTGTGGGAGGTGCCCACACCACACACACTTAGGCCACACCCCCAAAATTTTACCGGGGCCCGGCATTCCTCTCGGCTGCCCTGCTTACACATCATAGCTAAAATGAACATGTGTTTTTTTCCCTGGGTTAATGCTCAACTGCCAAGTACCTTAAGGCTTTTAAAGGTGAGACAATCCCAAACACAGCACCTGAATTAGTATTAAAGGGGCAGCTGTCACAGGTTTCAGGTAAATGAGCTTATCTAGGGTGCATGAGAAAGCTATGATCACAGTAACAGAGGTTAATTAAAAATCAACCCAAATACATAGATACAGAAGTACCAACACACTCACCATTCCTAAGAATGAGGTGCAAACAGCACCCACTTCCCAGGATGGGGTGCAGTGGCCTGTGACCACACACTCTAGTAAATACAAAAAAAGGGGCCCAGCACTCACTACAACAAACTAACTCACCTTAACATTCAAATAATCAATTAAATAAATAATGGGGTTTTAGTTTTAGTTCATGAATTGATCAATGCATTTAAGCTTGCAGCCCATTGCCAAGGGACCCCATTTCACTGCAAGTCCTACACTAACAACTGGTTTTCATGGGAACCTGGCCACTGCTTACACATCATAGCTAAAATGAACATGTGTTTTTTTTCTGGGTTAATGCTCAACTGCCATGTACCTTATGGCTTTTAAAGGTGAGACAATCCCAAACACAGCACTTGTGTTTGGGATTGTCTCACCATTAAAAGCCATAAGGTACATGGTAGTGACTATAAATAGGCTGTATCAGGCCACTGGGAGCTGATGGAGGAGCTGCTGGATCAGTTACATGGTTGGAGAGCTGGGAGGACGGAGGAGTGAGAGAGAAACAGATATACAAACATAATTATTGTCAAAGGTAATTATTTTATGAAAGTACTCTGATATATAAATACAATTTTGCAAAGAATATTTTGTAGTTATTGTTATAGAAGTTGACAGCAGAGGAGAACTATTTGGCCCATCTAGTCTGTCGATTTTTAGCTATATTGTTACCTCAACTCCTTTTTCATCCTTATAAGGATGTCCTAATGTCTATCCCATGCATGTTTTAATTGCTCAACTGTCTTATTCTCTACCACCTCTGATTGGAGGCTGGTTTGGGGGATCAGTCACACCGAACCTAATAGAGATAGTTCATGAATATTTATTAGAAGGTGACCCCCTGGTGGTCATTGATGGTGACTGTATTACCTTATATATGACAGGAGTGTGCTACCACTGACAAGAGAAACAGATCATTTTTAACAAGAAGGGTTTAGTTTGTCACAGTGTGGTGCACCTTATTAGAAATTGATACAATGTGATAAAATATACCTTTTATTAGGAATGTATCAATATTGCGAAATAGGACACACTACATAAATATATAACATGGCCAAGAGTGAAATTGTGCAGATTAAATTGACACGTACAGAGTCTCCATGTGTTTATTAACTCCTAAATCATTGATTTGCTCACAACACATTCCCTTTAATTGATACCCGATTGATGGCTATGTGGCCAATTTTCTATATAGGGGGAGAAGTGTGTGCGTATCATATGGTGTTTTATCTCATGAACTTGGATTGATGTGAGTCTGAGCAACTTCTGCATTTAAGTTGATATCTTTATTGTGCTCTCACAATTTACACGCAGTTAATTGGTCATAGTGGCTTTGCCGGGAGTCAAGTACAGGGGAATTTTTGCAAGGCGTCGGTAGTTCTCGCGAGATTCCTCTTAATCAACAGCAGATGGAGACTGTCAGTTCTATTCAGCGGCAGCCGCCGGAGCGTGGGACGGCTGCAGCAGGACAATTTGTAAGAGAAATTTTTACATATGGCCCCCGAAGGATTTTTTCCCAATACAAAGGGCCATTGGCACAAACAAGTTTCCCCACCCCTGGTATATTTGAAAGTCTTTATCATGTCCCCCCTTTTTATTCTCCCCTCCAAACTACAGTATACATAGATTTTTTTTTTTTAGTCTTTCTGGGTAAGTGTAATGATATAGGCCATGCACTATTTTAGTTGCCATGTACCATCTCTCTAATGTATTTATATCATTATGGAGATATGGCCTCTAGAGCTGAGGCCGGCCAATGACCTATACAGTGATATTATTACTTCTATCTGCTGCTGATTACTCTCCCTATGCCACCAGGCTTCTGAATTGCCTTCCCTATTGCTTTGTTACATTGCTTACCTGCCTTTTGTCACCTGAAACAGTGACTCCTATATCCCTTTCCTCCTCAGTACTTCCCAGTATAGTGCCATTAATGTTATATTTAGCCTTTGGATTCCTAAGACCCAAGTGCATTATTTTGCATTGTTTGGCATTAGACTGTTTGCCATGCTCTTTACCATTCCTCTAGTCTACCTAGATCATCAATCATCTGTTTTACAACTACTAGTTTATCTGCGCTGTTGCATACCTTTGTATCATCTACAAAAAGGCATACTACCCCTTCAATACTATTTGCAAGGTCACCAATACAGACATTAGAAAGCACTGACCCAAGTACAGATCCCCGGGGTTCATCACTGGTGTCATATCCCTCCTGTGATTGCTCCATTTACTACAACCCTCTATTTTCTATCCTGCAATAATGATCTTATCCATACAACCACCTTAGTATCCAATCCTATGTGTTCACATTTATTTAGCAGTCTGTGAGCCCTTTGCAGGGATCAGGGTGGGCCGGGGGCGTGCAGCAAGGTATATGGGGCAACAGCAGAGGGCAGCAAATACTAAGCAATAGGAAGTTATGCGGTGTAGATTTTGAGATGCTGTATTTGCTATGAGATTTACAGGAGTTTAAATATCGAGCAGGTGACATTGAAATCCTGCATTACCCATGAGAAACACCTAGTAGGTGGCATTAAAAGTTTCCTGGGTTTCTCCCACTCTAAAAAATGGTGGGAACGGCTACCAGGCAATAAAGCCCCTACAAAGGGTCCAAAGTGTGAGACGCACAGATATACCATATAAAGTGTGAGACACACAGAAATATCTGATAGGTGGCAGCTAAGCCGTATAATCTATATTGCACAAAGAGGTACTAGAGAGCCTAATAGGAGATAATAGAATAATACCTGGACTGTGCAATAGATATAAAACTCCATAGTAGTATAATTTTATGTGCGTTCCCGAGAACCGTCCCCTTCTCTTTTTCTGTGTATGCTTTGGTTTGAAACATGACAGGTAGGAGCTGATTGGACAGTGATAATAAACAGACAGTTTATCACTTCACCAAGCTTAATAAATCTACCCCTCAATGACATCAGTGAAATTAGGTGTGGAGTTGTTCCTTCGTCAACCGTTTCCCAGATCGTCAATAATTGCTCCAGAACATCAATCAAGGCAAGCTAAACCTTTGTGTTTTTTTTTAAATTTCTAAGTGAAATTTCCCAAAAACGGCTCTGAGGTGCATACCACCAGGTCCAGAGGTACCTTGTTGCTTAATTTGGTGGCTCTGAGTGCCACGATGTATCTGCAATGTGACAGACACCCAAACACACTATTCAACTTCTTATATAGATTATAAATTAGGTTATATAAGGTTTCTATTATTAGAAAATTATTTTTTGCCATCTATTGCATTTGGTATAAGTGTATACATGGTCAGAATACCAATAGTAACCCATAGATATTTGCTTTTTCATTTTATGTACTCAAAACATGGTACTTGTTTCCTAGAAGGGCGCCCAGTATGCATATAGCCTACTGGGCTATTCCCTGTAGTGAAATCGCATTGCATTGCGCAGCGTGTATAGTTCTGTGCAATGCGTGCGATGTCCATATGAAGTGCACAGGACTGCTTATACAATGAAATATCGCATGAGATCGCAGGGCACCAGGTGCGATGTGATGCAATGCTATATTTCATAGTAAAAGCACCCATGCAATGAGATGTGATGGGTGCTTACTATTTAAAGTAATGTGATGAGATGTGATGTATGCATAGTATGACATGTGATGGGTTCTTACAATTTTAAGCACCTATGCCATTGTTTAGCGTCACCTCAAGTATCAACGCCACCCCAAAGTGTGGTGAGCGGCGGAGGTCAGAGGACGCGTTCCGCTGCCGCTTGCCATGCTTTGTGTTGGAGTGGATAGTGCTGGTGTTTTAGGAACACATTCACAACTGCAAAATCATACAGCTGACACAGTAATGACGACATGTGTTAACTAATAACTAATTTACTGAAATAATTTCATTAATCTAGCATAAATAATTAAGAACATTCATTAATAATTAAAATATAACAATTTTAAAATCAGAAACAATAATGATTATACAACAAGAAGAATGAATGAAATCATAATTAATCGTCCTTGGGGAGGAGTTTCAGTGCCTCAACTATGCGGAGGAAAGAGTCCTCAGCTCCCAATGTTTTTTGCCACATGAACTCTGTCAGATATGACTGCAGCTCATGATGCACATTGCCTCTTTGGCACTTATTGCACCACTTACATGCGCCCCACAGTCGTTCTACATTGTGGGTGTGGACCCCTGTGGCCGGGTCAATAAAGTTGAACTGGTGGTTCACCGTAAAATGTTGATAACCAGCCAGTTCAAGTTGTGCGGTAGAGTATGCCCTCCAGCATTTGGTATAGATCGTGGTGCCCCGCTCTATATTCTCCTGGATGCATTCCAATAATGTTGTGGCATCACGTCTGGGCTCCCGCCATATTATTATTTTTGGCATTAAATTCCCAGTAATATAAATGGTGTATTATAATTCCGGTGGCGCAGAATTGTGCAAATGGCCATGCACAGAATTGTGCATGGCCATTTGCACAATTCTGCGCCACCGGAATTATAATACACCATTTATATTACTGGGAATTTAATGCCAAAAATAATCATCACTCATTTTATTAGTGGTATGATCTTTTATTTTTTTCATAAGTTTGTGATTTTCATTTAGAAGTTTATTAGCTTCCAATGCGAAATCAGACCAATCTTGGATGATGACTCCATCCTTGGCTACAATATTATTATCTGGGTTGCAAACAGCTAATGCTTATAAAACAGTTTTAATTCACTTCAACGTAATAAAGAATGTTTTGAAATTGACTGTGTCATGATTCTAAATGGTAGTATTTAGATGGTAATATTATTATAAAATGTAATAAAAGGTCCATTTCGTGACAAAACAGGAGGCCAGAGGCTGCTGTGATCTAATTAGAATACAAGGTGTTACCCTGCCAGGGTGTAATTAGCATTTCTCATTGTAGTAGGTGACTTTAGGAATATTTACACCTCATTTGCAAGACAAGGAGCTGGGCAGGAGGAGCTGCTGTGGTGAATGACTGTATACTAATGTTATGTGACCCTAATTTACATGTCACCTCTCAGTGTAAGAATTCCTGCAGGGCATCCTGGGAACTACTGGGGAGAGATGGGGAGGAGTGACTATAAATAGGCTGTATCAGGCCACTGGGAGCTGATGGAGGAGCTGCTGGATCAGTTACTGGTTGGAGAGCTGGGAGGACGGAGGAGTGAGAGAGAGACAGACAAACATAAGACAAAAAGGTAATTATATTATGAATTAATTCTAATATATATAATTACAATTGTGTAAGTACTATTTTGTAGTTATTGTTAAAGAACTTGACAGCAGAGAAGAACTATTTGGCCCATCTAATCTGTCCATTTTTAACTATATTGTTACATCAACTCCCTATTGATCCTTATTTCTATATAAGGATGTCCTTATGTCTGTACCGTGCATTGTTAATTTGCTCAACTGTCTTATCCTCTACCATCTCTGATGGGGGGCTATTCCACTTGTCCAATACCGTTTAAAAAAAAATCACCAAATTTCGCCCTGCCCCAGTGTCAGTGCATGTCCTTGTGTTCTAAAACTTCTCTTTCTTTGAAAATTCTTTCCCTCATAGACCTTGTTAATACTATTGGTATATTTGAATGTCTAGATCATGTCCCCCTTTCATTTTTCTATGCCAAACTACACAGATATGTTTTAGTCTTTCTAGGTAACCTTTATGATATAGGTCATGCACCATTTTAGTTGCCATGTACCATCTCTCTAATGTAATTATATCATTATGGAAATATTGCCTCTAGAGCTGGACACAGTACCTAGATGGGGCCGACCAATGACCTATACAGTGACATTATTACTTCTATCTACTGCTGATTCCTCTCCCTGTACAACCAAGCATCTGACTTTCTCATTCCTCATTGCTTTGTTACATTGCTTACCTGCCTTTTCTCACCTTAAATAGTAATTACTGGATCCCTTTCCTCCTCAGTAGTTCCGAATATAGTTCCAATATATTTAGCCATTGGATTTTTAATAACAAAGTTTATGATTTTGCACTGTTTGGCATTAGACTGTAGTTACCATGCTCTTGAACATTCTTCTAGTCTACCTAGATCCTCAATCATTTGTTATCCCTCCTGCTGTGTCTACCCTGTTGCATACCTTTGTGTCATCTGCAAAAATAGTATTTGTAAGGTCACCAATACAGACATACCCCAGGGTTCATCACTGGTATCATTTTCCTCCTGTGAGTGCTACATTTACTACAACCCTCTATTTTCTATCATGCAACCACAATCTTATCCATACAACCATCTTAGTACCCAATCCTATGCGTTCAAATTTATTTAGCAGTCTGCGATCCCTTTGCATGGATCAGGGTAGGCCGGAGGCATGCAGCGAGGGTTATGGGTGTTACCCATGGGAATGTGGGTGGGCCAATGTGCTGCAGGGTGAGCTGCTACCATCAGCCCGGCACAAGCAAATAAACATCAGTTTACAATGACTTTTATTTTTGAGCCCAGGTGAAATCATCCGATAGTCGGTGACCATTTAATAATTTCTCCTGCAGCGGATACATGTGAGGGGGCGTGTCTTCTGTGGGGCGGGCTCTCTGGCACTCAGTAATCTGTGATGTTTGCAGCTTACCAAGTCAATCAGAATAAAACCCATGTGACAATTTATACAAATATAAAACAATTGTAAATGACTGGGTCATATTTGTTAGTGTACATAAATATATCATGTTCCGCATACAAAATAACATTATTACTGTAAGAACAGAATATCCCCAGTAACCTTTATGCCTTTAAATATTAACTTTTTCTTACAGAAAAATTAAGAAGCCATTAAGAAGCCGGAATCCCACTAAGAATATTAGAAGACATTGTGGAAACATTTGTTCTCTGATCAAGCCAACTACAGATAGAATTTCTTCTTACAGCACTGGGGAATTCACAAAATATATTCACATCTTCTAGGTAGAAGAAACTTTGTACAGCTTATTTGTATCTCATCTAATACAGGATGAGTCTGACAGGAGAGAAACCACATCTGTGCTCTGAGTGTGACAAATGCTTTACACGTAAATCACAGCTTCTCATCCATCAGAGGAGTCACACAGGAGAGAAACCACATCTGTGCTCTGAGTGTGACAAATGCTTTACACGTAAATCACAGCTTCTCATCCATCAAAGGGGTCACACAGGAGAGAGACCATTTACATGCTCTGAATGTAGCAAGTGTTTTACACAAAAGTCAAATCTTTTTTTTTTTTTTTTTTTTTTTTTTATTCTTTGAAAAAGACATACATTAGACATAGTTATTTATCTTACATGTCTACATATAAAGCACACTATACATTAAAAAAGACATACATTCCTTACATAAAATATATCAGAACTCACTTACAGCACATCCAATTTCGGGCTTTGTTTTCTCTCACCTAACTCTGCCCCCATCTACATCTGGGCATAGTTATCTCTCACATAACCATGTCCCTCATTCTACACTCATTTACGCTTCCAGGTTCAGGGATTGTTTAGTTTTTATTTATTTAATTTTAATTTTTCGCAGGGTCTTATGTCTTATTCTATTTCTATGTGAGTGAGGTGTTTATGGTCTCCCGGGGGGCATCTCCCTCCGCATCGAGATATTGTTTCCATATTTCCCATTTTTTTTGGGTCTTAATATTTAGTGTGGCCTCGTTTGTTTCCATTCTGAAGGCATAGTTTATCTTATTTATTATCTTCATCAAGCTCGGAGTTTGTTCTTGCCTCCAATTCTGGGCTATCGCTGTTTTTGCCGCTATGAAGACTTGATTCAAAAAATAGGTATTTGTTTGTCTTATATCTTGTGGCTCGATGTGGAGCAGTGCCCCCTGGGGGGTCAATTCCACCTCTTTTCCTAATACTCTTATTATCAGTCCTCCTACCTCCTTCCATACTTGTCTGACTTTGCTGCATGTCCAGAATATATGTACCAGGTCTGCATTCCCTTCTCCGCATCTCCAGCACTCGTTTATCTGCTGGGGTTGTATTTTATTTATTTTCTCTGGAGTGTAATACATTCTGTGTAGTAACTTCATGTATCTTTCTATATGTGTAATAGATTTAGACATCTTGTGTACTGTCAAGAAGGTTTTCTCCCATTGTTCTTCATTTATCTCTAAATTTAAATCCCTCTCCCACTTAATTTGTACGTTCATTTTCCCTTGCGTTTTATCTTCTATTAGGGTTTTATACCAAAACGTAATACCCTTTGTCTGATATCCTCCTCTTATTCTGTTTATCGCATTATTTGATAGTGGTTTTACTTCTCCTTTTATTTGCTGTTTGTTTATCCAGCTTCTTATTTGCAAATATTTATAGAAATCTATTGTTAATAGTCCATATTTTTGTTGGAGTTGTATAAATGGAATTACTCCTCCTTCTTCAATTAGATTTTCTACCGTTTTTATCCCTTTAGAGATCCATGTGTCTATTCTGATGTCTGGGATTAATTTCATTATTCAGATTTGACACAAAAGTCAAATCTTGTTACACATCAGAGGAGTCACACAGGGGAGAAACTATTTACTTGTTCTGAGTGTAGCAAGCGCTTTTTCACCAAGCAATATCTTGTTATACATCAGAGGAGTCAAACAGGAGAGAGACCATTTAGATGTTCTGAATGTAGCAAGTGTTTTACACGAAAGTCACATCTTTTTAGACATCAGAGGAGTCACACAGGAGAGAGACCATTTAAATGCTCCGAATGTAGAAAATGTTTTTCCCAGAAGACCCATCTAGTTTCACATCAGAGGAGTCACACCGTATTGAAACCATGTAAAAAGCTATTACTGTAGTAAATGTCTTACTACAATGTCTTACTACAGAGATAACACTTATTAATCAGATAATATTTACTTGTTTTGAGTGTAGCGGCTGTTTTATCAGCAATTAAGAGCTGATGACTCACACAGGAGAGAGACCATTTACATGTTCTGAATGTAAGAAATGTTTTTCCCTGGAGTCACATCTTGTTAAATATCAGAGGAGTCACACAAGAGAGAGACCATTTACATACTGATGCCGGAGTTCCACACAATTGTAGTGGGAGATCCGGCCACTGGCCACCAACGATTTAGTACTTTTTCCTTGGCTAAAGAAAGAAAGAGAAAAAGTGGAGAGTATAGGAAGAGAAAAACTCCTGATAAATAATCTCAGACTACTCAGCCCAAAGTAAAGAACTTGAGAAGAGCCTTAGAAAACACTGGCATATCCTAAAAGCAGATGAGGGATTAAGAGAACTTTTACCAGAATGGCCTTGAATTGTGTACAGACGAACAGACAATATTAAGTCCTCTCTAAATAGAAGTAATTAGAATTAATCTGAAACCCACAGAAGCATCAACATTAAAAACAATCACACATGCAAAAGATTTTTTCCAGATTTTGTATGTGGTTATCATAATCAACACTTTTTTAAACAAATACAAATTATGATTCACTGATTTTATTAGTGGTATGATCTTTTATATTTTCCATAACTTTGGGATGCATATAGAAGTTTATTAGCTTCCAAAGCAAAATCGGACCAATCTTAGATGATGTCTCCATCCTTTGTTACAATATTATTATCTAGGCTGCAAACAGCTAATGCTCATAAATCAGCTTTAAATATGCTTTAACTTAATAAAGAGAAATTTGATCATAACTGCCTCCGGATTCTATATGGTAGTATTTAGATGCTGATATTATTATACAATGTATCGCCCTCTGTGGTGGCCAATTTAACTTTTTGTCTTTTAGAAAATGCTTTTGTATGCTTGAAATATTGAATATACCTCCATCATTTACATTACATGTACAGGTCCCAAATTTTTAATCATGTGCTGGGCTAGTGCCCACAGCTTATGTTCCTCAGCACCAGTAGACTTCTTATTCATTTTAAATTAATAAATAAAATGATTTTACAATGGCACGATTGTATACTGCAGTAGTCAGGCCGCCTTCCCACAAATGCCTGCCCCTTATTTAAATGTAAGGGTTTCACAACAGCCCATTATTTAAATGTGCAGTCACTGACGTGTCTCAGCAGATTAGTGCCAATATATTTTGTCTTTCGTGTCTTTCGTAAAATCTTTCAGTGTGTATGTACAATATCTTTCATGTTCAGCTCAAGGGAAATTGTTTACCGATATATTTTGTCTATTATATCTAGTGTGAACAAAATATGTGTTCCAGGGATGTAATTTTTATTTTTTCGATATCATTATGGCAAATGATTTATACAAATCAATCCAGTTATAGGCTATATTTTGTCATGCATCAGAGGAGTCACACAGGAGAGAAACCAGTTACATGTTCTGAATGTGGCAAGTGTTTTCCCATGAGTCACATCATGTCACACATCAGAGGAGTCACATAGGAGAGAAACCAGTAACATGTTCTGAATGTAGCAAGTGTTTTCCCATGAGTCACATCGTGTTACACATCAGAGGAGTCACACAGGAGAAACCAGTTACATGTTCTGAGAGTAGCAAATGTTTTCCCATGAGTCACATCATGTTACACATCAGAGGAGTCACACAGGAGAGAAACCAGTTACATGTTCTGAATGTAGCAAGTGTTTTCCCATGAGTCACATCATGTCACACATCAGAGGAGTCACACAGGAGTAAAGACATTTAAATACTCTGAATGCAGCAAGTGTTTTATCCAAAGGTCAAATCTTGAGATACATCATAGGAATCATACTGGAGAGAAACCATTTGATTGCTCTGAATGCAGCAGGAGGATTACTAGTATTACTCACGCACATGCAGAGTCACTCTGAGTACCTGAGTGTATCATCTGTTTCTTAATTCAGTTATCTTGTATCCCTTCAACACCACTAAAAACTTTTTTATTTTCTGAATATGATCATTTTTTTTATTAAAATCTATATTGCTAAAAAAAATCTCTGCACCAGTGCACCAATGTAAGAAGCAATGACATAAGGGGGTGACACTACTGACATATAATCTTGTAATCTATATAATAAGTTGAAGAGTCTGTGTGCGTGCGTGTGTGCGTGTGTGTGTGCGTGTCCGTTGCATTGCGGACACACCGTGGCACTCAGAGCCACCAAATTCTGCAAAAAGATACCTCTGTACCCGGTGGTGTGCACCTCGAAGCCGTTTTTGGGAAATTTCACTTAGAAATTTAAAAAACACCAAGTTTTAATTTGCCTTAATTGATGATCTGGGAAAAGGATCGACGATCTGGGAAACCGTTGCGAAGGAACAACTTCACACCTGATTTCATTGCTGTCATTGAGTATGAATGACACATTCTAACACTATGGTGGAGACTTTAAACAATTAGGAATAAATGAGGATATACATAGACCACACATCACACACAAATGTACACATTGTACACGTGCACACACACACAGTACACCACATACGCACACATAGTACACAACACACACATATATAAGTAGCGAGCTTCACACACTTACACATTGGACAGATACACACAACAAAACACACACATAACACACCACATGCAGTACATCACAAACCCATATACACTACAACACACACCCAAAAACAGTACAACAAACACACACACTTAAACATTGTGCAGATACAGAAACACACACAAACATTGCCAGGATAGGCTCAACACACTACACTACACACAGATGTATACGTAGCGCACCTCACAAACTTACACATTCAGCAGATACACACAGCACACACACACACATAACATACCTCTAACAACACAACATACACCCACATTCACTACAACAAACAGCCAAAAATAGTACAATACACAGATCACACACACTTAAACATTGCACAGATACACACGGCACACACATTTATACGTAGCACACCTTACGCACTTACACATAGGGCAGATACACACAGCACACACACATAACATACCTCTAACAACACAACACACACCCACATTCACCATACACACCAAAAAACAGTACAACATACACAAAACACACACTTAAACATTGCACATATACACAAAGACACAACATACACATACTGTATATACATAGCACACCTCACACACTTACGCATTGGACAGATACATGCAACACACATAACCACATACACTACATCACACACACAAAAACAGTACAACACACAGAACACATAAAAAATTGACGTTTATTTAACAGTCTGTGCCAGCAAATAAAAACTGTACCTAATGTACCGTTTTTTCTTTTTTCCGCATATCCGTCTCTCCAGTCCTCCAGCCTGTCAATGCGCTCCCCAGCCAGTTGCACTGAGAAATCTTTGTCCTGGCCAATGCACCCCTTGATCAATACAAAGTGGGTACACTGCACTCACCCTGTCAGTTGTATGTTAGGCACTGCTCTGCCTTGAGGGTGTCCCAGACTCTTTTGGTTCATAGATAATGTTTGGTCGATGGGCATGAGCGCTGCATGTATTCGTTTGAATGTTATGAGTGTAAGAATTTGAAGAATAATACTGAGATGAAGATTTGCCACGTTAAAGTGTACAATTTACTCAATAAATCGTGAAAAAAAATATATGTACATAGAAGTACAACCAAGAAATAAAAGTAGGTTTAAAAAATAAATTCTAATTCAAACTGATAATTGTTTGGATGGGGTGGGTTGCCAAACAAATCTATAATTGGAGGGGGGTATGGATATTGTGGGCATAATTGGTGTTTGGTACACCTACAGGGGGTCCCCAGTTGATGAGAAATTTTCACTACAGTGTCACCGTAGGGGGAAATCCAATTGGGGTTCAGGTGGTCTTTTAGGGACCCCTTTACAATCCCGTTGGTCTCTTCTCCTAAAGCCTAAGGTCTCCCTCAGTGATTGACTATTATTAAGGGAGACCGTAGGCTCAAGGAGAAGAGACCTATGGGACTGTAAAGGGTTCCTAAAAGACCACCTGGACCCGAATTGGGAATCCCCTTATGGTGACACTGTGACCATGACACTGTAGTGAAAATCCCATCAAATGAGTAGCCCCTGTAGGTGTACCAAACACCAATTATGCCCACAATATCCATATCCCCCTCCACCTATAGATTTGTTTCACAACCCACCCCCATCCAAACAATTATGAGTTTGAATCAGAACTTATTTTTTAATCCTACTTTCATTTCTTGATTGTACTTCTATGTACACTTATATCTTTTCATGATTTATTGAGTAAATTGTACACTTTAACATGGAAAATCTTTATCTCAGTCTTATTCTTCAACTTCTTACACTCCAAAACTTATCAATGCACCCATTGATGATTGCAATGGCTGGATCGGTGGATTGGCCCGGCGGGTGTAGGGAAGAATTTGGCCCATTGCACCCATTCCCAGTGGTGCATTGCAGTGTTGTGCGGGTAGCCTGCGTCGCGGTATGACGTCATGTGGCCAGGCCTGCGGACATGCTCTCACACTCAGGGGCTGCCCCACTGGTAGAGATGACCGGTGCATGTGCTTTACAGATCTCCAGACCTCAGAGACTGCTGCAGGATGGATTGGTGAGGGGAGCGGGAGTGGCAGGGAGCGTTGAATTTTTTATTAATTATGGCGCGGTAAGTAACGCCCACCCCGGTCTCCACGCACTCAGCACCTGTATTTACACATCCTAGAAACTGTACCATTGAAAGTATAGAAATGGAGGTGTGGCCACATCCCTTTCTGATTTTGTACCGATTTCTGACCCTCAGATGTTGGAGGCTATGTCATAGGTGCTAAATCTCAGGAGTGGATGTAGAATTCATCAACTCAGGATCGTTGTGTTTCAAACAACACCACCACACCTGAATTCATTGCCGTCATTGAGTATCAATGCAAACGCATTCTAACATTATGGTGAAATCTACAACAAATTACAATCTTAGGTCTTTGGCACAGCATACTGTAAGATTACATTTTTCAGCAATTTTGGAAATAAAAAAACCCAAGGTTTTCCCGGGCAACGCCGGGCGGGTCAGCTAGTCTATATAATAAGTTGAAGAATCTGTGTGCGTGTGTGCGTGTCCGTCGCATTGCGGACACACTGTGGCACTCAGAGACACCAAATTCAGCAACAAGATACCTCTATACCCGGTGGTGTGCACCTCGAAGCCGTTTTTGGGAAATTTCACTTAGAAATTTAAAAAACACCAAGTTGTAATTTACCTTCATTGATGTTCTGGGGAAAAGATCGATGATCTGGGAAACCGTTTGCAAAGGAACAACTCCACACCTGATTTCATTGCTGTCATTGAGTATGAATGACACATTCTAACATTATGGTGAAGGCTTTAAACAATTAGGAATAATTGAGGATATACATAGACCACACATCATTGTACACGCGCCCACACACACACACACACACACACAGTACACCACATATGCACACAAGACACACATACGTAGCGCACCTCACACACTTACACATTGGACACATACACACAACAAAACACACACATAACACACCACATGCAGTACAACTCAAACCCATATACACTACAACACCACCCAAAAACAGTACAACAAACACACACACTTAAACATTGCAAGGATACGCACAGAACACTACACACACATATATATGTAGTGCACCTCACATTTGGCAGATACTGTACACATAACCCAACACACACTCATAACACACCACTCACAGTACAACACACACCCACATTCACTACAACATGCACCCAAAAACAGTACAATACACAGAACACACAAACAAACATTGAACAGATACACACAGCACATTACACACACACAGAACACACAAACAAACATTGCACAGACAGCACATTACACACACACACACACACATTTATACGTAGCACACCCCACACACTTACACATTGGGCAGATCACACAACAGATACACATAACATACCTGTAACAGCACCACACACACCTACATTCACCACACACACACAAAAAAACAGTTCAACACACAAAACACACATATAAGCTGTGTACACACGGGGACTGAAATTGCTGGAAATATGGTCGCTGGCGACTGTGAGGTTATCAGACTCACTGTAAATCTGTAATTATTATATTTTATTAGTTGTGTATGTTTGAAGTTGTCTGTTGGTTGTGGGTCCTCATCCTTAGATTTATTGTTAGCGAAGAATTTCTTTAGGGTTAATTTTCTTATAAATTTATGGAGGTCTATGAAGGTTTTGAATTTGTCCAATTTACAAGTTGGGGCAAATTTCAAACCTTTTTGCAGGACCGATCTTTCTGTTTCCGTGAGTTTGTGTTTGCTTAAGTTGAATATCCCCTCTGATGTTTTCTTCTCCCTTCCCTCCTTCTTTTGGTGTTTTTTTGCTTTGTTACCTCCACGCATTCCTCAAAGATTGACAAAGCCTACCTTATCACACCATCACTCACCCCACATACCTGATGGACCTCGCATCATATGCAGCCAGTACTATATTCTCATTTTTATCATAATCTTTTTGAGATACTCTAGTGTTATCCCCATACAACACTAGACCCCTCTATATTACCTATGACATACATAGAGCTCGATGTCAATGAGATGTTCCCCTTTTTTGTTGCACTACTAAAATGTTTTGACATACTCTTCATCCCCCTCCCCCCCCATATATACTATCCACCTGTACGAACTTTTAACATATTTATTATATTATATATTTCCTTTTTCCTCTAAAATTCTCCTATTACCCTGCCTTATTAGCACTGTAATACCATCTGTCACTCGTGTATATGTTAGTAGTTATATGTTGTTTGCTATCCCACCACAAAGACCGTACAGGTAGCACACGTTATGCCTAAAGAGGGCGGAAGTCAATACATGAAGCCAAATCCTACAAGGGCGGATATACCTTAACACGGAGCTCACTACAGGAGTGAGGGCGGAAGCTGTATATGGGCGGAAATGATGCAAGCGGCACCCGCGTCACGCCAGCCCAGCTTAAATAGAGACGGAGATAGTTACCAGTCACTCTGCACATCATGACAAAGCCCGCTTGACGGGTGAAACGCGTTGATCTCCAGAGACCTCCCTGACCGCTGCCTTACTTCACTGCAGCCGCGGGAGAAGGACGAGTCTGCCGGCAGACACCACTGTATCTCTTAAAGAGATACACACAGTAATTTCCATCCATACCTGTTAAGGACCACAGATTGCGGGCAATAGTGTGGAACACTTCCACCAACCCCAGCCTACCTTTTGCTCACTCAAGGCCTCAGAACTTTTGGATCAAAGACTTTTTGCCTATCCATACTCTGGACTTTATTTATGTTATATGTCTGTTTGTCATTGTATTATAGAACGTATACCGGTATTAGATCACCCCCTTCCCCCCTTGTTTTAACATTTTCTGACCTACCTATGCAATTTACATACGTCTTTTTTTTACCTGTTTTTATATACATTATATACACAGACAGTCTGAAGTTTTCATTTGTATTATTGTGTGGTAAAGGTATGCGCAGGAGTGCCTATTCACTCTAACCATTGTATATCCTCTTGGGTATTTGTGTAGTTATACCCCAGACACCCAGCAGCTACCTACCCCCCTTTTACCACCCACCCACAGCGCAGTAGTCAACCCTTCTTTTTGTAACTTCTATTTTATGTGACACCTGCAAGGGAAGCAGCAAGTGGGGTCCCCTAAAATGATCTGCTCAGCTTGCAGGGGTTTCTGGCTAGAGCACTTGGTTAACACTTATTCCAAGAGAGGAGAAAAAAAGAAGTACTCTGGGTGGGGGAACCCTTATATCACAGCCAATTCATTTGCTATTATTGCATCTGTCTAAAACATAGGATTTTTATTAGAGGAATTATTAAAATCTTTAGTGCAATATTATTTCCTTGTCTCACAGTAGCGCTCTGCAAAATTATGGTGATTGGTAATAAGGTTTTTTATTGGGAATAGCCGATCATGTGGTGTACACACATGACCGGAGCGCAGCTGAGAGATGGGTATAGACCAGGAAGTGAGTGGCTCGGCGGCTGCCTAGAGCTCCCGACCCACACGCTACTCTAAGGGACAAGGACCCCCACTTTTTCATTGCTACTTTGTGCCAAACAGCCCACACCAACAGCCACATATTTACAATTTTTTCTGCTCACTAACATAGCTATTTTTAACTTAACAGCTCGGCAGGGACACACAGACCCTGCACAAAAATACTTATAACTGGCTATACTATCCCCTTAAAACCACGACCTTCCTCTCTATGGAGGTTATTCTGGTTGGTGCGTAAATTTCCGAATTTTTTCGGAGCGGACGGCACGCCACGCTGTGCGGACATCGTACGAAGAAACGCCCACCGGTCCTCCGCATTCGGATGGACTCACACTTTAAGAAGAGGGCGTGTTTACGGACAACATCCAAACCTTGCGTGTGCGGTGGACACACACATATTCTGCACGGTCTTACAGCGTCTGCACGGTCTTACCGCGTCAGAACATTCGGGAACCTGCCCGTACGCACCGATGTGGTGTATTATCGCAAAACTCACCACTATTATCGGAACTCACAAATTGGTCACATGACCCACTTATGCAATTAGGCAACATTGGTAATGTGTGTAAAAAATGCAGCCGCTCTTTGAGCATATATTTGGGTGTTTTGTAATGGTCCATTTAAGCTGCAATGGTTCCAATTAAAGCAATGACAAGAGTGTAATTAATGAGTAACAGGATGGTTTGGGGTAGGTCGCACAAGACAATTAATAGTACATTCGGAGGACCCCTCAAAAGTGAGAATTCGGACTGTATTAGTCAATGATACCAATGGGGGGTGTGCTACCTCGGACACAAAAATTTGACAAGAATAAAGAGAGAGAAAAGTGTGTCCTATGTCGGTGCACCAATAAAGATTCTAAAACATAACTTTTATTGTATTTATTTTAAGAACTGCGAGATAAAAAATACATATAACAACAAAAAGACAAGGGTGGAGTGACACTTTTAAAACTAAGGTGGTGGGCAGATGCTTGCAAATGAATCCTATGATGTGTGCTGATTCAATATTGAGAACAGTGTACTAGTAAATATAGGTTGTTGGACCAATTTAATCAGGTGGGTATAGATCGGGGCGAGTATAGCCTCTTTAGATTAATTGTCCCATGTGCCGCAATTTTACTTATGGCAGTCAGGGAGTGAAATATATAATAACTTAGTGAAAAACTCAGAATCTAAGGATTGGCATACACTTATAAGTATTCTTGGCGTATGGGTGAAAATCACTCTGTTTCCAACAGGAAAATCCCGTTCTGGTTCACAAATATAGTTATTATGAGGAGGGTGCAGTACCACTAAGTAAGAAAACTCCCGTAGGCTAAAATGGTATGCCTTAAACAGGAGCCAAGTGGTTATGCCCTGCTACCTCTAATTCACTATGCTAGTTAAGGTAATAGTCCCATATGCCGCAATTGGAATTGTGGTAGTCACGGAGTGAAAAACATGTAATAACTTAGTGAGAAGATCAGAATCTAAGGATTGGCATACACTTATAAGTAGTCTCAGCGTATGGGTGAAAATCACTCTGTTTCCAACAGGAAAATCCCGTTCTGATTCACAAATATAGTTATAATGAAGAGGGTGCAGTACCACTAAGTAGGAGAACTCCCATAGGCTAGAATGGTATGCCTTAAACAGGAGCCAGGTGGTTATGCCCTGCTACCTCTAATTCACTATGTTAGTCCAAAGGGGTCGCCCCCAAGTGGACCGTAGCTGGCTGCAGTGAATGCCCTGAAAAGGGCTGTAGCGGCAATACACTGTTCAAAATAATCTATAGCACATTGGTAAGAAAAATAACAAACATCTGCCCACACACCGCTAGCCGGCACGCGCTTCGCAGATTTTAGCTTCCTCAGGGCCAACTTGTCTGAGCGCAAGCAGGGTTTTTATACCTATAGTAATGTGTAATGCTCCAATCGTATCGCAAGAATTAAGGCGTGCCCCCACTGACCATGGCGGGAGATGTGGTGTCCAATGGGGAGCTTGATGTGCGCCGAGCCCCTGTACGGTGAGTAGTAGATAAGGCACACTTTTTCTTCAAACTAATTGGTTTTGACAGGTCCACGCCCCTTTTATACAGGTTGTCCACGCCCCCATTTATACAATTTGATATCAAACTTGATACGATCGTATCACGTTTGATATCAAAGTGGTATAAATAATATTAACCCCCGTATTAAAATATAATTGGTTTGAGGCTGTAACTTCATACACTGATATTGACTATGTGAAATAACACATATATAAAGCTCGCTTAATGTTATCTTAACCAGCTGGAAGAATTTCTAAACATAATGCTAAAAAAGTAGATCTTGTTGTATACCATATTTTTCTAGGAATATGATATGCGTATCGGATATAAATCAACAAGGGCAATGTGATTTGGTATAGCTCATAGATCTTTCACAGTGAATAATACAGGCAGATCATTACCAACTATAATAACACTTACCTTAGAACGAGCCAAAAGCGCTACAACGATGTGGCTGACCAACCGTGTATCAAAAATAAATAAAATAAAAATAAAAAGTTATATTCCACACAATAACTTCCACAGCATCTAAGGACCTTCTTGCTTTTAAAATAAATGAAATATCCGCGTACATAACAAAGAGGTCTGGGTATACATATGTTATGCATTTAAAGATACAGGAG
The DNA here is from genome assembly GCF_055691185.1 of Crinia signifera. Lineage (NCBI taxonomy): Eukaryota > Metazoa > Chordata > Amphibia > Anura > Myobatrachidae > Crinia > Crinia signifera. Next base: position 303,076,437 of record NC_139220.1, on the reverse strand, counting down.
CTAAAAAGTTATATTCCACACGATAACTTCCACAGCATCTAAGGACCTTCTTGCTTTTAAAATAAATGAAATATCCGCGTACATAACAAAGAGGTCTGGGTATACATATGTTATGCATTTAAAGATACAGAGCCATACAGTCTGGCCCCTGACATGTTGTAGGCATTTAAATTTAAAGACACACAGCGTGAGAAGTATAGTGTTACTTTTAGAAAGACATCAGATATGACGGATGATTGTAATTTTCAAAAGTAATTTTAAACACCGGATTCCATAGTCTTTGAAGACGTTGACATTTACGTATGACGCAATTAGCGTAGACAGCACAGCAGGGCTGGTAACAATTATATTCATTAGAAAGCACATACCTCTGAAAAAAACATTTTCACACGGCTAACCGTTTAATTAGTTTAGACAGTACAAAGAAAGGCCATGAAATCTTTGCAACAGAGCATGAGTGGCATCTAGTGGTCATGTATTGCAGTTGCAAGCAAGTTCCAGACGGAGCTAGAGACTACAGAATTAACTTATATATATACAGTATATATATATATATATATATATATATATACAGTATATATAAATATATATATGTGTAATGTGATGGTGTCATTATATTATGTGATGAATAAAATATGGATAAAATGCTATATTGTTTAAATCAGATATATATATATATATATATATATATATATATATATATATATATATATATATATATATATATATATATATCTCAATCAAATTACACAGGGGTGGTGGATAAGGTATATATTTTAAATTAAAAAGCATACACATGTATATATAGGTCTTATGTAGGCTGTTGATATTGAAGCATATCTGTCATTTATTTAATAACAAGGATAAGTATTTTATAAATCACATTTTTGGTTTTATTTTATCAAGCACTATATTCTGAAAACAGCTGTGTTTTGGGTAATATTCTATATATTTGTTATGCCAGTCTTTAACTTTGGAACACAACTCATGAATATTCAAATGAAACAAATGCAACACAGATGTGCTAACTGGATGATGTGTATATATATGTTCGCCATGAGGAAACAGGCCACACATTTTGAAGGCAGAGCACTTGAAAACTTTTGTCCACACACACTGTTCAGAGAAAACTTGAAGATTTTGTTTCAGAAAGGAGGGGTGAGTCTATATTAATTTTCTAAATAAATATATATATATATATATACAATATTTCTAAATAGCATAGTTTTAATATTTTATAATATACATAGCAAGATGTTTTGTGGTCTGTACATTATACATATTGCTTTTAAAAATACAGTATATTGTGTTATTACAATTTACAGTTCGTTAATGTTAGTCATCGCAGATTACGGTATAACGGCTGTGTAACGGCTGTATAAAGTGATTTTGTTATTATAGTGTAATTTTATAAGTTGGTTATCCACAATGCGGCCAGGTATGAGCAGGCTGCTGACTACACATGTGATATGGAGTAACAATATATATGTATATACAATATTTCTAAATAGCTTCATTTTAATATTGTATCATTTTAAATAATGCGCTAGTTATTACATTTTCATGTGTAAAGCGGTTTGCGGATCATTTGTGTTACATACAGCCCATCAAAGCGGAAGAACCCACCACCAAATACATCTTTTTTGATTTCGAATGCATGCAGGAGACAGGTATACATATACCAAACTACTGTTACGCTCTCACATTAATGGGTGAGAAATCCTGGGAGTTTAAGGGCAAAGCTTGTATCGATGATTTTGTAAAGACGTTCATGAAACCAAAATTTGCGCATTACACATTCATAGCCCATAACGCTGGGCGGTATGATTCGTATTTTGTATTGAACAAGATCATCAAAGAACGGTATACAGTATCCCTCATCTCTAATGGCGGAAACATAATGTGTATCACAATAAAAGATCTGAAGATTAGGTTTATAGACTCTCTCAATTTTCTCCCCATGAAATTGAGCAGATTTCCAAAGGCCATGGGATTTGATGGCGTTAAAGGTCATTTCCCGCATTTTTTTAACACAGCCGATAACCAAAATTACATAGGGGTCATGCCCTCAATAGAATATTTTGGCCTACAACACATGATGCCTGAGGAGGCCGCTGATGTTACAGAGTGGTACGAAAAAAACAAACACAAGGTGTTTAATTTTCAAAAAGAATTAATACGATATTGTAAAGAGGATGTCAGAATATTGCAAAAAGGGTGCGCGGCTTTCAGATCAGCCGTTATAGCCATGACAGAACAGGAGTTTGTAATAGCGGCAGAGAAAAAAGATGTAGCCGTTAAACGTCACGTTGATCCATTCCAACTGACGACTTTAGCGTCGGTTTGTATGGCTATGTATCGTTGTAAATATTTACAGGCAAACACATTGGCTCTTGTACCGGGTGATAACTATCACAAGACCCAGAAGCGTTACTCAACACCAGCCATACAGTGGTTAATGTACATAGAACACAAAGAAGGTGTGAGTATAAGACACGCTTTACAAGGTGGTGAGAAGAAAGTCGGTAGATACAGTCTGGATGGTTACGCCGTGATTAACGGCGTGCCAACAGCTTTTGAATTCCAGGGGTGTTTTTATCACGGTTGTGACAACTGTTACAAAGACGATGATGAAAACAATCTGACTAAAACAACCTACGGTCAACTGCGGCACAAGACACAGTTAAGGATACAATACCTTAAACGGTGTGGATTTCAGATAAGGGAGATGTGGGGGTGTGAGTGGAAGAAAATGAGGGAGACTGATGAGGAGCTTCAGGTTTTTCTGAAAGGTTTGGAAATCCCTGAACCCCTGGATCCTCGTGATGGTCTTTATGGCGGTCGCACTAACGCCATAAAACTTTATCACAAGACAGAGTGCGATGAAAAAATACACTATTTTGACTTTACTAGCCTATACCCATTTGTCAACAAGACCAAGACATATCCTATACGTCACCCACGCATCATTTATAAGGACTTTGATGATGTCACAAAGTATTTCGGTTTTGTTAAATTAAAAATTAATCCTCCGCGAGGCCTTTTCTTTCCAGTTTTACCGGTTAAAATGAATGGTAAGTTAATGTTTCCGCTGTGCCGCACATGCGCCGAATCTGGACAGTGTGAGCCGTGTGTTCATGACTCAGAAAACCGCGCCCTAACCGGTACATGGTGCACAGTGGAGATAAATCTTGCTATAGAAAAGGGGTACAAAGTGTGTAAAATCTATGAGGTGTGGCATTTTGATGAGAGATCTGATGATCTGTTTTCAGGTTACATTAAAACACACCTCAGAGATAAACAGGAGGCTTCTGGTTACCCCGATTGGTGTACAGACTCTGTGAAACAACAAGAGTACATAGACGCGTATCAAAAAAATGAGGGCATAGCTTTAAGACACGAACACATAAATGTCAACCCCGCCAAAAGACAAATTTCTAAATTGTTTTTAAACTCATTATGGGGTAAATTTGGTCAACGTAGCAACATGCCCAATACTTGTCTAGTGACAGATCCTGATAAGCTTTTTGAATATGCCTTTCAACCACACTATGAGGTGTCTGCTTTAGACTTCATAGACTCAGAAACTGTTATGGTCAACTGGAAATACGCCAAAGACCATTATACCAGGTCTTCAACAACAAATATATTTATAGCAGCATTTACCACAGCGCATGCCCGCGTCGAGTTGTACAACCTATTGGATAGATTACAAGATAGATGTCTGTATCACGATACAGATTCTGTAATTTTTGTCAGCAGGCCCGGTGACTGGAATCCGCCATTAGGCGATTATCTAGGGGAGTTGACCAGCGAACTACCATCTGGTACGCATATAACAGAGTTTGTTTCAGCCGGCCCCAAGTCATACGGCTATAGACTAAGCAACGGCAAGACGAGCCTCAAGGTCAAAGGTATAACGTTGAATGTTTGTAATGAGCAGCACGTTAACTTTGACAGTCTGAAAGAACTGGTCTTAGATTATCCTTTAAACCCCAAAGGCGAGGATCAGAAAAAAATTGTGACCAGGCAGCCCGGTATAGTACGTGTGAAAAAGTACTGGCAGATTGAAACCCGTATGCTGCAGAAAACGCAAAAGTGCGTTTACACTAAACGTAACCTCACGGATAATTTTACAACCCTACCATTTGGTTATTAAGATGGATATCCGTTTTCAACACCCCTTCTCCTGTATTTTAGCCGGACCCTCCAATTCGGGGAAAAGTTATTTTGTGAAAACGCTAATACAACACGCATCCACACATATGACGCATGTTCCTGATAATATTGTTTGGTTTTACACCTGTTGGCAACCGATATACGACCAACTTCTGAGTGCTCACCCTGGTATGCGTTTTATAGAGGGGTTGCCCGAGTCATTTAGCGACGACCAGCTTTTTCCCCCTGATAAGATTAATTTAACGGTGATAGATGACTTGATGGATGCAGCGAGTAATAATTCTGAGGTTGAGAAAGCGTTCACAAAGTATGTGCACCATCGTAATCTCAGTGTCATGTACCTTGTGCAAAACATATTTTGTCAAGGTAGAAAGAGCAGGACTATACATTTAAACACAAAATATATGGTCCTGTTTAAAAACCCCAGGGATAAAATGCAGGTTAGCATTCTGGCTAGACAAATGTACCCATCAAAATATCGTTTTTTTCTTGAAGCCTATGAGTCCGCTACGGAGCCACCATACGGTTATTTACTGGTTGATTTAAGAAACAATGCCCTTGATGATTATCGTTTACGAAGCGGTTTATTTCCCCCCGACACACCAGTAGCTTATGTTGTTAAGAAGCGGGGTTCTAAATAGCTATAACCGCGCATCCTATAGTCATTCATTACCACTTCTAACCGCTGTGAACATGTCGACCAGGATAAGGCGTAATTGGGCCCTTTTAAAAACCCTCATTAAAGCCAAACCGGCCCAAAGAAACGCTATATTATCCAACGCTTCAAACGATTTGGTGACAGCCATATGTGAGATTGCTCTCAACACGCTTAAAGGTAAAATACCCCTGTCACAGCGCCAGTTGAACTACCTTAAAAAGAAGAGGAACCTTATAAAATCGCTTTGTAATAAGAAATGCGCCATTGGGAAAAAGAAGAGGTTGGTGAAACAGTCGGGTGGGTTTATCGGATCGTTGCTAGGATTTGCCATTCCATTAATTACCGGACTACTGTCTAATCGTTGATGGAATACGCTGAGAAAATGTATCTGGTCCCCCAGCAACAGATAGACCGCTTAAACAACAAACCATCCGGTGATGATATACGCAAAACAGCCACGCAAAGCCTAGATGCTGAGATCATAAGTATACTACATAATAATGCTTTATCAGAGTATGAAAAGGCAAAACGCTACACAGCTGTGTTACAGAGATACCTGGTGTTGAGTAAACAAACTGATAGAGAAATGTCAACTTTAACGCTTTTATCACCCGGTGCAAATGCTGTTGAGGATACAACTAACCCTACACAAGACGACGCTACCGACGCTGTTTACCACGATGTCTTGAACAGTTTTAATGCGCGGTATAAAAAGAACTGTGAAATACTAATGAGTAAAATGGTTCGCTCTAAAGACATTGCGAATTGGGACCGCAAGGGTGTGTTTATGTATAAAGGCGTCACAGTGCCAGGATCCAATGTGTTAGACTTGATAAGGGGTATCACGCAAAATCACAGCGTGACGAGTCATAAAATGCCTAACGGATGGATTGAATTTATGCGCGCTATGGCTGAGTTGAATATCCCGTCCACTGTAGTTGGTAATGCATCAAACAGATTACAGTTAGATCGCTTAAAAGCTGAAATCTACGATGATGAAATTGGCAATGTAAATATAGCCTCCCCAATACACAACATTAAAAAAAGTCGTATAAATGCTTTAAATTCCCCCGGGTTAACAACGCCCCACGGATACTTACTACCGAGGAAAAGATCCGTAAATCTGTTTCAGGATTCGCAGTGGTTGAACCTTTAACATATAACTAATTTATAATGTTTTTATACGATGTATTTTTGTGCGTTTAATTTGTACGATGACGTTTAATTTGTAATGTATCATGTATTTAGTGTATTGTTTTAACTGTAAAGTTTATCGTGTTATTCGTGATTATTTTGCTGTAAATACATTTTGTCTGTACCAATAAAATATGGTTATGATTTATAAAATGCTGTTTTGTTCTTTGATTCTAACCAGTTTGTCTGCAAAAATATGCAATCACACGATATAAAGTTCAATAAGCAAGATTTTTTAATAGAAAGTAACCATAAGCAATGTACATACAGCATTTCAATCACAACATTAGTTACAAGTTACACAAACAATTTTGTATTACACATTATTTTTATCAAACACATGTTGGTTACTGGTGACACAGGACTGTATACAGTTACCCGTATATCGACTCAAACAATGACTTCTAGGGAGACGTCTTACAAAGTTTGATACATAGCGATCATTACGTTTTGTATCAAAACTAAAACGGCCCAACACATCTGTATATTTGTAATTTTTACACATGAAAAATATAAAGTATATACAATATTGCCCACAAACGGTACTGTTAAAACCTTGCAACTGCTTATTTTGGTGGTAAATTCTTTTTGAATTTGAGTTTAAAAAATTTATTATGGCCTTTGGGAATAGGGGATTGTCAGGTTCTAAACCGTAAGAGTCCAAAAAGTAACACTCGCGCTGGTTGTTAAAATAAACGGCCAACCAATGCTCCCCCGGTTGGGCGCTGGTGTGTGTGTTGATTACAAACGCGCAGGGGTATTGCGATAGTTTACCGCTCGGAAGCATATCACACGGGTAGGTCCCTTTAAAAAACAGGCGCGTCACCGGATTAGCGTACAGTATACAATTTATCTGTAATGTGTTCATATCGCTGATGGGGTGATGAATATTGGTAAATATACGATAAATATAAAAATTATTTATTTCATTTATAGATAATCATACAGCACATCGCGCCGCTGGTTGATCTCGATGATATTATCAAATAATGCGTATATTATTATGTTGACTGTCCGGTCTAGTGCTCCTGCAAACCGGAATTCAGCTCGTAGATTTCCGGTTCTGATTAGAGACAGATGCTCCGCGCATTCCTGTTCAGGCGACAGATCAAAAGCAAATAGTGTGTAGCCGTTGAGGTACTCTTCACGGTCAATTAGTATACCCGAATCTGATTTCTGTTTATTTGTGATCTGAATGAGCGACATATACTCGCGAACCGCATTACCGTGTTCAAAGTCTGGTTGAAATGGTTTGGCCGGATGCGGTGTTCCATCCAGGTATAGGGATGCGAAGTTTACATTTTTATGTTCAAACCGTAGAGGGTTTTTGTCATAGGCTCCTGAAAACGCTTCATTATCTACAAAAGCGGCTATAACGGTTTTTGGCACCTGTCCTAAAAACAGATTTTCTAAATTAAATACGCGACTCCCCGTCGGTATGCTATAGATCTTCATGCCCACTCTATCGATCGCATATTTGGCGTTGGTGGTCAGTAAGGCCTGGGCGTGTCCAATCCGGACGGCGGGTGAGACCTGAACCCTTTTCACAAACAGGGACGCTGCAACAATCTGAATTTTAAAGGCCTCCGCTTCAGCAGACATTAAGCAGAAAGCATCTTTGTTTCTGATGAGTTTTATCTTCAAGTCCACGGCGTTCAATATTAGTTTATGTTGATGAAAAAGGTCACAGTGTAGCGGCCCCAATAATTCAACCGTTCGACTTTGTGCCGTTGTTCTTGCCCTTTTTATAAACCCTGTGTTTACACCATCCAGGGTTCTTGTGTTGTGTTCTCCAGCCACATCTTTGTAGAATAATCCAGTTGTGTGTTTTGTGGATAGCGCATCTGAGCTATAATTCAGTATGGTCTCTATGTAGGCCCTATAAGCGTAAAGATTATTGGACTGCGATATTAGCCTATCGCCCAAAGTGACATCAACCTGACTAAATAAAGTTGCTATGGGGTAATTAATAAGAGCGACCTTGGCGTCTTGAGGTATAGCCGTGTTATCAGGCCGTACGATCTTGCAGGTCACGTACAGCAACGTGTTGTTCAGATCGTAGTAGTGTTCACCGCTGGCCGCTATGTAGAATTCAAGCGGCGCGGTCTCGGATAATGCCGCCAAAGGTTGAACTTCGACGTAGAGGCTTTTCTCTACGCTGGTCTGCGTCGGTGGTACGTCAAAAAGGTCAAGTTCAGATTTTGCGCATTCCATGGATTCATTGTGTATGAAAGACATGCTTAAAAAATATCACCGACCCTTCGCTTCGGTTTCCTTTTTTTAATTAAGCCGCGTCTGCTCCGTTTTTTGTTTAAAAGGGGTCTGCACCATGTCGGAAGTCGTATTGCTCGCTTCCGTTTATTTTTAGCCGCCCCTTTCCTGGCATAGATTAAACCTGATCCATCTTGCTTCGCTTGATTTGCGTCGTGTATTTTGCTCACAACAGCCGCTGTGGCTTGTCCGATGACGTCTTTCGCGATGTTGCGTGCTGCATTCTTCACGTGGGGCTTTGCTATCGCCAGCCCTCTTCGGAAAAGCGGTACCGCTTTTCTGAACAGGCTTCGAAAAATTCCACCTAAACCGCACCCGTACATATACGCGCTGCCGTGAAAACCGGGTAATCCATTACCGGCCTGTGTTTTATAATATTGCGCGTAGAGCCCCGGGTCACCATAATTTTTAACGGCCACCATTGTCTTTAATAAAATTCGGATTTGCGGCGTCTGAAATGTAGTTTCACGTTCGCTTTCCCAAACTTGAATGACATGTTTTCGTTCTGATCATTCTTTATCTCTATGGATATAGTGTCAAAATGCGTCTTGCACAACGGAACATAATCGGGCTTCTCATACCGTATAGTGACCATCTCGTTGTTACGGCCCTTTATTTCAACGGTGCGCAACAACGGAACATAACTATCACCGACCCTCTGATGTTCGATAATATCTGTGTACACGAAGAGCGTATATTGCCCGCCGTTGATGTCGGCGCACGGTTTTAAAAACTTAGTTTTCGGGTATAACCCCAGTATTCTCGACAATTTAGGACCGGCTGTGATGTTGTACATCGCCTTGTTGTCGATGATTATCTCTCGTTCAAGCGGATCGTACAATAGTTTTAAACCATCCAGTTTATGTCGGTCAATTTCAGCGTTGAAAGAAAACAGTAACGCCCCGATGGTTTCATAAAACCCCGGTTTAACGCAAACCCTCGTTGCTGTACCGCTCGTCCCATCCCACTTTGTTATTTTCAACACACAATCACGCACATCGATTGTATTCCAGGTGTGTGGGTATTATATTTCTGTAAGAGCTACTTCCCAATCTCCACTTAAGTCTATAGGCCTTGCTAACTTTGTGGTATAGTCAGAAATCTTATTTTGTGGAAATGTATCGGCTGAGGCGTTACTCGGCAATGTTATGTAGAAGGGTTTGTCATCCATCTTCCTCTTTGTTTATATATCTTTTATCTCCGATGCAGCGACCCAACTGTTAAATTTTGTGGGGTATCCACGCCACTTGACTAATACGTGTTTCCTCCCTCTAACCGTCTTATTTTTTAAAATCTTCTCCACTTTGTAAATCCTATTATAGTTTTTCGGTATACTTTGAAGTTCTTCGGGGTAAAAACTACCCGTTATAGCCTCCCCGTAGAGATCCTCCAACGTGTAAAGCGGCTTAAGTCCTTTAGTGTTCACGCCGCGTATTACAAATATTTCCTCAGAAAAACTCTGTTCGTAACCTTTCTGAAATATATCCTTATATTTTGAGATACGAACGTGGTCCCCGACCGCTAAACAAGCCTTTGTTTTCTTACTTCTAAAGTAATCGCCATATATCGTCTTGAAGACATCCAGCGCATTAGAGCCATCCACCTCATTCGGCGCCCGCTTAATCGTTCTATGGTATGTGTTATTATAACTGGTAATGAACGCTTGTAAAACGTCTATATATCGGTATGTATTATTCGCCGTGAAATATCGCCACATTCGTGTTTTTAAAGTCCTATTGAAGCGTTCTATAACGGCTGCTTTCACATCATTATTGGTTGTGAAATGTTGTATACCGTATTTTTCTAACAACTTTTTTAGGACTTTGTTTAGAAACTCTTTACCATTATCGGTTTGTAGTTTCCGCGGTACGTCCCCCTGTTGGAATAATTTTTCAAAAGCCTTAGCGACAGTCGTCGCGCTCTTAGCAGTCAGACTTTCAGCCCAGGCCCTCTTACTGAATATATCGATGACGGTTAGTATATATTTTACGCCGTCGTTGTGCTTTGCCAGATCTATGAGCGATACCAAATCACATTGCCACTGCTGATTTATGTCCGATACGCATATCATATTCCTTTTATAGTTTTTTCTAGCCGGTTTGTGCAATGTGTACGCGTCTTGCTCTTGTAACCATTTTCTCACATCGGATCTTTTAAATTTATTTTTCAAAGCTTTATAATATTTATCAAAGCCGCAAAAACTCCCCGGCTTTAATACGTTATAATACCTGGCTTTCAGCCGGCTGTTTTGATGATCGGCTTTGCGCGACATCCTACACAAATCAAATTTGATATAAAACAAGATCTACATTTCTACGAATTATATATCTGTTGTATACCATATTTTTCTAACAACTTTTTTAGCATTATGTTTAGAAATTCTTCCAGCTGGTTAAGATGACATTAAGCGAGCTTTATATATGTGTTATTTCACATAGTCAATATCAGTGTATGAAGTTACAGCCTCAAACCAATTATATTTTAATACGGGGGTTAATATTATTTATACCACTTTGATATCAAACGTGATACGATCGTATCAAGTTTGATATCAAATTGTATAAATGGGGGCGTGGACAACCTGTATAAAAGGGGCGTGGACCTGTCAAAACCAATTAGTTTGAAGAAAAAGTGTGCCTTATCTACTACGGTGTCCTGTGAGTACTGGCTATTGTATAGCGTTGTCATGGTAGCGCTTCATTAGCGGCGTGTATGACCAGGCGCGCTCGTGGCGTCCCTCTGTCAGTGGGATGCGCCTCGCGTCGTAACCGCGGTTACCTTGTGAGTTTATTTTTTTTCTCGATATGTGACCCATGTAATTATAGGATGACCAACTATATAGCATGACTACATGTACTTAAGACTCTATTTCTATCTAGCCAAGGAGAATACTCCTCTTTCTTCCTTTCATTAGGGGACCCCAATTGCCACTTATACTCACCCATCACTTGAGCACCTACTGCATCAATACCCATTGCATTGCTTCTTTAAACCTCCTTATCATCTTCACTATTCTTCACTTTTTATGGAATAGCCGGTATGGAGGATCTGACACATCCTGTATGATATGTCAGAACCTGTCACAACATCATCCAGCATTGACATGATCTACCCTACACAGCGTGTCAACTTTTTTGCGAACAATTTATTACGTGTACACTTTCGAATCATCTAGAAGAGATAACCTCTTCCAGTTCATTTATATTATTTCATCAAGTGATGTTATCTCACACCTTGTCACTTTGTTTTATGTTTGTGGGTTGGCACTTATATATATTTTTTCATCACCATCATATTCTCTCCATCACTTGCTCCTGCCCCAATAGGGGACCACTCACCTTAATAACGCACCCTCTTTAGATTCTCTTTCCATGATCAATAATTCTTATATATATATATATATTTTTTGATATTTTTTGATATATAATTTTTCTATAGTTTTCTATAGGTTTTATACCATTAGCAATTGCGGCAAATACCCCTTATCGAGTCGACTTAGTACTGTTCATTTATCGATTACATATCCGGGTCAAGTTATTAATGTCCATTTATTTATTTAATGCTTTACATATCCATGTAATTTTGTAGGCACTTTTGACCCAGACATATCAGATTAATGTCTGGCAATACATACATGTTTGCTAAACCGCAAACTTTACCTTTAAAACCGTCCGATACTCTATCTCAGGAGTCTTACTGCTTACAAAGATAAGGGCACTTGATTTATATAAGAATGTGACTTAGCCTTCTCGGACGACACTGACAATCTCTGTATCTAAGACCTTAATGATCACCATGACGACCTGACGCCCAGGAACCCAATATGACAGGACCAGCGAGGGCACGTGATGCATTTACGCTGGGTTACCAGGCCAACGTAAACAACAACTGACGTCTCGACCAATGGATCGCACACTAATAGATAGGAACATCAAGACGTCATAGCTGCGCCGGCGCCAGTTTGTAAACTCACAAGGTAACCGCGGTTACGGCGCGAGGCGCATCCCACTGACATAGGGACGCCACGAGCGCGCCTGGTCATACACGCCGCTAATGAAGCGCTACCATGACAACGCTATACAATAGCCAGTACTCACAGGACACCGTACAGGGGCTCGGCGCACATCAAGCTCCCCATTGGACACCACATCTCCCGCCATGGTCAGTGGGGGCACGCCTTAATTCTTGCGATACGATTGGAGCATTACACATTACTATAGGTATAAAAACCCTGCTTGCGCTCAGACAAGTTGGCCCTGAGGAAGCTAAAATCTGCGAAGCGCGTGCCGGCTAGCGGTGTGTGGGCAGATGTTTGTTATTTTTCTTACCAATGTGCTATAGATTATTTTGAACAGTGTATTGCCGCTACAGCCCTTTTCAGGGCATTCACTGCAGCCAGCTACGGTCCACTTGGGGGCGACCCCTTTGGACTAACATAGTGAATTAGAGGTAGCAGGGCATAACCACCTGGCTCCTGTTTAAGGCATACCATTCTAGCCTATGGGAGTTCTCCTACTTAGTGGTACTGCACCCTCTTCATTATAACTATATTTGTGAATCAGAACGGGATTTTCCTGTTGGAAACAGAGTGATTTTCACCCATACGCTGAGACTACTTATAAGTGTATGCCAATCCTTAGATTCTGATCTTCTCACTAAGTTATTACATGTTTTTCACTCCGTGACTACCACAATTCCAATTGCGGCATATGGGACTATTACCTTAACTAGCATAGTGAATTAGAGGTAGCAGGGCATAACCACTTGGCTCCTGTTTAAGGCATACCATTTTAGCCTACGGGAGTTTTCTTACTTAGTGGTACTGCACCCTCCTCATAATAACTATATTTGTGAACCAGAACGGGATTTTCCTGTTGGAAACAGAGTGATTTTCACCCATACGCCAAGAATACTTATAAGTGTATGCCAATCCTTAGATTATGAGTTTTTCACTAAGTTATTATATATTTCACTCCCTGACTGCCATAAGTAAAATTGCGGCACATGGGACAATTAATCTAAAGAGGCTATACTCGCCCCGATCTATACCCACCTGATTAAATTGGTCCAACAACCTATATTTACTAGTACACTGTTCTCAATATTGAATCAGCACACATCATAGGATTCATTTGCAAGCATCTGCCCACCACCTTAGTTTTAAAAGTGTCACTCCACCCTTGTCTTTTTGTTGTTATATGTATTTTTTATCTCGCAGTTCTTAAAATAAATACAATAAAAGTTATGTTTTAGAATCTTTATTGGTGCACCGACATAGGACACACTTTTCTCTCTCTTTATTCTTGTCAAATTTTTGTGTCCGAGGTAGCACACCCCCCATTGGTATCATTGACTAATACAGTCCGAATTCTCACTTTTGAGGGGTCCTCCGAATGTACTATTAATTGTCTTGTGCGACCTACCCCAAACCATCCTGTATCCTCTCCAGTGAAGTAAATTCACGTTCCTATAGGTCAGCACAGACTATTTATAAGTGAGGAAATTGTTTTTCCATTACATACATATCATCTAGTATTAGTATCACCAGTGAAAGATACTGTTCAACTTGTCTGAGCAAAACTGTGTGTACCATATCTTATACCTTACATATTCACCACTCAATAAAAATGTCCAATTCTGATAACAGCAGCGGTACAACCGCTACCTTTAGTCTCAGCCAAGAGCTAAATAACAGACAACTTAACCTCCAAAAATGCATGGAATCCTTACTTGAGAAGGATATCTCGCACATTAACACATCAGGCGAAGATTGGCTCAATGACCTACATCAACTCAAATTTTCATTAATCAAACAGTCCAAAACCTTTTGGAATAAAATGACATTTGAGAGTTACCTGAAGCAGAAAATAACACCACGAGGGCTGCGACCCCGGGTCTTCCCTTCTTTTGAATTGGCGAATGAGACATTAAAAAATGAATGGGAGAAAACTCTCACACAATGCTCCTTCGAACTAATAAACATTCTCATCAGACATGATGAAATTGTATTGGAAAAACATAACTCAGACATTGCCAAACTCAGTAATAAACTGAAGGAATACGAGGGACTGGATAAATTTCAAAGGACATACCACAAATTTAAACTTGAGATAGAAGGGATGGAGAAGGAGATTATCAGTAGGAAGAAGAATAAGCTGCAAAGGGATAGGGATGATTTCTCATCCAAAAAGGTGTATAGATGGAATACCCATAGTAACAGGAAGACACCATCATCCAACCCCCTTAATGTCAGCAGCACTGACTTTGACTCCTCTGATAATGACTCCAATCCTAGCACCTCGGTTACAAACTCCCGTAGGCCTTTTTTAGGGGTGAGCCCCAGGGACACCAGAGAACATCTAGGGTGGGATACAGCAGGACAAGGAGGGGGAAGAAGAAGGAAAAGACAGACAAGAGAATGGCGAGAAGATCTGAGGGAACATCAGAGATATCGGAATTAACATCATCTAACTCAGATTCCCTCAAGATTATTAACCTGTCTGATCATGTGCTTACTAACCTGCAAATTCAGGTATTACAGAAAGGCCTATCCTTCTCTCCCACTGCCTCCTTTAACAGATTTGAAATTGAAAAAGACCTTAACCTGTTTGCACGTAAATTACTTATCAAAAAGTTCTTTTGCAAAAAGGACAATTATGATTCCACCACCAGTATCCCACCCACTATCTTCTCTGGCCCCAGTCCCCCCTGGGACAAGGAAGAGGAACAGGCGATTGCAGATCTCGAGAGCCTCCAGGGTGACATCCCCCTAGACCTCACCATTCCCCCTGGAAACCCTGATACCAATAGACAAACAGGGAGTTTGAAAAAGAAATCTAAATTCTATCCTCACTTTCAAGTTTGTCCAGTGGTGAAGACATTTGTCGATCTGGTCAGTCAAGACCTAGACCACCTCGAACATAATAAACATGTCCTTCAGTTCGAAGACAACCTTAACAAACAAGAGAGAGAGGCGTTAAAAGTAATAAAGAGTTGGGATGACACCATTGTCAAACCGTCTGACAAAGGCGGCAATGTGGTCCTCTGGTCACGGGCACTTTATGTGAAGGAGCTAGACAAACAATTGGGTGATCGGACATGTTATAAAAAACTTAGCTTCAATCCTACCCAAGACTATTTATCCATGTACTCCAGAATGTTGGATGAGGCCACACATCTGGGGACTATCACAAAATCCCAATCAGACTTCCTACAGGTCAAAGACGTCAGAATACCTACCCTATATCTCCTGCCCAAGGTCCACAAAAATGACAGAACACCACCGGGGAGACCCATAGTGTCCGGCATTGGCGGCCTCACTGAAAAGGCCAGCCAATTTGTCGACACATACCTGAGAGAACATGTCCTGACACTACCATCATATGTCAGGGACACTATGGAGGTACTAACTAAACTCCAGGATGTGGTCTTAACTAAAAACTCATGGATCATCACCTGTGATGTGGAAAGCCTCTACACCAGCATTCACCACCAGTACGGTGTAGAGGCAGTTAAGTACTTTCTCCACATGGGCAGGGAGAATGACTTCAATAATTTCCTCATTCAGTTGTTAAGATTTGTATTAACCAAAAACTATTTTGTTTGTAATGAGGGCTTCTACCTCCAGGTACGGGGGACTGCGATGGGGAGCACTTGTGCCCCCACGTATGCGAACCTGTACCTGGGGTGGTGGGAGCGAGAAGTCGTTTTTACCGAAGCCAATGAAAAATACACGGATCATGTATTATTATGGCTTAGATACATAGACGATCTTCTGATTCTGTGGGAAGGAGAAAGGGATCTCTTTATTGAAATGATTAACATGCTCAACCAGAATTCTCTCAACTTACACCTGACCTATGAGATAAGTCAGAAGGAGGTAAACTATCTGGACCTCCACATCACGATCAGAGAAGATGGTTCCCTCCACACTGACTTGTATAGGAAACCAACATCGACCAACTCTTTATTACATAACTCCAGCTCTCACTTTCCTCCAGTCATCAGAGGATTACCCAAGGGTGAATTCCTAAGAATTAAACGTAACTGCTCAGATGAGGATACATATAAACTCAGAGCCAAGGAACTCAGCAATCGCCTAGCAGAAAGAGGTTATAGCAAAAGGAGCATTAAGAGAGCATACAATGAAGCCAAAACCTATGATAGGGAACGACTTCTCATACCACGACAGAAGGACAATACCACCTCCAATGAACCAGTAAGATTCATTGGAACTTACTGTAAAGAGTGGCAATCCATTCAGAGTATCCTCAATGAACATCTTGATGTGCTTAAAACTGACCATGACTTGGCCGACTCACTTGGTGACAGAGTCCAAATGAGCTGGCGCAGGAGTCGAAACCTCCGAGACACGCTGGTCCATAGTCATCTTGACAAAATTAAAAAACACACATCCCACAAATTGGGATCTTATAAATGTGGATCATGCAAAGCATGTGTGTTCATGGTCCAAAAACAACAGTTTACTGACAAATATCACCAGACCTGGAAGATTAAAGAATATATTACCTGCGACACAGCCGGCATCATTTACAATTTAGAATGTCCCTGTGGAAAGACTTACATAGGGAAGACCATCAGGCCCCTTAAAAAGAGAGTACTAGAGCATATCTCCAGTATTAAGAACGCTGAAAGAGACAGACAGGCCATGAAAATGCTCACCCCTGTTGCACGCCACTTCCTGAAGTACCACCAGAGCAGAACAGCTGGGTTAAAAGTTTTTGGCATGCTCAAAGTAAACATGGGGATAAGAAGAGGTGACTTGGACTCTGAATTATTGAGACAAGAGACCCGACTCATCTTTATGATGGGCACCATGTCACCTCGAGGCCTCAACGAAGAAAACAGTTACTCTGCATTTCTGTAGAATTCTCTACAGAAGTCATCTTGACAAAATTAAAAAACACACATCCCACAAATTGGGATCTTATAAATGTGGATCATGCAAAGCATGTGTGTTCATGGTCCAAAAACAACAGTTTACTGACAAATATCACCAGACCTGGAAGATTAAAGAATATATTACCTGCGACACAGCCGGCATCATTTACAATTTAGAATGTCCCTGTGGAAAGACTTACATAGGGAAGACCATCAGGCCCCTTAAAAAGAGAGTACTAGAGCATATCTCCAGTATTAAGAACGCTGAAAGAGACAGACAGGCCATGAAAATGCTCACCCCTGTTGCACGCCACTTCCTGAAGTACCACCAGAGCAGAACAGCTGGGTTAAAAGTTTTTGGCATGCTCAAAGTAAACATGGGGATAAGAAGAGGTGACTTGGACTCTGAATTATTGAGACAAGAGACCCGACTCATCTTTATGATGGGCACCATGTCACCTCGAGGCCTCAACGAAGAAAACAGTTACTCTGCATTTCTGTAGAATTCTCTTTCCACGAATATCACTTATTGTCATGTATTTTTACACATCACGGGCATCAATCTATGCCAATCTGGGACAATCTTATTCAATAAATTTTTTTTCTCGATATGTGACCCATGTAATTATAGGATGACCAACTATATAGCATGACTACATGTACTTAAGACTCTATTTCTATCTAGCCAAGGAGAATACTCCTCTTTCTTCCTTTCATTAGGGGACCCCAATTGCCACTTATACTCACCCATCACTTGAGCACCTACTGCATCAATACCCATTGCATTGCTTCTTTAAACCTCCTTATCATCTTCACTATTCTTCACTTTTTATGGAATAGCCGGTATGGAGGATCTGACACATCCTGTATGATATGTCAGAACCTGTCACAACATCATCCAGCATTGACATGATCTACCCTACACAGCGTGTCAACTTTTTTGCGAACAATTTATTACGTGTACACTTTCGAATCATCTAGAAGAGATAACCTCTTCCAGTTCAATTATATTATTTCATCAAGTGATGTTATCTCACACCTTGTCACTTTGTTTTATGTTTGTGGGTTGGCACTTATATATATTTTTTCATCACCATCATATTCTCTCCATCACTTGCTCCTGCCCCAATAGGGGACCACTCACCTTAATAACGCACCCTCTTTAGATTCTCTTTCCATGATCAATAATTCTTATATATATATATATATTTTTTGATATTTTTTGATATATAATTTTTCTATAGTTTTCTATAGGTTTTATACCATTAGCAATTGCGGCAAATACCCCTTATCGAGTCGACTTAGTACTGTTCATTTATCTATTACATATCCGGGTCAAGTTATTAATGTCCATTTATTTATTTAATGCTTTACATATCCATGTAATTTTGTAGGCACTTTTGACCCAGACATATCAGATTAATGTCTGGCAATACATACATGTTTGCTAAACCGCAAACTTTACCTTTAAAACCGTCCGATACTCTATCTCAGGAGTCTTACTGCTTACAAAGATAAGGGCACTTGATTTATATAAGAATGTGACTTAGCCTTCTCGGACGACACTGACAATCTCTGTATCTAAGACCTTAATGATCACCATGACGACCTGACGCCCAGGAACCCAATATGATAGGACCAGCGAGGGCACGTGATGCATTTACGCTGGGTTACCAGGCCAACGTAAACAACAACTGACGTCTCGACCAATGGATCGCACACTAATAGATAGGAACATCAAGACGTCATAGCTGCGCCGGCGCCAGTTTGTAAACTCACAAGGTAACCGCGGTTACGACGCGAGGCGCATCCCACTGACAGAGGGACGCCACGAGCGTGCCTGGTCATACACGCCGCTAATGAAGCGCTACCATGACAACGCTATACAATACCCAGTACTCACAGGACACCGTACAGGGGCTCGGCGCACATCAAGCTCCCCATTGGACACCACATCTCCCGCCATGGTCAGTGGGGGCACGCCTTAATTCTTGCGATACGATTGGAGCATTACACATTACTATAGGTATAAAAACCCTGCTTGCGCTCAGACAAGTTGGCCCTGAGGAAGCTAAAATCTGCGAAGCGCGTGCCGGCTAGCGGTGTGTGGGCAGATGTTTGTTATTTTTCTTACCAATGTGCTATAGATTATTTTGAACAGTGTATTGCCGCTACAGCCCTTTTCAGGGCATTCACTGCAGCCAGCTACGGTCCACTTGGGGGCGACCCCTTTGGACTAACATAGTGAATTAGAGGTAGCAGGGCATAACCACCTGGCTCCTGTTTAAGGCATACCATTCTAGCCTATGGGAGTTCTCCTACTTAGTGGTACTGCACCCTCTTCATTATAACTATATTTGTGAATCAGAACGGGATTTTCCTGTTGGAAACAGAGTGATTTTCACCCATACGCTGAGACTACTTATAAGTGTATGCCAATCCTTAGATTCTGATCTTCTCACTAAGTTATTACATGTTTTTCACTCCGTGACTACCACAATTCCAATTGCGGCATATGGGACTATTACCTTAACTAGCATAGTGAATTAGAGGTAGCAGGGCATAACCACTTGGCTCCTGTTTAAGGCATACCATTTTAGCCTACGGGAGTTTTCTTACTTAGTGGTACTGCACCCTCCTCATAATAACTATATTTGTGAACCAGAACGGGATTTTCCTGTTGGAAACAGAGTGATTTTCACCCATACGCCAAGAATACTTATAAGTGTATGCCAATCCTTAGATTCTGAGTTTTTCACTAAGTTATTATATATTTCACTCCCTGACTGCCATAAGTAAAATTGCGGCACATGGGACAATTAATCTAAAGAGGCTATACTCGCCCCGATCTATACCCACCTGATTAAATTGGTCCAACAACCTATATTTACTAGTACACTGTTCTCAATATTGAATCAGCACACATCATAGGATTCATTTGCAAGCATCTGCCCACCACCTTAGTTTTAAAAGTGTCACTCCACCCTTGTCTTTTTGTTGTTATATGTATTTTTTATCTCGCAGTTCTTAAAATAAATACAATAAAAGTTATGTTTTAGAATCTTTATTGGTGCACCGACATAGGACACACTTTTCTCTCTCTTTATTCTTGTCTAATTAATGAGTAATGAGTAATGAGTAGAGGAGTGGATTGTATTGTGTTCAGCTGACATTGGTTCAGGTGCGGCCGTACTAATTGGGTGTTCCGAATGCCTAGCGCATGACCGAGTGGTGTCCGCAAAGCAATACTTGCTTATGGAGACCGCATATTTTCTGCCTTTTGGTTCATTTGCAGTCGGTGTTCTGTCCGAATGCACGCCTACCAGAATTAGTGCACTCCCTCGTGTACGCCCATGTTTACGCCCAGTTTAGCCCACTTTGAAACTACTCCCCTGTGTAGTTCCGAATGACGCCCATATTACGCCCATATTTCCCGAGTGAATGCGGTGCACTTTTCTGTACGGTATTAGTGAGAATGAGTACGGAGACCTTGCGTGGCACATGCGCATAGCGTTGCCCACGCATGCGCAGACGGCTAAAAAACGCCGTCCGAAAGAATTCGGAAATGTACGTATCGACCAGAATAAGGCCCTATAAATTAGTGTGCTGAGCATAGTGAGGCACCGGGCCTGCTGCGTGGCAAGCGCAGCAAGCACGTCCAGCCTTGTCGGGATTTCGGCGGATGGGATTCCAGCGCCGGGATTTTGACCGCCTGGATTCTGACCGCCGGGATTTATTACCAATCCCCCTTATATATCTCCCATGGTCCCATCTTCTAATATGTAGAACTATGTACAAAATGATTTAATACTTATAAAATATATAAGCTCATCAGACAAAAACAGAATCATATAATTTATAAACATCACTTTTTATTTCAAAACAATCAATATTGGAATATCTGTCAGTAAAGAAAATATCATTAAAAGGGAGAGATACAAATTTCAGAGAGCGCAATCAAATCAATGTTTATATTAACCCGCTAAAATGGTAAGAAAGAAAATTCTGGATAAATTGCTGAATTGCCTTTAACGCTGTCATTGTATCAATGGCACAATCGGGATGACAGAGCCGGCTGCTTGAGCTGGTATAATAGTGACTGTGAGGAGCTGGTGGAACTCTGTAATGGATATAAAGCTCTTCCCTGTACTAGCCCCAGCACCAGTGTGAGCAGAACAGCTGTACATACACAGTATTAACAACCACATCGTCATTGTCTGTTCTACTGCAGCTCTATTTCCCTAACAGAGACATTGTCCCAAGGGAAAATCAGCCCCCAGCTTACTGGTCACAGCTCTCATTTCTTAACAAGATGGAGTCATATAAACCACTTTCCATATTCATAAATATATATGAACTCCCGGGAACACATATTGGCCCTCATTCTAATTCCTTCATTCCCCCTGTGAGTACGCACAGGGGACTGATGGTTAGGGCTTTCACATAATTAGTTATGCGCATGTGCAGACCTTCTTTGCAAGCACCCTTGCCAACCCGCATTGTCGGCATGGCACTCGCACAGTAGGGGGGCGGCCGGAGGCGGGGAGGGGGCAATGCCCAGCATTTCATGGGCATTGCCATGCAAATGCTGGGCATTCCCATGCTATGGCATGTCATGGGATGCAGGGGGGTCTTCGGCCAGGCCCACCAAATATAAGGTAGTTTCCACTGACGTAAATTTGCGTGGCCTGAAGAAATCATTTGTTGGTTGGCGACCACTGAATGATTTCTCCACCAGCTGGGACATGTGAGGGGATGAGTCTACATGACACACCCCTTCACATGGTTGGAGGAGATATGGTGGCAGTGGGCAACAATTTGGTGGGGCGACCTTCTGGGACTCGGTAAGCTGCGTCCTTTGCAGGTTATTGAGTCAACCAGAATGAGGGCCATTGTGCTGATACAATTTTCTTATGAGAAACATGCAACACTAATTCCCTTAGAATAATTCTTATGTGATAAATAAGCGTTACTTTTCTACTAAAACACTTGCCGCATGGAAGCATTTAAATGGTTTCTCTACAGCATGACTCCTCTGGTGTCTAGCAAGATGGCACTTCTGGGTAAAACACTTGCTACATTCAGAGCATGTAAATGGCTTCTCTCCAGTGTGACTCCTCTGATGTCGAACAAGATCTGGTTTGGTGGTAAACAATTTGTTACATTCAGAACATGTAAATGGTCTCTCTCCTGTGTGACTCATCTGATGTATGAGAAGTTGAGATTTACATGTAAAGCTTTTTTTGCACTCTGAGCACAGATGTGGTCTCTCTCCTGTGTGACTCCTCTGATGTATAACAAGATGTGACTTTTGGGAAAAACACTTGCCACATTCAGAGCATGTAAATGGTTTCTCTCCTGTGTGAATCCTCTGATGTTTCAAAAGATGCGACTTCTGGGTAAAACACTTGCTACAGTCAGAGCAATTAAATGGTCTCTCTCCAGTGTGGGTCCTCTGATGTCTAACAAGATCTGGACTGGAGATAAAACATTTGCTACATTCAGAGCATGTAAATCGTTTCTCTCCTGTGTGACTCCTCTGATGTCGAGCAAGATCTGTCATGGAGGTAAAACACTTGCTACATTCAGAGCATGTAAATGGTTTCTCTCCTGTGTGAGTCCTCTGATGTATAACAAGATGCGACTTCTGAGTAAAACAATTGCTACATTCAGAGCATTTAAATGGTTTCTCTCCTGTGTGACTCCTCTGATGTTGGTACAGATGATACTATTGAGAAAAACAATTACTACACTCAGAACATGTAAATGGTTTCACTCCTATGTGAATTCGCTGATGTATGAGAAGCTTTGATTTAATTGTAAAGTGTTTGTCACACTCAGAGCACAGATGTGGTCTCTCTCCTGTGTGACTCCTCTGATGGATGAGAAGCTGTGATTTACAGGTAAAGCATTTGTCACACTCAGAGCACAGATGTGGTCTCTCTCCTGAGTGAATCATCTGGTGGATGAGAAGATGTGATTTACGTGTAAAGCATTTGTCACACTCAGAGCACAAATGTGGTCTCTCTTCTGTCAGCCTCATCATGTATTATATGAGATACACTAGGCAGAATATGAGAACAGCTTTAGTGAATCCTCCAGAGGTGTAAGAAGAAATTACGTCCGTGGTTGTATTTATCAGAGATTGTCCATTCAACAATAATTCTAATAACCTGTATTTTACCTGACCTGTAACAAGAAAAAGTCAATATTTTAATTATAAATATTACTGGGGTACATTTAATACTTTTATTTTCTTCAATTAAACTTTATTGTGTAGTAATAATAATGGTACACTATTCAATAAATGCAAGAGTGATATATTTGCATGGCAATAGGTAAAAAATCTGAATGGTATATCATAGCAAATACAGCGGTCAAGTAATAAGTGCAATAAATCAGTATTGTCAGTCCACCTATATACCAAATAAATAGGATGTAGATTGACATTAATGGGGAATTCACTAAACTAATGACAAAACCTCCAAGAACCTTTGCTGTGATAATAACAGTATTGCTATTCTGAAAAATATTATGAACCAATACATGAGAAGAAAAGAAGAGGGACACAAAACCTGACCACACAGGACAACTAGCCCTGGTCTCCGGTATCTACTCTGGGACAGAGGTAAGGCTATAATTAAATCCCTTTTAAATGTTGAAGGGAAGATCTCACAAGACTCTCCATTGTTCATGCCATGTGGTATATTTTATAGTATCTGTATTCTACATTGGAATCCCCTCAGTATAATATAAACATAACTTTCCCACATATAAACAAAACTTGGGGCTTAAGAGATCTTGTTCAGAGAGGACTCAATCCAGTCCCTGTTAAAAAAAAAACAACATGGAATAATCTGTTTTGAAACATCTGTAAAGAAGGCAGAAAAATTAAATTATTCTGTAATATTGTAAGAGACACTTGTTTCGTGCTCCCAGTTGTATGAATATTTGCTTACTTACAAAGGATTGGATGTGATATTGCCCTAATGTATGGGTTGCCCAAAGCTTCCAACAATCTGATAAAGAGCCAGACTGGAAGTGGTCATCGCTGACACCAGAGACCCTCCCCAGAATCACATTGGCACCCCAGCATATTCACAAGCACAACCAGAGAACCCCATGTTTCCACTCCTAAACATTGCCTTCCTTTCAATCAATCAATCTGTGACGGCTATGTATATGGATATTTATGCACAAACTGCATGTGTCAATGTGCAATGTGGATGCTACAAATGCGCAGTTATTCAATAATCGGTAGGATTGCAATTCCAATAAATAGTGACCCATGTTGAATTAGGTCCAACGTTCACAGTAATGCACCTTTTAAATATAATTCTATTATATACTGTAGTAATAGTAATGATTTATATATCGGTCAAATAAATCTTGACTTACTGATAAGATGACATCTCTAAAATAATATCTAAAAATGATTGTATATTTATCAGTATATTATCATGTATAATATAATTACCTTACTCTGGGGATCCTTCCTCTGTCTCTCTTACTCCTCCATCCTCCCAGCTCTCCAACCAGTAACTGATCCAGCAGCTCCTCCATCAGCTCCCAGTGGCCTGATACAGCCTATTTATAGTCACTCCTCCCCATCTCTCCCCAGTAGTTCCCAGGATGCCCTGCAGGAATTCTTACACTGAGAGGTGACATGTAAATTAGGGCCACATAACATTAGTATACAGTCATTCACCACAGCAGCTCCTCCTGCCCAGCTCCTTGTCTTGTAAATGAGGTGTAAATATTCCTAAAGTCACTTACTACAATAGGAAATGCTAATTACACGCTGGCAGGGTAACACCTTGTATTCTAATTAGATTAATTGGACCTTTTATTTATTGTTTGGGCAGAGTTTCAGCAGAAAGACTTGTTCTACATATCAGCAGGAAAATAAGTGTTTTAAATTATAACAGTTATAGACATATTTACACAACCATAATGCCAATCAGTAATGATATAAAAGAATATGTTGGGTCTTAAATTGATTTTAAGTTATCTTTCCTTGATGTAAAACTTGATGTAAAACTCAAAAATAGATAGAGTCTTTGCTTTTAGATATGAAGACCGCAAACAAACAGTTGTGCGTCACAGTGGCGCTGCTGATAGTTATCCCACCACCTCTTTATAAAATAATAGTACTTTCCTTGTCACAATACTTGAAAGGTGGTGTACTGTACTTTTTCTCTTGAACTCAAATGAAACAAAGATAGCACACAATAAGATTTTGAAAAGGGACATGTCTTTACTTCCTCTAGATGCACTCACATTCTGTTCAAAGCAAACAGCTTTGAGGTCGTATATAGGACCAATTACAAAGCTCTGGCTCATCCCTCGTGTTTATTTCTTGCACCCTGGGGGAAACAAAGCAAATATACATAGGGCAACTCCATATTCACAACAATTATATTTATTATAAAATTGCACTCACATAAAAACATATAAAAATGGCATATCACCACTACGGGTACGTTGGTCTCCAATGTTCTCCCAAATATTTCGAAGCATCCCTCAGTATATGACGGCAGTCTGTCAGTCCTCCACAGGAAATGTCCAACTTTAGGTGATCAAGTTCTGCTTAAGCGCACTTTCAGACAACCGTTCTATCTCAGAATCAAGACTGACAAGACAAACGGAGCAGCCGGGAACCCCGCTCACGGCGTGGGCAATTGAACAAAAACTCCACTAAAGTGTATTACAAAATGAATAGCCACGGAGCATAAGTATAACTCTTACTTTCTTCGCATTTATATTTCTAAAGCTTACTAACAACTAAAAGCATATTTTATGGCTAAGTGACTGAGCATTAACATCTGGCTGGAAACTAGCAATTTGTTTGCATTGGAGTGTGATTTTGGAGAGATCTAACATTTATATCTACAGACTAATATTGTCTAACAAAAGACTGCCAGTACTTATGTATTATCTGGGCTCCCATGTTAAATGCACCCCATTTTTTCATACCCCTACTATCCAACTACGCATGGAGTTGAGTTTATATAGTGTGAAGAGCACAGCGAGCCACCGTGCCCGAAGCGTGGTGAGTGTAGCGGTCTCATAAGAAAAACGGGAAGTTAACCCCATGCATGCCTAACCAAGCCAAAAGCCTGCAATATATTTGTCTTTGCTTTCTATCTGCATTCTGAATGTGAAAGATAGATAGAGTGTGGATATGAACCACCTGAAAAATACATGCTTGTGCTGAAAACACCAAAAGCACAGTAAGAATAGTGAATGGTATGTTGAATATAAATGCTTTTTTTATGTGATTTATTTTGTTTTATGTAAATTTCACCGGCCGGTGTTCTCACTTTTTAAAAGTGTTTAAAAATTTTTTTGTATTAGTAATCAAAATTATATTGATTTTTATCAAACCAAGTATCCAGTGTCCCTTCGCGTTGTCTACCTTGTATTTACTGTCTTTTCTTCTAAAGAGGGGTTGAGTATCCCCTCTAGACGGCAGTAGGGATAAACAATTTCCAGCGCTTTGCTATTACTACGTTTGGTTATATAAAAGCTGCTGTCAGGTAATTAGACAGACACTGACGCCATTATAACTCTTGCGTTACCTGACAATATATTCCCTGGCTACCTGCCTCTATGGATATGTAAAATACAAATTGTCCATACAAATGATGTGAAATTGTTTTATTAATAATCTTAAATTAGACTAGTCACTGATTGATAATCTTGGGAAAAATATATACCTACAGCAGACAAGACAGTGTGAGATTATATCCCGATATTGTCATAGTTACTTGTCTTGCACTAGAAATGTGATGTTTCCATCTAAAAGCACATTCACTGGGATAATTGTGTAATTACACCACTAATTGTGTGCTCTCATATCAAGTCACGTGACTACTCTAGGGCTGAAGGCAACATTCAAACATGAAATAAGACTATTATTATTGCTGAAGTGTTCTTAGCATTGTCTTTTGCCACCCACCCGTATGTGATGTACTATAAACACACCCGATCGTGCATATGTAATGATCGGGTGCAGTGAATATATGAATATCTAATGAGCGGCTCGGCTCCCGGCCCCCTGTTGGCTGCTTTGTGTAAAAAATATATATATATATTTTTTAATTAAATTTATATTCATGTGCTGTAAACACATGAATACAAATAGCATGCCCCTTCTCAGAATAAAATTCCTGATTTTTTTACACCAAATGTAAAAAACAAAACACTTTATTTTAAAAGTTCACATTCCACTTCACCATAAAAAGATAATGATTGCTACTCGGTGAAGCATGGCGATAATAACCTTGAAATGTATTCGCCATCTGGTCATTGATTAGGGTGATTCACCGTTTTAGTCTAAAAATCGCCTTACAGCACGAAAATAGCACAAAATCGCCATAGAACATGGCGAATCAGCCTCATTGAATACTGCCCTAAGTGATACATTGGAGTGAAATGTAATAGGATGAGAGATTTAGAAAGTGAGAGATATGGTAAGAAATCAATAGTTTTTTTAAAGTGGCAATCATTTACACTGCAAAATCAAACTGGTTTTGCAGTCTAAATGATTGCCGCTTTAAAATAACTGGAGTTTTCTCTCACTTTCCCGATCTCTCATCCTACTAAATGTCCCCCATAGTATCAGTATAATTAATTACATTGTACTAAACAACAGTGTGCTTTACATCACCTCACTGGGATATACAAACTTGTTACTATACCTCTGAATGGGATTATTTGACCATTGATGTCTGTGATAGGTATATATGTGTGTATATGTGCAATATATTAATATATGATTTTTAAAAGCATAGTTTTAGTATAACCTTCAATAGGTGGGAATAACTCCCCTTCCTATCCATTACTGGTTACAGACTCTAGAACTTGCCTAGCTTTATCACATGTCCTAATGTAGATAGCCACTAATACTATTTTCAATTAATATCTTCTATTATGTGAATAGAGGAGATAAATTTAAAAGAGTGCCCCAACAAAAAGAGAGTGATTTTACTTCTATTAACGATATGTAGAACAAGTCTTTCTGCTGAAACTATGGCCAGACAATAGGTGAATCCTAAACAAAAGGTCCCTTTGGTGACATAACAGGATGCCAGAGGCTGTTGTGATCTAATTACTATACAAGGTGTTACCCTGCCAGGGTGTAATTAGCATTTATCATTGTAGTAAGTCACTTTAGGAATATTTACACCTCATTTACAAGATAAGGAGCTGGGCAGGAGGAGCTGCTGTGGTGAATGACTGTATACTAATGTCATGTGACCCTAATTTGCATGTCACCTCTCAGTGTAAGAATTCCTGCAGGGCATCCTGGGAACTACTGGGGAGAGATGGGGAGGAGTGACTATAAATAGGCTGTATCAGGCCACTGGGAGCTGATGGAGGAGCTGTTGGATCAGTTACTGGTTGGAGAGCTGGGAGGACGGAGGAGTAAGAGAGAGACAGAGGAAGGATCCCCAGAGTAAGGTAATTATATTATACATAAGATTATGCTGATAATTACACAATCAATTTTACTATTCTTTCGTGAACATTGCCTTGTTATTAGTGATTACATTTTATTTGACCAATATATAATTAGTTAATATTACTATATTATAGAATAATATGGCCTTATCCTATGTGTGACATTGCAGTTAAGTATTCATAAATCAATATACAAATTCATGAAAGTTCACATTATATGTATAAATATATTAAATGGACTTTATCATTTTTCATCTAAATTGTATGTGTCAGTAATGTAGGGGCAGGAATCATTTACATGTCACATAGTTATACTGTATAATACCATATGTGATACAATATATATAATCAGTAATATGTACATTATATATCTCTATGTGTTCTTTATCCGTTATATGATATCATGTATAAGTACCATATGGACTATATCTATATATTCTCTATCATACTGTGGGATCATTTGTATAATATATCTGACGTAATAAAAGGATAATGCTGCTCCTCACCTTTATGGGGAATTGGAGTGTTGTGCATGCTGGCAGTCACTAGATGGCGCCCAATGGAGCTTCACGTTTTGCCCTGTTTGGGAGCCAACATTATGGTTATGTTGGCTAGTTACTTGTGTATATATATATCTCTTATATATTTGGCTACATCTGTCACTCAAAGTGTGTCTGGAGCTGTAACGCTGGGTTGTGGACTTCCATCTTAATTTATGATTGTCATCACCTGTTTTAAACAGGGTAATTGATAAGAAAGGTGTTTAAGCACAGGTGATGGTAATCCATAAATTAAGAAGAAAGTCCAGAAACAGAGCAATGTGTCCCTCCTGGAGAGGGTCATGTTGGGAGGTATGCACCACCCCCCCCCCCTCTCCCATTCACGGCATCCCCACGATTAAATGGCACATGCAAAACACTGACATGGCTATGGTCGACAATGAAAAAGGTTGACAAGATTTATTTTTCACTTTTTCAATGTTTTCATATTCATTCTCATGTGTCGACATGGACACCAATGAAGTGCCACACTTATGTCAACATTTACATGTGTTGACCTTTCTGTGTTATTTTTTCTTGTGGCAATTCGGGGCACCCCCCGCGACCCCCCTCCCGTGATTTGCAGCACACCCCCCGCAATTCGCGGCACCCCCGGTGTCTCCCGCGATTCGCGGCCCCACCCCGTGACACCCCCCCTCCTACGATTCGCGGCACCCCGCGACCCCACCTCCCACGATTCGCGCCACCCCTCGGGTCCCCCCACGACCCCATCTACCGCGATTCCCCACCCCTGACCCCCCTCCTGTCATTGTGGCAACCCCCCGCCCCCGCGACCCACCCTCCCGCGATTCACTGCAACCTCCCGTGCCCAACCTCCCACAATTCGCGGCACCCAACCCCCCCGCGACCCCTCCTCCCGTGATTCGCGGACACCCCTCACCTCCTCCCTCCCCCCCACCCCCGCGCGCGATTCACGGCAACCCCAGGATTAAATGGCACATGCAAAACACTGGCACGGCTATGGTCGACAATGAAAAAGGTTGACATGAGTTTTTGAAGATTTATTTTTCTTTTTTTTAATGTTTTCATATTCATTCTCATGTGTCGATATGGACATCGATGAAGTGCCACACTTATGTCAACATTTACATGTGTTGAACTTTCTGTGTTGATTTTTTCTTGTGGCGATTCGCGGCACCCCACCGCGACCCCCCTCCCGCGATTTGCAGCACACCCCCCGCAATTCGCGGCACCCCCGGTGACTCCCGCGATTTGCGGCCCCACCCCGTGACACCCCCCCCCTGCGATTGCGGCACCCCGCGACCCCCCCTCCCATGATTCGCGCCAACACCCGGGCCCCCCTTCCCGCTGTTCACGGTGCCCCCCACGACCCCCCTACCGCGATTCCCCACCCCTGACCCCCCCTCCTGTCATTGCGGCAACCCCCCGCGCCCCCCCCTCCCACAATTAGCAGTACCCACACACACCCCCGCGACCCCCCCTCCCGCAATTCACGGCATCCACCCACGGCAGCACCCCTAAGCCCCTCTTTAGTCCCCCGTATACTCACACACCCCTATAACTACCCAGCTTCCTGCTCTCCTGAACCGTAACTTCCACCACTGGGGAGTCGCTGACGCTGTTTTGCCCACATGCCCCTATCATGCCTCATAGCCCAGCCTCCTGCTCTCATGCACCCAAACTCCCACCCAGTAGGAGGAGACACTGACTAAGGGCCACCATCCTGTACTGCCACGCTGGACCCTCACCCACTGGCAGAAGCTGCACAGTATCTCCCACCCTCCTCTTTAGTCCCCCTTATGCCCACACACCCCTATCACTACCCAGCCTTCTGTTTTCCTGTCTCATGACCTCCGCCAGTGGGGAGCCTCTGACTCAGAAACACCCTACTATACTATTGCACACACACACCTAAACAACACGCACACACAGCCCCCCCCCACACCCACAAATGTCACTGTACCATCCACACTATCAATGTACATCTTACTCTGTAACCGCTTTTTAATTAAACAAAACAATACACACCCCCTTCCACATATATGCTCTCTATTTAACACATTTCACCTATAACTCAAGTTGCAATACAGGCATCTTTCATACAATTCTAACCATCTTTCTCATATGCAAATGTTCACAAATTAAGAGGGGGCAGCCCCTTACGACGGTGTGAAGAGCGCCCGTAGGGTGCGATGAATCACCTAGTATATATATATAGAGAGAGAGAGCTGCTCACCTATAAAAGCAAAGTCTGCTGTGAGCTTCAGACCTGATAGCATGCCTGGTATCAAACATTGATGTGATAGCTATGTGTATTGCAGCCATTTTCAGCGATAGTGGTAGGACCTGCAGAACAGTGGGGTCCCTTGACGGGGGCTGCAGGCTTAAATGCATTGATCAATTCATGAACCAAATCTCCACTATTTATTATCAGTTAATTTAGTGTGTGCAGAGCCCATCCAATGTCTGTTTAAACAATGTGGTCACAAGCCATAGGGCACCCCAAAACTAGGAAAGGTGAGTGCCGATGTTAAGTGTATATATTGTTTATTAGATTAATTTTTTTAATTAGTCTTATTGTGGTCACATTCTCTCATGCACCCTGTTTTTAACTAAGATTCCATAGCTTGTGTTAGCCATTTCCCTAGATGATTAGTGACAGGTGTGTTGGTAGCTGCTCACCTATAAAAGCAAAGTCTGCTGTGAGCTTCAGACCTGATAGCATGCCTGGTATCAAACATTGATGTGATAGCTATGTGTATTGCAGCCATTTTCAGCGATAGTGGTAGGACCTGCAGAACAGTGGGGTCCCTTGACGGGGGCTGCAGGCTTAAATGCATTGATCAATTCATGAACCAAATCTCCACTATTTATTATCAGTTAATTTAGTGTGTGCAGAGCCCATCCAATGTCTGTTTAAACAATGTGGTCACAAGCCATAGGGCACCCCAAAACTAGGAAAGGTGAGTGCCGATGTTAAGTGTATATATTGTTTATTAGATTATTTTTTTTAATTAGTCTTATTGTGGTCACATTCTCTCATGCACCCTGTTTTTAACTAAGATTCCATAGCTTGTGTTAGCCATTTCCCTAGATGATTAGTGACAGGTGTGTTGGTAGCTGCTCACCTATAAAAGCAAAGTCTGCTGTGAGCTTCAGACCTGATAGCATGCCTGGTATCAAACATTGATGTGATAGCTATGTGTATTGCAGCCATTTTCAGCGATAGTGGTAGGACCTGCAGAACAGTGGGGTCCCTTGACGGGGGCTGCAGGCTTAAATGCATTGATCAATTCATGAACCAAATCTCCACTATTTATTATCAGTTAATTTAGTGTGTGCAGAGCCCATCCAATGTCTGTTTAAACAATGTGGTCACAAGCCATAGGGCACCCCAAAACTAGGAAAGGTGAGTGCCGATGTTAAGTGTATATATTGTTTATTAGATTAATTTTTTTAATTAGTCTTATTGTGGTCACATTCTCTCATGCACCCTGTTTTTAACTAAGATTCCATAGCTTGTGTTAGCCATTTCCCTAGATGATTAGTGACAGGTGTGTTGGTAGCTGCTCACCTATAAAAGCAAAGTCTGCTGTGAGCTTCAGACCTGATAGCATGCCTGGTATCAAACATTGATGTGATAGCTATGTGTATTGCAGCCATTTTCAGCGATAGTGGTAGGACCTGCAGAACAGTGGGGTCCCTTGACGGGGGCTGCAGGCTTAAATGCATTGATCAATTCATGAACCAAATCTCCACTATTTATTATCAGTTAATTTAGTGTGTGCAGAGCCCATCCAATGTCTGTTTAAACAATGTGGTCACAAGCCATAGGGCACCCCAAAACTAGGAAAGGTGAGTGCCGATGTTAAGTGTATATATTGTTTATTAGATTAATTTTTTTAATTAGTCTTATTGTGGTCACATTCTCTCATGCACCCTGTTTTTAACTAAGATTCCATAGCTTGTGTTAGCCATTTCCCTAGATGATTAGTGACAGGTGTGTTGGTAGCTGCTCACCTATAAAAGCAAAGTCTGCTGTGAGCTTCAGACCTGATAGCATGCCTGGTATCAAACATTGATGTGATAGCTATGTGTATTGCAGCCATTTTCAGCGATAGTGGTAGGACCTGCAGAACAGTGGGGTCCCTT
This sequence comes from Crinia signifera, assembly GCF_055691185.1. NCBI lineage: Eukaryota > Metazoa > Chordata > Amphibia > Anura > Myobatrachidae > Crinia > Crinia signifera. Next base: position 303,043,095 of record NC_139220.1, on the reverse strand, counting down.
GACGGGGGCTGCAGGCTTAAATGCATTGATCAATTCATGAACCAAATCTCCACTATTTATTATCAGTTAATTTAGTGTGTGCAGAGCCCATCCAATGTCTGTTTAAACAATGTGGTCACAAGCCATAGGGCACCCCAAAACTAGGAAAGGTGAGTGCCGATGTTAAGTGTATATATTGTTTATTAGATTAATTTTTTTAATTAGTCTTATTGTGGTCACATTCTCTCATGCACCCTGTTTTTAACTAAGATTCCATAGCTTGTGTTAGCCATTTCCCTAGATGATTAGTGACAGGTGTGTTGGTAGCTGCTCACCTATAAAAGCAAAGTCTGCTGTGAGCTTCAGACCTGATAGCATGCCTGGTATCAAACATTGATGTGATAGCTATGTGTATTGCAGCCATTTTCAGCGATAGTGGTAGGACCTGCAGAACAGTGGGGTCCCTTGACGGGGGCTGCAGGCTTAAATGCATTGATCAATTCATGAACCAAATCTCCACTATTTATTATCAGTTAATTTAGTGTGTGCAGAGCCCATCCAATGTCTGTTTAAACAATGTGGTCACAAGCCATAGGGCACCCCAAAACTAGGAAAGGTGAGTGCCGATGTTAAGTGTATATATTGTTTATTAGATTAATTTTTTTAATTAGTCTTATTGTGGTCACATTCTCTCATGCACCCTGTTTTTAACTAAGATTCCATAGCTTGTGTTAGCCATTTCCCTAGATGATTAGTGACAGGTGTGTTGGTAGCTGCTCACCTATAAAAGCAAAGTCTGCTGTGAGCTTCAGACCTGATAGCATGCCTGGTATCAAACATTGATGTGATAGCTATGTGTATTGCAGCCATTTTCAGCGATAGTGGTAGGACCTGCAGAACAGTGGGGTCCCTTGACGGGGGCTGCAGGCTTAAATGCATTGATCAATTCATGAACCAAATCTCCACTATTTATTATCAGTTAATTTAGTGTGTGCAGAGCCCATCCAATGTCTGTTTAAACAATGTGGTCACAAGCCATAGGGCACCCCAAAACTAGGAAAGGTGAGTGCCGATGTTAAGTGTATATATTGTTTATTAGATTAATTTTTTTAATTAGTCTTATTGTGGTCACATTCTCTCATGCACCCTGTTTTTAACTAACATTCCATAGCTTGTGTTAGCCATTTCCCTAGATGATTAGTGACAGGTGTGTTGGTAGCTGCTCACCTATAAAAGCAAAGTCTGCTGTGAGCTTCAGACCTGATAGCATGCCTGGTATCAAACATTGATGTGATAGCTATGTGTATTGCAGCCATTTTCAGCGATAGTGGTAGGACCTGCAGAACAGTGGGGTCCCTTGACGGGGGCTGCAGGCTTAAATGCATTGATCAATTCATGAACCAAATCTCCACTATTTATTATCAGTTAATTTAGTGTGTGCAGAGCCCATCCAATGTCTGTTTAAACAATGTGGTCACAAGCCATAGGGCACCCCAAAACTAGGAAAGGTGAGTGCCGATGTTAAGTGTATATATTGTTTATTAGATTAATTTTTTTAATTAGTCTTATTGTGGTCACATTCTCTCATGCACCCTGTTTTTAACTAAGATTCCATAGCTTGTGTTAGCCATTTCCCTAGATGATTAGTGACAGGTGTGTTGGTAGCTGCTCACCTATAAAAGCAAAGTCTGCTGTGAGCTTCAGACCTGATAGCATGCCTGGTATCAAACATTGATGTGATAGCTATGTGTATTGCAGCCATTTTCAGCGATAGTGGTAGGACCTGCAGAACAGTGGGGTCCCTTGACGGGGGCTGCAGGCTTAAATGCATTGATCAATTCATGAACCAAATCTCCACTATTTATTATCAGTTAATTTAGTGTGTGCAGAGCCCATCCAATGTCTGTTTAAACAATGTGGTCACAAGCCATAGGGCACCCCAAAACTAGGAAAGGTGAGTGCCGATGTTAAGTGTATATATTGTTTATTAGATTAATTTTTTTAATTAGTCTTATTGTGGTCACATTCTCTCATGCACCCTGTTTTTAACTAAGATTCCATAGCTTGTGTTAGCCATTTCCCTAGATGATTAGTGACAGGTGTGTTGGTAGCTGCTCACCTATAAAAGCAAAGTCTGCTGTGAGCTTCAGACCTGATAGCATGCCTGGTATCAAACATTGATGTGATAGCTATGTGTATTGCAGCCATTTTCAGCGATAGTGGTAGGACCTGCAGAACAGTGGGGTCCCTTGACGGGGGCTGCAGGCTTAAATGCATTGATCAATTCATGAACCAAATCTCCACTATTTATTATCAGTTAATTTAGTGTGTGCAGAGCCCATCCAATGTCTGTTTAAACAATGTGGTCACAAGCCATAGGGCACCCCAAAACTAGGAAAGGTGAGTGCCGATGTTAAGTGTATATATTGTTTATTAGATTAATTTTTTTAATTAGTCTTATTGTGGTCACATTCTCTCATGCACCCTGTTTTTAACTAAGATTCCATAGCTTGTGTTAGCCATTTCCCTAGATGATTAGTGACAGGTGTGTTGGTAGCTGCTCACCTATAAAAGCAAAGTCTGCTGTGAGCTTCAGACCTGATAGCATGCCTGGTATCAAACATTGATGTGATAGCTATGTGTATTGCAGCCATTTTCAGCGATAGTGGTAGGACCTGCAGAACAGTGGGGTCCCTTGACGGGGGCTGCAGGCTTAAATGCATTGATCAATTCATGAACCAAATCTCCACTATTTATTATCAGTTAATTTAGTGTGTGCAGAGCCCATCCAATGTCTGTTTAAACAATGTGGTCACAAGCCATAGGGCACCCCAAAACTAGGAAAGGTGAGTGCCGATGTTAAGTGTATATATTGTTTATTAGATTAATTTTTTTAATTAGTCTTATTGTGGTCACATTCTCTCATGCACCCTGTTTTTAACTAAGATTCCATAGCTTGTGTTAGCCATTTCCCTAGATGATTAGTGACAGGTGTGTTGGTAGCTGCTCACCTATAAAAGCAAAGTCTGCTGTGAGCTTCAGACCTGATAGCATGCCTGGTATCAAACATTGATGTGATAGCTATGTGTATTGCAGCCATTTTCAGCGATAGTGGTAGGACCTGCAGAACAGTGGGGTCCCTTGACGGGGGCTGCAGGCTTAAATGCATTGATCAATTCATGAACCAAATCTCCACTATTTATTATCAGTTAATTTAGTGTGTGCAGAGCCCATCCAATGTCTGTTTAAACAATGTGGTCACAAGCCATAGGGCACCCCAAAACTAGGAAAGGTGAGTGCCGATGTTAAGTGTATATATTGTTTATTAGATTAATTTTTTTAATTAGTCTTATTGTGGTCACATTCTCTCATGCACCCTGTTTTTAACTAAGATTCCATAGCTTGTGTTAGCCATTTCCCTAGATGATTAGTGACAGGTGTGTTGGTAGCTGCTCACCTATAAAAGCAAAGTCTGCTGTGAGCTTCAGACCTGATAGCATGCCTGGTATCAAACATTGATGTGATAGCTATGTGTATTGCAGCCATTTTCAGCGATAGTGGTAGGACCTGCAGAACAGTGGGGTCCCTTGACGGGGGCTGCAGGCTTAAATGCATTGATCAATTCATGAACCAAATCTCCACTATTTATTATCAGTTAATTTAGTGTGTGCAGAGCCCATCCAATGTCTGTTTAAACAATGTGGTCACAAGCCATAGGGCACCCCAAAACTAGGAAAGGTGAGTGCCGATGTTAAGTGTATATATTGTTTATTAGATTAATTTTTTTAATTAGTCTTATTGTGGTCACATTCTCTCATGCACCCTGTTTTTAACTAAGATTCCATAGCTTGTGTTAGCCATTTCCCTAGATGATTAGTGACAGGTGTGTTGGTAGCTGCTCACCTATAAAAGCAAAGTCTGCTATGAGCTTCAGACCTGATAGCATGCCTGGTATCAAACATTGATGTGATAGCTATGTGTATTGCAGCCATTTTCAGCGATAGTGGTAGGACCTGCAGAACAGTGGGGTCCCTTGACGGGGGCTGCAGGCTTAAATGCATTGATCAATTCATGAACCAAATCTCCACTATTTATTATCAGTTAATTTAGTGTGTGCAGAGCCCATCCAATGTCTGTTTAAACAATGTGGTCACAAGCCATAGGGCACCCCAAAACTAGGAAAGGTGAGTGCCGATGTTAAGTGTATATATTGTTTATTAGATTAATTTTTTTAATTAGTCTTATTGTGGTCACATTCTCTCATGCACCCTGTTTTTAACTAAGATTCCATAGCTTGTGTTAGCCATTTCCCTAGATGATTAGTGACAGGTGTGTTGGTAGCTGCTCACCTATAAAAGCAAAGTCTGCTGTGAGCTTCAGACCTGATAGCATGCCTGGTATCAAACATTGATGTGATAGCTATGTGTATTGCAGCCATTTTCAGCGATAGTGGTAGGACCTGCAGAACAGTGGGGTCCCTTGACGGGGGCTGCAGGCTTAAATGCATTGATCAATTCATGAACCAAATCTCCACTATTTATTATCAGTTAATTTAGTGTGTGCAGAGCCCATCCAATGTCTGTTTAAACAATGTGGTCACAAGCCATAGGGCACCCCAAAACTAGGAAAGGTGAGTGCCGATGTTAAGTGTATATATTGTTTATTAGATTAATTTTTTTAATTAGTCTTATTGTGGTCACATTCTCTCATGCACCCTGTTTTTAACTAAGATTCCATAGCTTGTGTTAGCCATTTCCCTAGATGATTAGTGACAGGTGTGTTGGTAGCTGCTCACCTATAAAAGCAAAGTCTGCTGTGAGCTTCAGACCTGATAGCATGCCTGGTATCAAACATTGATGTGATAGCTATGTGTATTGCAGCCATTTTCAGCGATAGTGGTAGGACCTGCAGAACAGTGGGGTCCCTTGACGGGGGCTGCAGGCTTAAATGCATTGATCAATTCATGAACCAAATCTCCACTATTTATTATCAGTTAATTTAGTGTGTGCAGAGCCCATCCAATGTCTGTTTAAACAATGTGGTCACAAGCCATAGGGCACCCCAAAACTAGGAAAGGTGAGTGCCGATGTTAAGTGTATATATTGTTTATTAGATTAATTTTTTTAATTAGTCTTATTGTGGTCACATTCTCTCATGCACCCTGTTTTTAACTAAGATTCCATAGCTTGTGTTAGCCATTTCCCTAGATGATTAGTGACAGGTGTGTTGGTAGCTGCTCACCTATAAAAGCAAAGTCTGCTGTGAGCTTCAGACCTGATAGCATGCCTGGTATCAAACATTGATGTGATAGCTATGTGTATTGCAGCCATTTTCAGCGATAGTGGTAGGACCTGCAGAACAGTGGGGTCCCTTGACGGGGGCTGCAGGCTTAAATGCATTGATCAATTCATGAACCAAATCTCCACTATTTATTATCAGTTAATTTAGTGTGTGCAGAGCCCATCCAATGTCTGTTTAAACAATGTGGTCACAAGCCATAGGGCACCCCAAAACTAGGAAAGGTGAGTGCCGATGTTAAGTGTATATATTGTTTATTAGATTAATTTTTTTAATTAGTCTTATTGTGGTCACATTCTCTCATGCACCCTGTTTTTAACTAAGATTCCATAGCTTGTGTTAGCCATTTCCCTAGATGATTAGTGACAGGTGTGTTGGTAGCTGCTCACCTATAAAAGCAAAGTCTGCTGTGAGCTTCAGACCTGATAGCATGCCTGGTATCAAACATTGATGTGATAGCTATGTGTATTGCAGCCATTTTCAGCGATAGTGGTAGGACCTGCAGAACAGTGGGGTCCCTTGACGGGGGCTGCAGGCTTAAATGCATTGATCAATTCATGAACCAAATCTCCACTATTTATTATCAGTTAATTTAGTGTGTGCAGAGCCCATCCAATGTCTGTTTAAACAATGTGGTCACAAGCCATAGGGCACCCCAAAACTAGGAAAGGTGAGTGCCGATGTTAAGTGTATATATTGTTTATTAGATTAATTTTTTTAATTAGTCTTATTGTGGTCACATTCTCTCATGCACCCTGTTTTTAACTAAGATTCCATAGCTTGTGTTAGCCATTTCCCTAGATGATTAGTGACAGGTGTGTTGGTAGCTGCTCACCTATAAAAGCAAAGTCTGCTGTGAGCTTCAGACCTGATAGCATGCCTGGTATCAAACATTGATGTGATAGCTATGTGTATTGCAGCCATTTTCAGCGATAGTGGTAGGACCTGCAGAACAGTGGGGTCCCTTGACGGGGGCTGCAGGCTTAAATGCATTGATCAATTCATGAACCAAATCTCCACTATTTATTATCAGTTAATTTAGTGTGTGCAGAGCCCATCCAATGTCTATATATATATATATATATATATATATATATATATATATATATATATATATATATATATATATATATATATATATATATATATATATATATATATATATATATATATATATATATATATATATCTATATATATATTTATATATATATCTATATATATATTTATATATATATATATATATATATATCTATATATATATCCGTTTTTTGTATGTAAAATATAATCAAGGAATGGTGATTCATTAAGATTGTTGCAATAACATACTAGTAACATATATCATGATTAAAGTGTGAGGATACGGGAACTTCTATCTCCCAAACACTGCACACATGAAACAGAAATATCAGTTGATTTGTCACCACAAACAGATATAGATAACACACAGGAACAAGAGGTAATGGTAGCACAAAAACAATATACAGGTAGTGGCCCAAATAGCCAGTCCTTGTAGAATATATAGTTCCTCCATTGCTTCTATATTTGCCCATTACTATGTCAATTTTGGCATTTTATTAGGAATTTCTCATTAGATCACATAGTCATTTATATTCCATTCCCAGCTGATAAGCAATCATTAGGATCAGGGCTGCCATCAGAATATGTGGAACCCGGGACTGACATAATAGACAGGGCCCCTCCCCTTTCTCAGACAGTCAGCAGCACTGGCCGCACTACTCAATCTATACATTGCTTCATGGGAAATGGGAACTTTGTTTATGACAAATTACATTTTATAGACTATAATCCTGGGGCCAATATCTGTCTGGGACTGGATAGAAACTTCTCTGAATGAAGAACACTTAGCACCAAGTGTATTTGATATGTAGGAAGGTTATGTTTACACTCTACCAAGGGAATTCCAATGTAGAATAGCAGATGCTCTAAAATATTCCACGTGGTGTGAACAACAGAGAGTCTTGGGAAATATTCCCTACAACATAGGACAGGGGGTAATTTCAGCCTTCTCATGTGCGGCTCCTCTCACCCCCTGCCCCTTTCCTTATCTTCTCATGCATTGGATTGTGATATATTTATGGACAGCAATACTGCGATTATCTCCACAAAGGGATCTTGGAAGAGTTTTCATGTATTAATTCCTCATTTATGACAAACTGCCTCATATTTATTTGGTATATTAATGGAATGACATTACTGACTATTATATTGTGCTATTTCTTGCCCACTGTATTTGCTATGATATACCATTTGGATGTTTGCCTATTGCCATGGATATATATCAGTATGACATGCATTGAATAATCTATTATTACTTGTCGTGCTTTATGCAATACAATTGTATTTGAAATTCAAATTTTTATTTTTTTATGTTACAGATTTAATCCAGAAATTCTGCTAAGAACATTACAAGACTATTGTTAAAAGGACATTATTCACGGTTCAAACCAACTATAGATAGTGTTTTCCTATACACCTCTGGAGGATTCTCTAAAGACATTTTCATTTTCTGCATGGGAGAAACCTTCCAGAGCTAATTTGTATCTTATCTATGACAGGATGAGTCTGACAGGAGAGAAACCACATCTGTGCTCTGAGTGTGACAAACGCTTTACATATAAATCACAGCTTCTCACACATCAGAGGAGTCACACAGGAGAGAAACCATTTACATGTTCTGAGTGTAGCAAGTGTTTTATCACCAGGCAAGCACTTGTTATACATCAGATGAGTCACACAGGAGAGAGACCATATCTGTGCTCTGAGTGTGACAAACGCTTTACATGTAAATCAGATCTTCTCATCCATCAGAGGATTCACACAGGAGAGAAGCCATTTACATGTTCTGAGTGTAACAAGAGTTTTACCCGTAAGTCAATTCTTATTATACATCAGAGGATTCACACAGGAGAGAGACCATATAATTGCTCTGAGTGTGACAAAGGCTTTGCAAACAAATTAGATCTTCTCATCCATCATAGGAGTCACACAGGAGAGAGACCACATCTGTGCTCTGAGTGTGACAAACGCTTTACATCTAACTCACATCTTCTCAGACATCAGAGGAGTCACACAGGAGAGAAGCCATATCTGTGCTCTGAGTGTGACAAACGCTTTACATGTAAATCACATCTTCTCAGACATCAGAGGAGTCACACAGGGGAGAGACCATATAAATGTGCTGAATGTAGCAAGTGTTTTATCACCAGGCAAGCACTTGGTGTACATCAGAGGAGTCACACAGGAGAGAGACCATATAAATGCTCTGAATGTAGCAAGTGTTTTTCTCAGAAATCACATCTTTCTGAACATCAGAGGAGTCATACAGGAGAGAAACCATTTCAATGCTTTGAATGCAGAAAGTGTTTTACAGTAAAGAAAAGTCTTCTTCTTCATCAGAGGATTCACACAGGATAAAAACACATTGATTCTCTAAATGTAGCAAGTGTTTCACTAAGAAACAAGGGACCTTATTTAAGTCCGTACATTCGGACCCCTTCGTTCGCAAGGTGTTTGATGTTGGGCTTTTGGCACAGCATAAGATTACATTTTACAGCAGAGCCGGGCGACACAGATGTTATGTGTCTGCACATGTGTAGGGTCAGTTCTGCGCATGTGCAGATGCTGGGTGTGTGCACCCATGGCAATCAACCTTTTCGCTGGGTGCTCACACCCAACTAACCTTGTGGGCAGAGGGCGGAAAGACAGGGGGCACTGAACTGGTCCATTTTCATATGGGAATACCCAGCGCTTCATTGAGAATGCTGGGTGTGCTCATTCTAATGGGCTGATGATGCAGGTGAGGGGGCAGGTGGCTTAAAATCACCAGATATCAGCTGCTTGCCCAATTCCTTCAGAATGCACACACATCTACAGTTTCTCTGAGCAACCTTAGATGTGCATGTGCCTTCCACATCATTTGATGGTCGGCGACCATGGAATGATGTAGGTGTTTCATAACAGCCTGCGAATGGATGTTTATATTAAACATCCATTTGCAGCCTGTCCGTGGGAACACCGGCTGCAAGTTTCGGCGAGCAGCCCGGCATTCACAGGTGGGGTTTGGTGGACTCACAAGGCTGTGAATTTGCAACCTTGTGAGGCAATTAGAATAAACCCCAAAAACTTGTTATACATCCAATGAGTCACACAGGGGATCAGCCATATACATGCTCTGAGTGCAGCAAGTGTTTTACTAAAGAGATCAACCTTATTACTCACATACATAGTCACTCTGAGGGTCTGACTGTTGCATGCGAATCAATAGTAAGTTGTATCACCACATTATGTGTTCAGGAAGGTAACTTTATTGTTACAGTATGAATATGGCAATAAGTTGATATAAATCCATCTTGCTAAAGACAGGAGAGCTGTGACCAGTAAGCTGGGGGCTGCTTTACCCTTGGGACAATCTCTCTGTTGGGAAATAGAGCTGCAGTATAACAGACAATGACGATGTGGCTGCCATTACTGTGCCCTGTAATATACAGCTGTTCTGCTCACACTGGTGCTGGGGATAGTACAGGAAAGAGCTTTAGGTACTTGTTTAGTTTCATGGCGGCTGATATATTGGATGCGATATCTGCCAATGCGATCCGATGTGATTTTTTTATCTTTTCGTAACCGCATTATCCACTACGCATGGAGTTGATCTTATATAGTGTGGTGAGCGCAGCAAGCTACCGAGCCCGAAGCGTGGCGAGCGTATGCGGATTTCTCGTCACACTATCTAATATCAAGCGTTGTGGATAGTGGGATTATGTACAGGTAAAAAATCGGATCGGTTGATATATCGGCCGATATTGCATCCGATATATCAGCCGCCATGAATCTAAACAAGTACCGAGCTTTATATCCATTACAGAGTTATAGCAGCTCCTCCCAGTCCCTATTATACCTCCTTATTCTGTCCCTCATACATTCCTATTGCTGTCTTACCTCCCTCTGATTCATATACTATGTATTATATTGTATAATGGTGCAACTAAGACATCAGTCCCCTGTATCTCATATTAATCAATGATTATACAGCTGTTTGCTTGCTGGCACTAGGTGATTAAAGCTGATATCTGGTTGCTGTGGGTAACAGCACATATTTTGTTTTTACACATGTTATGAATAAAATCCCTTTGATAACACATTGTTTACCATGTTTATGATCAAGAACATAATTAAAATTACTTAGTGATTATAATCAAACAATATCAGTAACTACTATTTATGTTACTGACAGTTATCCCCATAACACTTGTTGTTGAATAAATACTGATCCTTATAAATGATATGATTCTGTTTTTGGCTGCTGATCTAATATATTTTATAAGTATTAAATCCTTTTGTACATTGTTCTACATATTAGATGATGGGACCAGGGGAGATACAGATGGAGCCACCATCATCTAGCCTGCCTATGGCGTTTGTCCTGCCATAAGTAGCACAGCATGGTATATGGCATATGGCATTATATACCAGCAAGACCAGTACCATATAAAAGAGGAGATTCTTGGCTTTCAGGGCAGACAAACTTCTATTTTATGTGATACCTGCAAGGGATGCACGACCTGCCTCTCTATGGAGGTTATTCTGGTTGGTGCATAAATTTCCGAATTCTTTCAGAGCGGACCGCACACCACGCTGTGCGGACATCGTATGAAGAAACGCCCACCGGTCCTCCGCATTCAGACGGACTCACACTTTAAGAAGGGGGCGTGTTTATGGACAACATCCAAACCTTGCGTGTGCGGTGGACACACACATATTCTTACAGCGTCTGCACGGTCTTACCGCATCAGAACGTACGGGAACCTGCCCGTACGCACCGATGCGGTGTATTATCGCAAAACTCACCACTATTATCGGAACTCACAAATTGGTCACATGACCCACTTATGCAATTAGGCAACATTGGTAATGTGTGTAAAAAATGCAGCCATGCTTTGAGCATATATTTGTGTGTTTTGTAATGGTCCATTTAAGCTGCAATGGTTCCAATTGAAGAAATGACAAGAGTGTAATTAATGAGTAATGAGTAGAGGAGTGGATTGTATTGTGTTCAGCTGACATTGGTTCAGGTGCGTTCTGATTGCCTAGCGCATGACCGAGTGGCAATACTTGCTTATGAACACCGCATATTTTCTGCCTTTTGGTTCATTTGCAGTCGGTGCTCGGTCCGAATGCACGCCTACCAGAATTAGTGCACTCCCTCGTGTACGCCCATGTTTACGCCCAGTTTAGCCCACTTTGAAACTACGCCCGTGTGTAGTTCCGAATGACGCCCATATTACGCCCATATTTCCCGAGTGAATGCGGTGCACTTTTCTGTATGGTATTAGTGAGAATGAGTACGGAGACCTTGGGTGGCACATGCGCATAGCGTTGCCTACGCATGCGCAGATGGCTAAAAAATGCCATCCGAAAGAATTTGGAAATTTACGCATCGACCAGAATAAGGCCCTATATGTGACCTACGATTCAAATCCCCCAAGAATAACTTACCTGCACATTGGTACAATTATTTGGGATATATGAGGATCGCAACTGTCACACATAGAGTTTCAGAGATCTGTGTGACAGCTGCCAGGCAATAAAAAAAGCCCTTATTACCAATCACCATAATTTTGCAGAGCGCTACTGTGAGACAAGGAAATAATATTGCACGAAAGATTTTAATAATTCCTCTAATAAAAATCCTGTTTTAGACATAAGCAATAAAAACAAATGTATTGGCTGTGATATAAGGGTGCCCCCACCCAGAGTACTTCTTTTTTTCTCCTCCTCTTTTGGAATAAGTGTTACCTAATACTTCATATACTCAGGGGTGCACCACTGGTGGTCCAATAAAAAAGACACCACACATTTATTTTGGTGTCTAGGACCAATCTATCAATAACAGGGTTTTTTTCGCCAGTCTTTCACAGGCTTCTCAGAACACCTTCACAAAAAAACCTAAACAGTGGCTTATTACCACTGGCCAGTGCAGATTTAACTCTCCACAATCCCCCTCCCCCAATCCCCATTTTACTTGATTTAGAGCACTTGAATGCAATATACAGTATTTAAGCTTTCTACATTGACTGTGAAAACAGCAGTCTCCCAGGGGATGGAGAAGGTGGAGGGGAGAGGTGGGGGTGACCACCCAGCATTAACCAACATCTCATTAAGCTATATAAAACTTAGGCAATGGGGAAGTTGTGTGAGCATCTAATGAGCTGCTGGTTGGAATGATAATCTGTCCTTCTCTAATGATATAGTGCAGAATATGTTATAGTGTCAGCAGCGCTGGTGTAAAAGAATGCTGCTATAGAAAGTCCAATCAGCTCAGCTTAGCTACTGATTGATGGCCCATATCAACATCCCATCTGAAATAGCAATCACATGTTAGTAACTTTCAAAGGATCGTATCTTTCTTTGTCAGCCTCTTTTCTGACAAAAATCCCAGTGTGATGCCCAGAGATGTCAATAAGTGTAAAAATTAGATATTGGGTTCTGTAGTATATACAAGGGCTTCCTTCCCCTTAATGCTGGGTCCCCGCATGACTCATTGTTTGGCTAAATTCTGCTGACCTGTCACTCAAGCAGAGCACTTTTTCTATTTAGAATGGGGAGGGAATCTCCACTCTAAATAGCCATGGAAACTTTGTGATTTCCAATGTGTGGTCTGATCTAATTAACCTTTGTAGTTTTGGGGATTCACTCCCTTATCTACATAGTAATGCTACGCCTGACAGGTCAGTGGAGCTTAGCCAATCAAGGGAGCTCTACTACTGTAGCACACTCTGATTGGCTGCAGTGTCTGGCAGTGAAAGGAGTCATGTGGGGACCCAGCAATCGGTAGAAGGAAGCCCAATTATGTCTGTTTGGATTCAGATTTTTTTGTGATTTTGCTTTTAACCTGTGGGGGTTTTTTTTGTTGGTAACTACTGCCCCTGGGAAGATATATTGTCTGTATATAGGTGGGATATGTCAGTATTGCTGTATTCCAATTAAAGAAAATTGCTTGTGCCTTAAATGTGGTATAACTACAGCCAATTTTTGCATTGTATGTGGGACTGTTAGAGACTGAAGAGATTCTGGTACTAGGTTATTGTGTACATTAGCACGATATTTGACTCCCAACTCTCATTTGATTCCTCTGCAATTATGTCAACTTTCATCATTTTCCAATGGGCAATTTCAATAAAGGTACGACATCTCTTCTTCTTACAATATTGATGATGGCCAGAAAATGCATTCTAATCAATTGGACAAAAAAACTGTCCCACAACAAATAACAGTCAAACAAAAACTCGTACAAATACTATATTTTGAACGGAAATACGCGAGACTAGACATGTTTTATTGTAAACTAGCTGACCCGCCCGGCGTTGCCTGGGAAACCCTTGGGGTTTCTTTATTTCCAAAATTGCTGAAAAATGTCATCAGTAGATAAGGCACACTTTTTCTTCAAACTAATTGGTTTTGACAGGTCCACGCCCCTTTTATACAGTTTGATATCAAACTTGATATCGCGTTTGATATCACACTCGCGTTTGATATCAAACTTGATAGATCGTATCGCGTTTGATATCAAAGTAGTATAATTAATTGATCTATTTTGCGTACCTTAAACCTCCCTTCCCTCTCCCCTCCCCCCCCTACTTCCGACTCCATCTCTCTCCAATTCTATGTATATAACTTAACAATATTTGTGCACTTCCATCCTTTATTAAAGAAAACAAACAAACAGATCAAAAAATAAAAAAAAACTCAAGAAATAGGAAAAAAAGGATCCCAAGCAAGTTTCTTCACCTGCTTCTTTTATACTATATCTGTACATTTTTATCTTGCTTTATGATATTTCACTCTTACTTAATTTTAATTTACCTCTGTACTTATTTAATCCCTTTGCAGAAAAAGGGAGAGGGAGAGAAAAACAAAAGGGAAAAAGGAGGGGGGAAATAAAACCCAAAAGGCAGACCATACATTTTTATTTCCTTCCTTAATCCCACTCCCCAAACAATTAATCATCTGAAGTATATATTTTTAAACCATATCCATATATCCTACTCCCCTTATATTCCTTTTTCCAGTATTATATCCATAGTTTATATCGTAGCAACCTCGCTGCTCATTCTGGATACACACCATCTCTCCCATTTCTCATCAAATTTATGGATTGCCCTTCGTGTTTTAAACATGTGCCTTTCGTGACGTACCACCTCATTAACTAAGGCTCGCCATTTATTAATATTTGGAGTTTCTGTTGTGAACCAATTTCTGGCTATTACTACCTTAGCCATTGTGCTGAGGCATAACGCATAATTGTACATACTTTTTGAGTGTGTTTCCTCAATCCCAACACCAAAAAGACACACTAATGGATCTATCTCTGGCAATGTTGGAGCTGTTGACCGCACATCTCTCCAAACATCCCTCCAAAAAGCATATATATTCGGGCATTCCCATATCATATGCCAGAATCCAGTATTTCCCTTTTTACACCTAGGGCATTCAGAATTATCGCTTAGCCCTGCCTTTAAGAGAGATGCCAGCGTCCAATATACCCTATGCAGTATATAAAATGAAATCTGCCTAAATCTAATACACGGGGTTGCATTTTCCGATGATACCAACATTTGTTTCCACATCTCCTCTGTAACCGGTCCTAAATCCACTTTCCATTTCCTCCTCAATTTTGTTATTTGATCTGGTACACCTTTATCGTTCATTTCCGCATATAGGCCCTTATTCAGATCTGATCGCAGTACAAATTTTTCTTAAAATGGGCAAAACCATGTGCACTGCAGGTGGGGCAGATGTAAAATGTATAAAGACAATTCGATTTGGGTGAGTGATTTTAATTCTGTGCAGGGTAAATACTGGCTGCATTATTTTTACACTGCAATTTAGATTTAATTTTCAAAACACCCCACCAAAATGTAACTCTCTCGTAACATGTTACATCTGCCCCTCCTGCAGTGCACATGGTTTTACCCATTTTGAGAACAAATTTGTACTGGGAACAGATCTAAATAAGGGCCATAGTGTCGAGATCTTTCCCTTCCGCCCTAACCTCAATAACAGCTTTTTTACTGGTGAATCTAAAATTAATGGTGGTCCTTCTGGGAACTGGGCTGCTTTGGCGTGTCTTAACTGGAAATATCTAAATAACGCATTTTTTGGGACTCCATATTCATCTTTCAATTGTTGAAATGTCTTAATCTTATTCTCACTAAATATTTGACCCAATTCTAAAACCCCTTGCTTGACCCATATATTGTCCTCTGACAATTTCTGTAATTCTGGGTATCTGTTGTGAAACCAAATTGGGGTAGTTCCATCCCTGCCAGGATAATTATAAAAAGTATGGGCCCATTTCCAGATCATTAAGGCCTGCCTTATTATATGCAAAAACTTGCCCGGTGCCAAGCCAGCCAACAGAAATTGGAGAGGGGAAAAAGGGATGGGAGAAAAACTATTAACCTGCTCAGCAACAAGAGTGCATCAAGGGTACCTTTTACCCAATCTGACAAGTACACCAGCTGTGAGGCTACGTAGTAGATTCTCAGATTGGGCAATCCATGGCCTCCCGTTCTCTGCGTCTTATACAGTGTTTTTATTGAAACTCTGGCTGGGCCATTATTCCAAATAAATGATAATATTACATTTTCTATCTTATTAAATACTTGCTTTGGTATATATATCGGTGAATTTTGCAATATATATACATATTTGGGTTGTATGGCCATTTTAATCATATTAATACGGCCCAAAACTGATAGCGGTAATTTTCTCCATGCTTGCGCCCTTTCTCTAAAATTTGCTGTTATTGGATCTATATTCTGCGATACGTATTGATCCACTTGTGACGTTATCCATACTCCTAGGTATTTGAATCTTTTAGTCCATATTAGGGGTTGGGTCGCACTCACTATTTCTGGAATTTTGCCTGATAAAGGGAAAATATGTGATTTCTCCCAATTTATTAGGAGCCCAGAAAATACCCCAAATGTTTCCACTAGATGAAGTGCAGCTTTAAGTGAACTTTCTGTATCTTGTAAAAAAAGAAGGGTATCATCTGCATACATAGCTACTACATCTTCCACTCCGCCGATTTTTATCCCTCGAACCTCCTCCCCATCTCTTAATAAACATGCCAGCGGTTCAACCGCAATTGCAAACAGGATTGGGGAGAGGGGGCATCCCTGCCTCGTCCCTCTACCCAATGCGAATGCTTCCGACGTATATCCATTTATTGTCACTCTTGCCTTTGGAGCCGCGTACAACAGCTGTATAAGCCTTATAAACCGTGGTCCAACTGCAAATTTCCTAAGCACCTCCCACAAATATCTCCATTCAACGGAGTCGAAGGCCTTGGCGGCGTCTAGAGACACCACCACTGCCCCCGACCCCGCCGAATCTCCTCTTTGAATGTGACAATATAGCCTGCGCAAATTCTGACTGGTGGATTTTTCAGGCATAAAACCCGTTTGATCTGGGTGTATTATAGACAGTATACTTTTATTCAATCTAGCTGCCGCCACCCTTGCTAATATTTTTATGTCTGTCGTTAATAACGAAATAGGGCGATAGGATTCAGGAATCAAGGGGTCCTTTCCTGGTTTTATTAATGTTATTATATTTGCTTCCAACATAGAGGATGGTAATGACCCCCGCTCCATACAGTTATTAAATAGATCCAGTAAATAAGGAGCAAAAAAACCCCTAAATGTCTTGTACACCTCTGCTGGAAGCCCATCGCATCCAGGGGCCTTTGAGGTTGGAAGTGCCAATATAGCTGCTTCTATTTCCTCTATACTAAGTGGAGCTTCCAAAGCCTGTCTCTCCACATCCGTCAGACTTGGAAGCTTCACTTTTTCCAGATACTCGCCTAGTTGACTAACAGAGTATGATGCCCTAGTTGTATATAGGGAGGAATAGAATTCACAAAATATTGCTGCTATTTCTGCCCCAGAATAACATATGTGCCCCTCTGAATTCCTCATTCCCTGGATTATATTACTGCCCGCTATATCAGCTCTCGATAAATATGCCAAGTAGCTACCTTTCATCTCAGCATGCAAATACTTTTCATGCCCCGAAAACAGAAGTTGGCGCCTAGACTTTTCATATAGATAATCCACCCATTTTTTTTGCGCCTCTTGCCATGTTATTCTATCTGCTTCTAATTGTGAGCTCACGTATCTAGATTCAGCGTGTCTGTTAACGGTCTCCAACCTCTCTTCCTCATTCCAACTATTTGTCTTAATTTGGGATATACGCTTGATAAGTACACCACGCAAGTATGCTTTAAAAGCATCATGCCTAACTATGGGATCTGTTTCTATTCCATTATTAATCTGGAATTCTTCGCACAATAATACCACATCTTGCCCCTCCCCCATAAAGGACAACCAAAAGGGGTTAAATTTCCACATTTTCTTGCCCTGATCTCGATTTAGTCCTATAGCAAGTGAAATAGGTGAGTGATCCGATATGCCCCTCGAGAGATATTCTATCTGAGTTACATCTGGGATTAATTCCGGGGTAAGCAATACCAAATCAATTCGGGAGAGAGTATGGAAGGATGATGAATAGCAGGAAAATTCCCTAACATCCCCATTCTGCTTTCTCCACACATCCACTAATCCTATTTCCGTCACAAACCGTGAAAATGCAGTAGGGGAGGGAGTCTGAATAGTTTTTGATGTTATTTTTCGCCATCTATCTAGTACCCCATCCATAACATTGTTGAAATCCCCTACGCATATTGTAGGCGTCGTTGGTGACATAGCAATAAATTTGACGGCTTGCCGCATAACTTCATTTGTATATGGTGGAGGAACATATACAGCTAATATATGCAGCAGTTTACGATCAACATAGGCACGTAAAAAAACATATCTCCCAGATACATCTATCTCACTCTGTTCCAACTGGAACTGAACCATTTTTCTAACAATTACAGAAACCCCCCTTGCATTACTAGCAAAAGTAGAATTGTACAAGTGACTTGTATCTAAACAACAAGGTTAATGCAAACTGGCGCAAGATCAGGGTGATTAATTTAATAATCAGCAGCCTGTGGATCCCCCGGAGACCATCACACTCCAGAAATAAACATATAGGAACAACAAAAAATGGGGAAGCCACTGGCGCTTATAAAGATGAAATAGGCTTCCTTTAGATAGCTAGGTGTGGGTGCCCGGTCACCTACAGTAATCCTATGGATATGCGGAGGGACAGTCCAAAACCAGCCACTGTAATCTTGCAAGTGGACAGACACTTACTTCAAAGTTCTGTCTCGCTTGCACATAACGGTTTCTTTATCCCCCTCAGCAGAATTTAACAGCACACATCAATCAGAGACGCTGACACTTACTTATGCGTTCAGTCACGCGTTCACTAAGCAGGTTCTTTAGCCTCGTCAGGAAGGGACTCTGGTGCTTCCAACAGCAATTTATTTCACAGACGATAAAACTTCACAGACACTTGTAAAAGTAAGGTAAACAGACAGGACACGGGACTTCAGGATAGTGTAGATCTTCCTGCGGTGTGACGCTGCAGACGCACCCGCTGTCAAGCTGATCCAGAAGCGAGTCTCCCGTCCTCCTTACGTGCTGGCTGACTGACTTCAGTGAAAAGGTCAGCCCCGGCAATCAATCAACGCGTTTCGGAACTGGTGTTCCTTCTTCAAGATCTGCCGTTGTATCTCCTGGGTCTCTTTTTATAGGAGATTTCACTCTCACATGGCTCCCTTCTGCCCAATGCGAGGCGACCTAAAGCCTGGCTTTTAATTAACGCAATATATGCTGATACAATTTAGTACTCATTATGTTACAATGTTGCAAGTTAGAGGTACAAAAATTTTTTTTTTTTTTTTTTTTAAAGAATGTCATACATCCAGTGTAGATATAATTATACATCAATAAATAAATCAGATACATAAATACAAAAATACAAATATCAGTATAAATGCTAAAATCATCTCATAAAATGCATATGCATTAAAAAGCCAGGCATAAAAGAGAAGAGGAGATAAAAAACACAATTAATACAAATTTATACATATATCTATAAAAACCATTTATATTCAAAATCAAGGTTTAAGCCTCTCGGTGTTAAAGTTTTAAGCTCAAAAATAGTTCTCATCTCTAATTTAGCAAGGTCACTTTCTGCATTACGTTTTCTCCAGTTTTTATTGCATAACTTAATGCCGCAGAAGGATTTTAGCTGTTTGATGTTGCAGGCGTGCTTTTCTTTAAAATGCATAGAAACACTGTGCAGTTCGTATCCCTTTTTTATATTACGAACATGCTCTCCTAATCTTTCTTTCAACATCCGGCCTGTACGGCCAACATATTGGTGTCCACAGTTACATTCCAATAAATATATAACATTAACAGACCCACATGTAATAAAGTCTCTGATAGCGTATGATTTGTTGGTGACATTAGACTTATACTCAGAGACCTTATTAACAGTGGTACAAGATTTACACATGGTACATTGGCCACAACGATAAAATCCCTTCGATGTAATTCTAGATGGTCTTTTATCGATAGGAATGGCACTTCTTACCAGGAGATTCTTAAGGTTGTCTATATAGATGACGTGATGTTTATTTGGGGAGGGGATGATGCCACCCTCGCTGAGTTCTGTGCCCACCTCAATAACAACACGCTCAATATAGAGCTCACTTTCACCATCAGTCCTGTAGAGGTGAATTTTCTAGATTTAACTGTGTATATAGAGGAAGGCTCTGTAAAAACTAGGAATTATGTAAAGCCCACAGATTGCAATTCCTACATTGGTTTTGACAGTAACCATCATTATAATTGGATACGTAGCATACCCAATAGTCAATTCCAAAGGTTAAGAAGGAATTGTAGTGATGTTGAAATTTACAAAACACAGGCAAAAACTATGGAGCACAACTTCAAAGAGAAAGGTTATGATGAGGTAGCCGTCGGTGAAGCAAGGGATAAGTACAATATCTCAGACAGAACACAGTTTTTAGAGAAAAAAACCTAAGCCGAAACAAGGGAATAATGAGATACTATTCATTACTAAGTTCTCCTCACACCATCGCATGGTAGAAAAGATTATCAACAAACATTGGGGAATCCTGATCAAGGATCCAGGCCTCAATACATATTTAGGACCTAAACCCAAGTTTGTATACAGGAGGGCCGACAACCTTAAGAATCTCCTGGTAAGAAGTGCCATTCCTATCGATAAAAGACCATCTAGAATTACATCGAAGGGATTTTATCGTTGTGGCCAATGTACCATGTGTAAATCTTGTACCACTGTTAATAAGGTCTCTGAGTATAAGTCTAATGTCACCAACAAATCATACGCTATCAGAGACTTTATTACATGTGGGTCTGTTAATGTTATATATTTATTGGAATGTAACTGTGGACACCAATATGTTGGCCGTACAGGCCGGATGTTGAAAGAAAGATTAGGAGAGCATGTTCGTAATATAAAAAAGGGATACGAACTGCACAGTGTTTCTATGCATTTTAAAGAAAAGCACGCCTGCAACATCAAACAGCTAAAATCCTTCTGCGGCATTAAGTTATGCAATAAAAACTGGAGAAAACGTAATGCAGAAAGTGACCTTGCTAAATTAGAGATGAGAACTATTTTTGAGCTTAAAACTTTAACACCGAGAGGCTTAAACCTTGATTTTGAATATAAATGGTTTTTATAGATATATGTATAAATTTGTATTAATTGTGTTTTTTATCTCCTCTTCTCTTTTATGCCTGGCTTTTTAATGCATATGCATTTTATGAGATGATTTTAGCATTTATACTGATATTTGTATTTTTTTATTTATGTATCTGATTTATTTATTGATGTATAATTATATCTACACTGGATGTATGACATTCTTTTAAAATAAAAAAAAATAAAAATTTTGTACCTCTAACTTGCAACATTGTAACATAATGAGTACTAAATTGTATCAGCATATATTGCGTTAATTAAAAGCCAGGCTTTAGGTCGCCTCGCATTGGGCAGAAGGGAGCCATGTGAGAGTGAAATCTCCTATAAAAAGAGACCCAGGAGATACAACGGCAGATCTTGAAGAAGGAACACCAGTTCCGAAACGCGTTGATTGATTGCCGGGGCTGACCTTTTCACTGAAGTCAGTCAGCCAGCACGTAAGGAGGACGGGAGACTCGCTTCTGGATCAGCTTGACAGCGGGTGCGTCTGCAGCGTCACACCGCAGGAAGATCTACACTATCCTGAAGTCCCGTGTCCTGTCTGTTTACCTTACTTTTACAAGTGTCTGTGAAGTTTTATCGTCTGTGAAATAAATTGCTGTTGGAAGCACCAGAGTCCCTTCCTGACGAGGCTAAAGAACCTGCTTAGTGAACGCGTGACTGAACGCATAAGTAAGTGTCAGCGTCTCTGATTGATGTGTGCTGTTAAATTCTGCTGAGGGGGATAAAGAAACCGTTATGTGCAAGCGAGACAGAACTTTGAAGTAAGTGTCTGTCCACTTGCAAGATTACAGTGGCTGGTTTTGGACTGTCCCTCCGCATATCCATAGGATTACTGTAGGTGACCGGGCACCCACACCTAGCTATCTAAAGGAAGCCTATTTCATCTTTATAAGCGCCAGTGGCTTCCCCATTTTTTGTTGTACAAGTGACTTACCCATGGTTTTTTTAGTGCTAGTACTTTACTACCAACCATATGGGTTTCAAATAAGCAAATTATATCTGATTTATATTTCTTTATTTGTGACATAACCAATGACCTCTTGATACTGTCACCCATCCCCCTCACATTCCATCCCAAAACGTGAACTTCGCCCTTCCCCATTTTAGCCATATTTATTCCATAAAAAAGGAATCAGGTAGGACAAAAATACATCCCATAGAAGAGAAGGAGAGGGGGCCAATAACAAAATAATTGAAAGAAAATATATAGGTACATGCAAAGAAACAGAACAACCTTTTTCCTCCTCATTCCACATCTGTGTTATCAACACCCCTTTCCTATCTATTTTCTGCAAAGACCTCTTTCTATTCATACATTTTAACAGCCTTTTTTCCATATAACTATAGACAAACAAAAAAAATATTATTTTTTTTACAGTAAACCCATCCTTTACCCTCCCTGTATATCCTTTAAAACCTAAGGTATACCTATATCCCCCATCCAAAAAATTTAATACAACATAAACCCAAACACTAATAAGAAAAAACAGATATTGACAAAACAAAAAAGAAAAATTAATCAAATAAAACAAATTGACTTTTGCAATAAGGGATAGGGGCATACAAATATAACCCCTATGCTATCTGCAGTAGGATCTCCTCCATTTTTACTTTATTTTATTTTAAGCCCTGATACATACTATATTCCGCTGGCTAGCGAGAAGGGAGAAGGAGCGGAGGGGGACCAGATTAACTATCCCCGTCCCCCCCCCTCCCCCCGCCCACCCCCGGACACATAAAAAGGCAAACAATGCACTCAATTTCTAAATTAGACATTTCTATGTCTTCTGATCTGTACTAAACACATTAACACTTCAATGTCTCCCATTGGATTGCCTCTCTAGCCAGTTTTCTGCTTCGTTTGGTGATATGAAGAAGTGGGTGGCATTTTCATGTATCACCCTTAGTCTGGCCGGAAACAGTATTGAGTACTGGATGCCTCTTTCCCGTAATTTTTTCTTTATTTGTATGAATTGTGAGCAGCTCTTCTGTACGTCTTGAGCGAAATCCGGAAACACCATGATATTTTGTCCATCTATTTGTAAAGGACCCTTTGTACGGGCCAAGTGGAGAACTGTGTCCCGATCTTTATAATGCAAGCACTTTGCTATTATTGTTCTGGGGGGGAGCACCCGGTGGCAATGGGCGGGCTGGCAACCTATGCGCCCTTTCTATAGAAAATTGGGAGGTAAAGACCTCTTTTCCAAACTGTTTGATCAACCAACTTTCAATGAAATTTTCTGGGGAGGCGCCTTCTACTTTTTCGGGTATTCTGATAAATCGAATGTTATTGCGTCTCAATCTCCCTTCGATATCGGCCATTTTGGCTTGCATTTTATTCATCTGCGTGGCCATTTCTGTCACTTTCGTCTGTAAGGGTTTTGTAGTGTCCTCTAGTGTGGATATGCGATGCTCTGTTTCGGTTACTCTATCTCTGATTTTTTGCATATCTTGTCTCACCAGTGACACATCCACCTGTACTTGCCCAATCTTCTCCATAACTCTCTGTTCTGACATTGCTATGGCCTGCAAGATTTGTTGGGTGGATTGCTGCGGGTCAGGGGGTTTTGGTGTTTCACTTTCCACTACTGAAGTTGATAAGCTAGTCTCCCCTTGTTTAGCTTGTGCAGAGCGTGTATACTTTTCCAGTTTTGCTGCTGCTGCTGCCGCTCCTCCTTTTACCATGTTTAAAGGTCACAAAAATTTACAAGAGATCTGAGAGCAAGCTTGCCACAGTATTGCTCAATATGGAATGAATGGGCCAATGGGGATCGTGCATATACAATTTACACCGAGTGGGACAGCGATATTTCACAGATTTATTCAAAGTGTCCCTCTTTAACACTGTGAACAATCTCTGCTGGCCTATCTCCCCCTTTTACTGCAATTATATCAATATATGTTCTTTAGAGGAAGGGTCCTAATGGGACCTAAACGGCCTCCAGCACCCTTCTTTCTCTTATGTCCCGGGGGGGGGGGCAACTCCAGTGACCTCTTCCCCACCTCCCACTCCACAGTTCTCTGGTGCTCCCCTCCTTCCTTACTGCGATTCTCCCCCAGGTACCTGGTGTATACTTTTTCAGCTTCTGTCAGGTTTATCTGCGCCTCTGGGATGGTAATGGCAGCCCCCTCTTCTCCTCCACCTTTAGCTTGTATTGGGAGGACTGGCCGCCTCCTTTCTCCGCTTCTCCCCCTTTCCTTCCTCTTTTCCTCTCTGCTGTGTTGTGTCCAGCACGTCTCGCCGCCGGGGTGTCCAATGAGGGCAGCCGTCCCCTCCTCTGTAGCCCACCGGGCGGGACCGCGTCTCCCCTCCGTACGGCTGCAGATAGCCCAGCCGCCGGGACCCAGGACAGACGGAGACGCAGCCGGAAGTGACCCGGCGCGGCTCTGAGGTCAGCGCGTCAGCACAGTCCCGGCACCTCACTCCTTCTCCTTACACAGACCGCGGCGTCTCTCCCAGCACGCGAAACACCTCCACCGACCTCTCAGCTCCAAAACGCACGGGGCCCCAGGTATTTTCCAAGAATGAGCCGCCGCTCAGCCTTTATTTTCAGGGCATAGGATTAGTCGTTCTTAGGCTGGAGGAGACGCAGCTTGTGCTGCTACTCCAGGGAAAAAAAGACAACACAAAAAGCAGCGCTCACATATAATGATGAGTGAATCAGATGGAAAATTCATATAACAATTTATTAAAAAACAACAATATTAAAAATGTAGCAGCATATAGATTTTTTGACAAGTGTACACTATTGCAATAGGATTGTAGCAAAAAATGGGGGGGGGGATGTAAAATCACAATTGATATAGGTGCCTAGATCTCACGTGTGTCTGGATGACCCCGTCCGGGGTTAGGAGGAAGGAAGAACCCGCACTGTCCACGTATGAAATACAGTCCCAATGAATGGTGAAGTCCGTAAACGGCGATTTGTATCCTGCGAGCGCACCGAGGGAGTGGCTGATGTTATGAGAGCCTACCTGCAACCTCGTGGCCGCGTGTCCAGGTTGAATGGTGAAAATTGAGCCGTAGACTTCCAGGGATCATTTCAAAAGAATTGTGGTCAGGTGATTAAGCAGGGGAGACCTCCAAATGATTGTCCAGGATCTGGCACCAGCATTACCAACGCGTTTCACTGTCCAAACGTCAGCTTTGTCAAGGTATCCATACTGCTCCTAGCCACCACTTAATTTTAAAAAATGTTAAATTTTTTTTTTATAATATCTTTATTAGTAAGCAATTTAAAGTTAAAAAGCCATCTTATGCTGTTCAAGTTTGTCAATTGTATTAATTGTCTGCGACCTGATACATGGAGTCCCTGTATGAGGGATATTGATGGCGAAGTATAAAAACAAAGTAATGAATATAGATTAGAAAAGAAAATAAGATACCTTCTTTGGGAGGGACATGGCCGGATATATGCTTCAGTCATTTAGGGGGATGGAATCAGAGGGTAGGTTGGCCCACTCAATGACTGAGGCAGTTATCAATGTCATTCCTAAGGAGGGAAAGGATCCTCTGAAGGTCGACTCATATAGACCCATTTCCTTGATTTCAGTAGATGCCAAAGTATATGCCAAAGTAATGGCAAACAGATTGAGTAAAGTAATATACCATGTTGTGCATCCGGACCAAACCGGTTTTATTGGGGGTAAATCTACGTCAATTAACATCCAAAGAGTATTTGCATATCTACAATGGGCAGGGGTAGTTAAGAAAAGTGTTGGAGTGGCAGCCTTTGATGCCAATAAGGCATTTGATTCAGTGGAGTGGCCATTTTTGAGGCAGCTGTTGGAAATGTTTGGATTTGGATCCAACTTCATTAAAAGAGTGTTCCTGTTATATCAGTCACCCACAGCAAGGATAAAAATAAATGGATATATATCCGAGCCTTTCAGTCTCTCTCGGGGAACCAGGCAGGGGTGCCCACTGTCACCGCAACTATTTGCGCTGGCAGTTGAGCCCCTTGCCTGTAAACTAAGGGAGATTCTGGATCATGGGGGGAGGCCAGAGGTGTTTAACCTGGTAGCGCTTTATGCAGATGATCTGTTGGTGGGGTTGTCAGATTACCAAAAAGATCTAGATATGGTGCTCAAAGTTATAAACACATATGGAAAGTACTCTGGATTAACAACTAATCTTAATAAATCCCAACTCCTTGTTTCTGGAGGAGGGGTTAATTTATTAAATATGCCTCCCCAATATCCACCTAGGGTTGAGAAGTTTAAATATCTAGGTATATATGTGACCGAAGACCCAGAGAAATATGTGGATAATAACTTGGAACCAATAATAAAGGAGGTTAAAATAAAATGCAAAAATTGGTCAAGGCTGCCCCTAACGGTGATGGGGAGGGTCAATCTGGTCAAGATGGTCATCCTGCCCAAGATACTGTATGTGCTTCGCCATGCTCCATGTTACATTGAGCAAAGGGTGTTTTATAAGATTCACAGTATTATCTCAACATTTGTATGGAACAACAGAAGGCCACGGGTAAGGATGGCCACCTTGACTAGACCAAGAGAAAAAGGGGGATTGGCCTTGCCTGACTTTAGGATCTATTATGGTGCAGCACAACTAGCCCAATTAAAGGGATGGATAAATCAACAAGAATGCTCCCCGGAACTCCTCAGACTCCTTGAATGTGTTGCACCTGGGCATACACCTCTACAAGTCTTGTTGACGAGGGATGGATTCAGAAGTCAGGCACCAATTGTAAAGCAGGCAAAAAAAATATGGCAATGGGCCAGCAAGGTAATGGGAGTAGAGGGTACAGATCCAGACACATATATATTTTCAGGGAATCAGTGTGAAAACATTAAAAAACATCAAGGGGTACGACTCTGGAATCAATATGGTGTGGACTCAATTGGACAACGCTATGTAAATAATCATCTTAAAACATACGCACAGATGCAGGGAGAATATAAACTTCAGAAAAATAAGTTTTTTAGATTCCTACAACTGAGGAGTGTACTTTCATTTTATGAAAAAGAGCAGGGGTTTCACATAATAGACTCACGGGTTAAGATTTATCTGAAAGAATTAAAAAATGAAAAAGTGGCCTCAAGATGCTATAAGCACCTCCTAGAGGTTATACACGAGGAGGGGTTGGAGGCACTTAGGAATAAATGGGAAAAAGAGGTACCAGGTATAGATGCAGAAACATGGAGAATTGTGTTGAAATCCCCGGTAGTAGCAACAAACTCAGTTAGAATACAACAAATTCAGTACAACATATTGCATAGAACATATATGACCCCTGAAAGAATTAGCAAATTTTCACCGAAAGACACAAATAAATGTCCAAAATGTAATGTTGCAGTAGGAGGTTTTTTTCATCTAATATGGGAATGTGAACATATTCGTAAATATTGGCAAGAAATTGAACAAATAATGGAGGCAAGTGGGATTCCGGTCCAAAATGCATCTCCACACGCATATCTACTGGGGGTATGGAATAAGGATCAGATGACGTATGGGCAAAGACAATTGGCGATCTATATGAGTTTGATTGCAAAGGTAATCATAGCACGCATATGGATGGCTAAGACAAGACCAGAAGTTAGAAACTGAATTAATTTGGTAAATGTCACTTACGAGCATGAAAGATTTATTAGTATTACACGTAAGACTACACAAAAGTTTTTTGAGATATGGGATGGGTGGTATAGGACAAAGTACTATAAAAAAGAAAAACACAACACTTATTTAAATATATATTAATTGTTCAATTGATAATATAAGTTAGATGATAAATCGATCACGTTTATAAGGAAAAAATAATAATATTATATTAAAAAAAAAAAACACAAAAAAGAAGATATGAGTAATAGTCGATAGATGTGTATAATCACTGTCAATAAGTAGTCACAAAAAGTAAAAAGTAATCATAGTATCAAGTATTGAAATTGTCCTGATTCTAACTCTGGTGTAATGATTGAAATAAGGATATGGATACCGTAATTATGAATAGTAGCTATTGTGGAAAGCCCGTGAAATTTCCTTCCAGCCCTGGTGATATGAAATAAGAAGATATGTGGGAATGTTATAGTGGTAGCATTACATCTTAGGGAGGTCAGATAATGCATTGAAATATGAATTTGGAATGTTGTTGATTAATAGGGTGGTGCTGATCAAGGATCCTAGCGGTATAAGATTTGATAGAGCATAATAAGTAGAGGGGCCAAGTATTGCAGGTGTTAATGTATGTTTGTATTGTAAATTAATATCATGTAAGGAAATGTAAAGTACAAAGTTGTCTATGTTGTGAAAAAAAAAATTTATGGGAAAAAAAAGAGAAAGAAAACTTGAATAAAGATTATTTAAAAAAAAAAAAGAAAAGAAAATAAGAAGATTAAAATCTGTAAACTGTTTTCAGATTTGGTTTTATTCTGGTACTTTTGTTGATGAGTAGCAGTAATATTGTGCCAGTATGTGCCTTTTTAATAAACAATATAGGGCCGCTCTGTGTGCTCTATTTTCTGCTGGATCTGCCTTTATTCAGCCGATATAGCTAGTTTAGTAACTGTTAAATTAATTGACATACACTGTTGCAAAAAGTTCAGAATACTCTTCTAGTTAACAGGAGATCTGTCTGACTGGCCTGTCAGGATTTAAATGCAAATCATACTGTTTTATGTCTGATCAGGGTTTATCAGAAAATATTGTGTAGTGAGTAGCTATGATTGGTGCATACATTTTTATTCATACATTTTTCTGATAGGAATATGTTGATATGGGATGTGCAACAGTGCTTTTACTGGTGATTCTCAGAATGGCATCCCTTGTACCCATACAGTAGTAGACTATGTAGTTGGTGCTACTGTTGTGGTCACCAAACTGTAAGTCACAGATCGCACTTATAAGCACTTGTAGCGGGCTAACGGTTACAGATAGGGTAGCAGGCGTAGAAGTGTTATCGCAGCCTGGGGAATTATTCCCTTCTGAACGCTGCGTCCTGGCTTCACTGTACAGCCGGGTAGCGGGGTTTATGTGTGCGAGGCGGGCGTTACTGCAATCTCATAGTCTAGGGAGGTACTCCCTTCTGGATGCTGTATCCCGGCTTGAGTGCACTGCCCGGTAGCGGGGTCTCCATGTAGGAGACGGCGTTACTGCACTGTCACAGCCTAGGAAGGTGTTCCCTTCTAGACGCTGCGTGCCGGCTTGAATGCTCAGCTAGGCAGGGCCGGCGCCACCACTAGGCAGCTCTAGGCATTTGCCTAGGGCGCCGGCACCTGGAGGGCGGCAGTTCGCCCCTCGCCCCCAGCGAACTGTGTAAAAAAATTGCTGCCCCGGCGTCCCTGCAGTGCTGGGGCGGTCAGGGGTGTCTGTGCCGTAGGGGTACTTGCGGCGCCGTCATGTGTATAAAGCTGGCTGCGGCCAGCGGGGTCCCTGTAGTGAATAAGCAAATAACTAGCGCTATGCTCGCGGCGGCGCGGGAAGCGCTAGTTATTTGCTATTCACTACAGGGACCCCGCTGGCCGCAGCCAGCTTTATACACATGACGGCGCCGCAAGTACCCCTACGGCACGGACACCCCTGACCGCCCCAGCACTGCAGGGACGCCGGGGCAGCAATTTTTTTACACAGGTAGCCCCCCTCCCTCCCCCCGGCACCGGGGCGCCCCCACCCCGACTCGCCTGGGGCGCTCCGGTGCCTTGCGCCAGCCCTGCAGCTAGGTAGCAGAGTCTCTTGTGAGATCCCCGCTCTCAGTACTTTCGCAGCACAGGGATGTACTCCCCTCTACTTGCTGCGAGTATGAGCGTGATGCTCACGCTTCTTACACTTCGCACTGAGTCCCCTGCCCTGCGTACCCTTCTATTACATAGTAGGTTATCAATACAATTTAAGGCAAACACATGATACAATAACAAACAGTTTACAGCGATATGCCAATGCGCATTTCGCTCACTTTGAGCTTTGTCAAGGCTCAATCTAAGTGTCCAGCGCGCCCATCATTTGCTATATTTATGGGAGTAAGTCCTCCCTTGGGGGTGGTTATCCAGAGCCAATCCCAGACCTCTGTTTCAAATTTTGAATGTCAATAGGTTCTGTGATAGGTTTAACCATTTCCCTACTGTTGAATGACGTTAATTAGGCAATTATGTAAATCATACACATAATTGGTTTCACAAATTGCTGTATTATAGCGATGAAGTGTTATAATGTTTATTTGGGGTTGCTGATAGTAATCATGTACTTATCCGGCCATACTTATTGGTTCTTATTTATTTACTGGCAGGCTCTGGTCCTTTATTGGATCTTAAAGCATTGTGATTTAAATAAATCGCAAATCCCCTGCATCTGCAGATAAACTACGATGTGGAAAATATTGCCCAATGTAGTTCCTATATATGTATATAATGCTGATAAGGTTTAATCAGTTCGGCTTTCTGTATGAATCCAGTCCACATATTCTTATATATAATGTGTGTCACCAGTTGGGAATTATCTCTAACTGACAGTAGTTGTTCCCTAGGATTTATATAAGAGTTCAATAAGTGAAGTAAATGTGTGCAACAAATGTGCCATAAATCATAACAAATAACAGTGAAAGTGCTGGTGAAAAAACCAAGAACCCCGTTGGTGTCATGTAGAAATGAGATATAATATACCGTGATATGGGTGTCGTTATTGAGTAATATTTGTTAGGCTACTGCTCCCTTGGGATTACAGTTGTTCTATTTCATTCATACTGGATGGTGTATTAGTGATACAGACTGATCCCTGCAGGACCTTAAAGTGACAAATAAGGAGAATTAAATAAATGTAGAGAGTATAGAAGCCCTCCGTGGGGTGCAATTGTGTATGTTTTGATTAGATGGATATCTAGCCGCTAGCTGCAGTGTGTATCCCATCCAATTTGATAAAGGGAGAAAAATGAGATAAGGATGTGTGGTCATACGGGATAGTGATCTCTATTACGGTTAGTAAGAAATGTGGATATTAGAACCAATATTATAGGACGTGTTGATGGGGTATGAGAGATGTTGGATGTAACAGGACCAATCTTAAACCTCAACCAGTACTGCGATGAACTGTTCCGATAGTGGTCTGTAATGTAGCATCCAAGCCGAGTGTCGATGGTATTACCAATGGTGATCAGGTGAATGAGCAGGAGATGGTCCAAAGTGGCAATCAGAGGTCCAAATGGGGGGGGGGGCACCAACGCGTTTTGCTGGGACTAAATGCCAGCTTTATTTACCTTGATATATTGTGACCATCAATGAACCTCTCAAATGAATCCCTGTGCCCAGTCCAGAGCAGGAATACATCATCGATGTATCGAACAAAATATTTCACCTGTCCAACTGCTAATGGATTTTTTAAATAAATCTCTTATTCAGTGCGCATCATGTAGGCATTGGCATACGATGGGGCCACATTGGACCCCATCCCACAGCCAGATACCTGCAGGTAAAAACACTTATCAAAAATAAAATAATTACATGTAAGGATCATACGCAGTATATCACTAATTAGGGACACATCAGGACCTGAGTATGCAGGGTGCTGTGAGATCAGGTCCTCCACAGCATTAATCCCATCATCATTTTATATCACAGTATACAAACTGCTAATATCAATGCTACAAAGTAAGCAATCCAATGGTACATCCCTAAATGCAGATAATTTTTAAGGAATGTGGTAGTGTCAATCAAGTGATGCTGGTGGTCAACTATACACGGTTGCAACAATTTGTCGATATAAATGGCACAATTTTGAAACAGAGAACCCCTAGCAGCAATAACTGAGTGCCCAGGTAGATGCTCCAAATTTTTGTGAACCTTGGCGTATAAATAAGTGGCACCACCGGACACTCAGGTACCAGAGCATCAGCCAGGTCTTGTTGACCCGCAATCACTGCTGCTGTGAGTTTCTGTACCAATGCTTTTCTAAAAGCTTCAGTAGGCTCATGACATAATTTTTGATAAACAGAAACATCGGACAATTGGCACAATAACTCCGCCCTATAATCCCCCACATCCTGAATGACTATTGCCCCACCTTTATCGGCGGGGCGAATAACAACATCTTCATAAGTGGACAGAGAACGTAATGCTGCAAATTCTTTATTAGATAGATTAGAGTAATGGTGCCCACACACGCACCGATTTCAGTGCTATGCGTTTTTGGCTGTACAATGGTTCTTTACAATTTTTCTGCCAGAATTAAGCATGACCCGATGTGATGGTTATTTTGCTGTCTGCGATGCGATGCTGTGCGATTTAAGCACATTTTTTCACTGGCATTTTCTGACCTTTATTTTGTTCGAGTTCACATGTTTTAAACCTGCAATAAAGTTGTTGATAACAATTTGTATGTAATTATTTCCCCCCCCAAAAAAAAACCCGTCGTATAGCATCGGCTCGTATGCCTGTATAATGCTGAGCCCGATGCTATGCGATAATGTCCAAAAAAGTACCTGCTGCACATACTTTTTTGGACATCTAAAATCGGCCCCCAGGAACGCGCATAGCACAGCATCGCGTCGCACACGCCGCACGAATACACCCCGATAATTGTACGCACGATGCGTTTTGTAGTTTCTTAAGAAAATTACATCTATATCTTTGAAAGTGGAATGAGTTTGTTTACTGGAGGATGAAGTAGAATTTAAAGACATTATGGGCCACTTGTACTAAGCTTCAAAAGTGCTAAAATGGAAAGTGAGAAACCATAAGCCAATCTGTTCCTAACTGTCATGTTACAGGCTGGGTTTGAAAAATGACAGGAAGGAGCTGATTGGTTGGTGGTTTATCACTCTCCTTTTTATCACTTTTCAAGCTTAGTACATCTCACCCTAAAGGATTTGTCACTTGTGTGTATGATGCAGAGTGGTGGTTAGCAATGTTCTTGACGTAGATGAAATGTACAAATTAGTAAAGATCGTCTTTCTCCACCCACAAGGACCATCCCCATCATACAAATACCCAGGGAAACTTGACATTCTTCTAGTTCATCTTTGTGATATACTGACAACAGTAGACCCAATGACTACAACAGGTCATGTGTACACCATTACAGAATGAGAAACTCTGTCTGCAACTTCAAAACTAAACTCATGGAAAGCATGAACAAAACCTGGTTTGTTATATATATATATATCTATATATATATATATATTGTTGAAGCATGTTTATACCCCACATAGTGCTATTGCCATCCCCATGCAAGAAGGACATTTACCAGAAGTATTATAAAAGATATAAATATTTATTCATCATC
Organism: Crinia signifera; assembly: GCF_055691185.1. NCBI lineage: Eukaryota > Metazoa > Chordata > Amphibia > Anura > Myobatrachidae > Crinia > Crinia signifera. The sequence goes on along the minus strand of NC_139220.1, from coordinate 303,009,849 downwards.
ATACACAAGAATGTAATTCAATACAATACCACATAACAAGACATCTTCACGTCTCGGCTTCCCCATCACAGCTTCACTCCTAACTCCTCTCCTTATGTGACACCCACGACCACCATACGACAGACTCAACTTGGGTGCAGCTGTGGCTAGTTTTATAACTTGATGATTCGGGCTGACACTCCTAGTAATACGTCATCCTAAGTCCAAGTATGGTATTCTAAATGCGTATTCTATTGGCACTTATTGTGGCTGGTCTTATGACTTTGTTTCAGTGTGTGTGTGAAGGGTCGTTTCCAAAGATTATTCTGGAAGGATCATTACGTAACATATCCTGTTGTTTTCAACAGAACATCTGGCTTTCATTAATTAACTAAAAGATGCATGTCATCTGGTCCACCAGGATCCAGGGGATAGAATGGCTTGAATCATATACCTTTAACAATTCCACCCTTTGATCAGGGACATTATAGTGTACATGTTCCCTATCACTATCAAAATTGGTATTTTATCACAAGAATAAACTTTGTCACTGAACATCATTATTCTATTCTTGGGAAACATGGCCTATGATCTACCCATGACTATCATGTATCATTTATAGTATTCTATCATTATATCATTTTCTATGTTTCTCCTTCATATCAGGAACTTGTAACATTATCAGTCAAATAGTTACAACAACATTTACTTTCAAACATTTAAACAATATTCTCCGGATTGTATTGTTAAATAGTCGATTGCTTTTAGCATTTAGATCATGTCCATCATATTTAAAAATGTCCTGTAAAGTTTAGTAACATTGTCCAGAAATTGTGCAAAGTCAATAATCTCTTGTTGATTGTCCAAATAACCACCATTTCCATACGTATAGATATTTGCCAAGGTGGTATCCATATGATTTTTCCTTGAGAATCGATAAATGGAATATATTTCCTTATAGCCGGAATAAAGTCTTTTAAACTGTAGTATTAACCTGTGAAAAGACTCCTTTCAACTCATCATGGGTTATTGTATAAAACTTTGGTACGTATTTCTTTTATTCCCAAATAGTAAAACCTTCAAACTTTATTGGTAATCATTTCAAAACACATTTCCCCCAATATGGCGAATATTGTTTTAGCATGAGGAAAAAAACATCAAACTTTAGAACTATGGTGTAAACCATTATTCCTAACTTATAAATTTGAACTCTGGAACATTTTATGTTGAACCTTCATTTTTTTTTTTTTTTTTAGTGTAAACTCAAATAATTTATCATTTCAATCTAGGGTGCATGTGATAAACTTAAAACCTTGAAAGTTAGTTGCACATTGTTCAGCGCATCGCGGAACATATGGCTTATGCATTGTGACAATTTTGTCGCAATATCCTGCATCAGCTTTCATCTTGTATGGCTCTTCCTGATAGTGAAAGTGTATACATTCTGAAACAAAATAATGATATCTTATATCAATCACAATCCTTTTTCACTAATTTTCTAAAGTAACTATTTAGTTATTTCATTATATAAACATTATATAAACATATGGTGACATAGGCATGTTATCACTCATCAGTGGTGTGTTAATGCATACGCAACAATCAGTTGCATCCATTACCTACAGTATCCCATCAGTGAATGATACTGTTGACTTACAAATTCTTTTGAATAATATACCACTTTATCCATACATCAGAGTATATCTTTTTCTCCTCTGATACGATCACCACTTCATCTTTCAAAGGGTATTGTACCCTATTCCTTATAAACGTTATTAAATGTTCGTGTTGACCTGCTTAGAAGGGACAAAGGAATTGGACTTAGTGAAATAACCCCTATCCATGCTACTGGACAGGAACTCAGACCAATAACCTCGACTAGGCCTCTCTCCAAGGTAGATCATTATAAATGCTGCAATGATGTCCATGATTACTCCACTCAAATGACTTGAATATTTTCCTTAACATTGTCCCGTAAGTATACAGTCAGTTAAAAGTGATGCTTTCCATCTTGATTGAAGAACTCTTATTAATATCATATAAGTCTCTGTTTAAGCACACAACATAGTCTCTGGTGATTTTTGTAAACTGGAACACAACATAGTCTCTGGTGATTTTGTAAACTGGAACACAACATAGTCTCTGGTGATTTTGTAAACTGGAACACAACATAGTCTCTGGTGATTTTTAAACTTGAATCTCTCACCGTCTTTCCATACGACCTGCGACTCCAGGTTGATGTCCTTCTCAATAACTTTTATAGCCGTATCTGTTGTCAGCAATACTTGTCAAGGACAGTCCCATCAATCTGCAAGGGAACCTGAATGCAAGAAACTTCTCACCATAACATGGTCTCCAGCCTATGTATCGTGCTCTGGACCAAATGAAGAAGTAGAATGGATCTCCTGTTGACTCGACGAAGGACTTGTAACTGCATAACATGTTCTCCCAGCTGTGTATCGTGCTCTGGACCAAATGAAGAAGTGGAATGGATCTCCTGTTGACTTAACAAAGGTCTTGTAACTGCTTAGATAGGTGGATAACATATTGAACAGTAAAATTATGTTGCAATTTAAAAGTCAGTCTTTAGATTAGTACTGTATCTGGTCTGCCATCCGACTTTATGTGGAGAGAGGTTAATTGAAGGTACAGGTGTGGTATGAATACTATGAATCACTATTGCAGTGCTTCCGGTCATGCCATTCCTTTCTCCATTGTAAGAAACCTTCCTAACCACCCTTGGATAATCCGATATCTTTATATTGATTCTATACCCATCCTTTCACACATTCTTTAAAAAAAAAAAAAAACATTTCCTATAGTACCTTGGTCATTTTCTATGACACTTGATAAACCATATCTACATACCAATTCTTGTTAACTCTTTTTTCTGGCAGTAAACTGCTTAGTTTCAGACGCTCTAACATATAAACACTTTCATATACATACAAAAACCTTCTTTTCTGTACTGAATAAAATCAATAATCTTGATCTGCAACCTCTACTAATGGGACAAGAATTTCTCTTATTATTTCTTAAACAAATTGTACCTTTTATACCTATAAATACATTCATTTTTATAACTCTTGGTAATTATTCTGATTATTCCTTTATTTTCTGACTTTATCCCATATATGTACTTATAACATTGAATAAAATATCAGATTTGTTAAGACAACTCCTATTGATGTTGAATGTTGTATGTGTCATGACATGGGAGGGACCTCCCTCAATTTCAATCAACCAATCATTCGTTACCCCTAGAAACTGCTTACTTTGTCAAAACTGTTTAATAACTGCATACTTTGTTTCATCAATGCTATTACAGTTTGTGAATGTGCATTATGATGCTTCCAATCAACACCAAACTCTTGCACTACTACTTAGCAAATTTATTTCAGCAATATGACATTTTTTTTTATTACTGTTAATGACCTCATCATGTGGAGTGAACCCATTGATCTCTCTTCTTCCCATTCTATGAATATCTATATATATCCCCCATTTGGGAAGAAGAAAACAATGCAACTGGTCAAATAATGACCTTCCTTTACTCATAACATATGATGTACCCTTAAATGTTGTTTTCTGCTAAAAACTTGCTAAAACCATTCTTAAATGCATTGATAATACCTGCCAGTAGTACCTATGGCAGAGAGATTTTTAAACCTTAATGATCCTCATTGTAATATATAATTTCCATAGGAATCACTCTGAGGATTCAAAATCAGCTTTTAATTACTGTTGTTCTTTGCTGGACAATTTCCAGTCTTATACTGTTATAACTCAGTTGCATCCTGAACTCTATTAGGCCTAACCGGTGTTTTATAAATTGGCACAATGCCATACCTTGCTTCTATGCATGTGTGTATGGGTTTGTTTAAAGGAATCATAAACAACACCTCCTTTCAATACTACATGTTCTGTTTGTGCATTGTTTGGCATCTGTGTGACTGCATGCAGAAATTTTTAAAATATAATTCTTGTTGTATCCACAACAAATCTAAGGTAATATCAACCAATGGCAATGGCTCTCAGCCATGTATAGCAGATAATACTTTTCTTTTCATCTCTTGCAACGTACTAAAATATTCAATTGTAATGATAATGCCATCATGAATTTATATTGACAATCCCTAATACAGTGTCATTAGTATCAGTATGCCTGAAACTTGTTATAATATGGTAAAGTTGTATGTGTTTCATTTTTCCTGATTCAATTTAATTTATTCTATGGAATAAATTGTTGTAAGGGATGTTTAACCATTTTAGAACCCCCCTTTTTGAGGGTTTAAGTAATTTTGGCCTGGTGCCAAATAATGACTGTACGGGGTTAATCCTGTCAGTACTTTTTATATTTCTGCATCTGAAAGAAAACACAATTTTGTTAGAATCTGCAACCGATTCCTCACTTGGTAGCACATCAATCCTATAGTATTAGGATACCTGCAAGAATAAAACGCAAATTACAATCACATTAAACAAAATTAATATCGAGATCCCTATGTAAAACATAGGCTGGGATCTGCTCTGTAGGTCTCACTGTGTATCACTTGAATATGCAGTGTCTGGAATGATTCACATTAGGATGGGGTCAAACACCTCATCACTAAAATACTGAAAAGTTCTGAAAAAGTTCCTTTACGTGAGTTAGATATTAACTCATATACAAACTCCAGCTGTTGATGATAATCCAGCAATTAATGATATGCTGAGTACTGCTTTCTTATTTTTCAGCACAATTTGAAGCCGCTTAGTACAACTTATAATGCACAGTATGACTTGTACGCTGTACTCAGCATTACAGCAGGGGCCCCCACCCTTGGAGATCTTAGGGATCGGCCCTGGCATCACGCCCGGATCATGGCATTGCGCCCAGAAAAGGAGAAAAAAAATAAAATAAATAAAAATGATAATTTCCCTTTTTTTTTTTTTTTCTCAAACTCCGTGCATATGTTTAAGTAAATCATATCTATACATGTTATACATATGCTGGCTCGTTACACAAACCATCTATATACTCTGTCTCTGTAAATCCTATAACATCATTAGTAACATCACATTAGAGCAGCCGATAATCTGGCACAGTTCCAAATAACAAAAACTTTTTTTCTTTTAATATGAATATGAATGTCTGTAACATATCAACAGATGTCCTGCAAACTTTTATCTAATTCATATACATATATTTATATATATATATACCAAATCAACTTGGTTCTAGGGAGTCCACAGCGGCCATCCTGGCTGGTCCGTCCAACCCTAGAATCCTGTAAAATCACGGACGGGGTATTATTGCTCCGTGTTTTACTGTGCAATCTACTTTTAGTAATAATTGCTTCTGAGTTCAATCTGTTGATTATTTTTCCTTTACATGCAATAATTGCATTAAATCTTCTAAATCTTTGCACAATTTCTTCAATGGATCTATGTTAATGTTCCCTCGTACCACTGCACTGATGCCAAACTCAAGCATGATGAGTTTAACCCCTTTTTAACCATTTACAACACAGGCATTAGTATCAGCCGAGGAAGGGGGGGTGCACTGGCCAGATACACCCTCCCTACCAAGGTATTTGCAGACCATTATGCCATATCACATTAGTTGAATTTGATAATATTTTTTTCTATTACATAAAACAATGCTCTGGAGGTTTTGACACACATTGCGGCATTAGAGGGAACATATCCTTCTGACTTGCAGAAGACATATAACTAATATGAGCTGTCAAGCAATGCACCTTAACTGACGGTGAATATTCATTCAGTTACATAAACATTTCACGTGTGATTTCGATGGTCTGTCATATCTACTCCCTAGATCTTCTGTTTTAGCCAGATAAAACAGGATAAATCAATTACCCACCCCGAGGGTAATAATGCATCTACTAATTTATCAATTCAACACTATGCATCACAGTATTGAACAAAATCAGAGTTTTGCACTATTCCGAATGCCCAATTGGCATACAATCTGCTTGCCCCCCAAATGAAGAGATATTCGATCATTGTGGCTGTATCAATAAAAACTTCACGGTACGTCTACCGAATTGGGCGGATAAACAAGCGTAATCACCCTAGCACCAAATTGGTCTAAATTGGTCTAAAGTATTTTCCTCTCTGTCTGCAGACAGAGATATAATACGATATCTTCTACCAATATCGTATTGGTGCACAGCTGCAGTTCTGTGCCCAACAAAGGTTGCCATACACAGGTAGATCTGTCCGGTCAGAACAAAAATCTAACCATGGATGAGAGCAAATGACAGCTGACCATTTGCTTGGATCTTACCAGTGAATGGACACCTTAAGACAGACACAAAATCACACGTTCAAATGTCAGAATATGGACTACAAAATGAGTATCTTTTATCCATTCTAAAATTGGAATTCATTCTAAATATAGCAGGATGCATATATAACATTTGTTTCTCTCATAAGACAATAAAATGAAACACAGAGATTCCTGTCTCTTGGCTGATTTGTCTCATACTGACAATACATTACATAATACACGTAGCACTGAAGGAGTTGCTACACTATCTTTCCCAAATACAACGGCATCAATTAATTTAAGCATGATAGCAATGTCACACTTTCCATGGTTCATGATTAATAATTTCACCAATTTACCTGATATATAGATATATATATATATCGATATATTTATATACCTAGTGTATTCACCCTATTTATTTTTGCAAACACCCGTGTAGCTTTCCTAAGACTTATGGGACAGTGATCTATGTGATTTTACATTTTAACGATGGCGGTACTGTCTTAACTGACTTCACTTTGCCGCGTTAACCATAAGTAATACGGCAAAAGTAAAGATTGAACCATGCAGACCCCGTGAACGGCCGGTCCAACAAACATACTTTCACTCAAACCTAGCATACATATAAGGTGAACACAACAGGTACAGTATTTTCAATTTTAATTCTTTTTTTTTTTTTTTTTCTTCATGTTCCTTCCGACATGAGCAGTGAAACAGCACTTCGGTCCCTCAAGATTCTATTTGGCATCATCTGAATTCTCACAAAGCAATCCTCAAACTGGTATCACATTACTGTTGGTATATAGTATTTGCTTTAAAATTCCCCTCTTTGAGGAATGCTTTATAAGAACTCAATTTGCAAACTCCCTCTTTTTACCAGCCCCCAAACTGTTGAAGCATGTTTATACCCCACATAGTGCTATTGCCATCCCCATGCAAGAAGGACATTTACCAGAAGTATTATAAAAGATATAAATATTTATTCATCATCATACACAAGAATGTAATTCAATACAATACCACATAACAAGACATCTTCACGTCTCGGCTTCCCCATCACAGCTTCACTCCTAACTCCTCTCCTTATGTGACACCCACGACCACCATACGACAGACTCAACTTGGGTGCAGCTGTGGCTAGTTTTATAACTTGATGATTCGGGCTGACACTCCTAGTAATACGTCATCCTAAGTCCAAGTATGGTATTCTAAATGCGTATTCTATTGGCACTTATTGTGGCTGGTCTTATGACTTTGTTTCAGTGTGTGTGTGAAGGGTCGTTTCCAAAGATTATTCTGGAAGGATCATTACGTAACATATCCTGTTGTTTTCAACAGAACATCTGGTTTTCATTAATTAACTAAAAGATGCATGTCATCTGGTCCACCAGGATCCAGGGGATAGAATGGCTTGAATCATATACCTTTAACAATATAATAGCGATGATTCTGGCACTCTCTGCATATATCTGAAAACTGTCCTGGTGCCTTCCGTGAGAACACCTAATGCAAAGCATGCAGGGGTCCTGTATATATTCGGGGTGCGGCGGCACTCAGTGAATGAAGAAACAGCGGTACAGCCTTTAAGACGCCAACGTTTCAATATTTAATCATATTTTCGTCAGGGCAGCAATAACATATAAAAAACTCACCATACTTATAGTGCAGACCATCACCAGATCCTCCCTCGAGGCAGACGCCGACGCAGTCGGAGTCGCCAGCGGAAGTCATCACCCTGTGATACAACCACCACCATCTTGGTTACTGGAAACAAAGCATAGGAATCAATGTCCAAGTACTGGCAACACTGTTTACATAGAAAAAACGGAGCAACTACAACGCAAAAATAGTGCATAAGAAAAGTATCATTTGCAGAAACACTCTATAAAAAGCAATGAAGGCCCATGGTCTCATTTAATCCCTTTGGGCTCAAAGTGTCAAGAAGATAAATCCATTTGGATTCTTTTTGAAGCAGACATTTAGATCTGTTCCCCCCCCCGGGAGGAGGGAGGGACATGATCTATAATGATATGCTTCAATGCCGTGGGGGAGTGTCCGGCTTCAGCATAATGCCTAGCAACAGGCTGAGTACTGTTGCCAGACAACACAGCGGCACGGATTGCCTGTCTGTGTTGTGCCATTCTGATTTTGAATTGGCAATCGGTTTTACCGATGTAATATTTGCCACACGGACAAATCAAGGCATAAACAACAAAACATGATGAACAAGTTAATCGATGGTGAATTTTAAAGGATTTGGGCAGAAAAGGATGTTTGATGGAAGTGTCTGTGAGCATATACCCACAGGTCGTGCAACCAGTGCATTTTACACATCCGAGTTTAGGGGTCATCTGGTTTCTGGGGGACCCCTAAACTCGGATGTGTAAAATGCACTGGTTGCACAACCTGTGGGTATATGCTCACAGGCACTTCCATCAAACATCCTTTTCTGCCCAAATCCTTTAAAATTCACCATCGATTAACTTGTTCATCATGTTTTGTTGTTTATGCCTTGATTTGTCCGTGTGGCAAATATTACATCGGTAAAACCGATTGCCAATTCAAAATCAGAATGGCACAACACAGACAGGCAATCCGTGCCGCTGTGTTGTCTGGCAACAGTACTCAGCCTGTTGCTAGGCATTATGCTGAAGCCGGACACTCCCCCACGGCATTGAAGCATATCATTATAGATTATGTCCCTCCCTCCTCCCGGGGGGGGAACAGATCTAAATGTCTGCTTCAAAAAGAATCCAAATGGATTTATCTTCTTGACACTTTGAGCCCAAAGGGATTAAATGAGACCATGGGCCTTCATTGCTTTTTATAGAGTGTTTCTGCAAATGATACTTTTCTTATGCACTATTTTTGCGTTGTAGTTGCTCCGTTTTTTCTATGTAAACAGTGTTGCCAGTACTTGGACATTGATTCCTATGCTTTGTTTCCAGTAACCAAGATGGTGGTGGTTGTATCACAGGGTGATGACTTCCGCTGGCGACTCCGACTGCGTCGGCGTCTGCCTCGAGGGAGGATCTGGTGATGGTCTGCACTATAAGTATGGTGAGTTTTTTATATGTTATTGCTGCCCTGACGAAAATTTGATTAAATATTGAAACGTTGGCGTCTTAAAGGCTGTACCGCTGTTTCTTCATTCACTGAGTGCCGCCGCACCCCGAATATATATATATATATATATATATATATATATATATATATATATATATATTCCACGACAAAGAATTTCGTCAGGTTGTATCCTGACGAAATTCCCTGACGTGGAATGAAACGTTGATATGCAAATAGCATTTACCTGACTCTGAGTATTCTTTCTGCTACGAGTGCCACACTTCGATACCTACATTCCCTTGATTTCTGTGAGGGCACCAGGCGCAGTAAAATTGGAGGAGTGGAGTGCCGGACCACCGGACCATTTGTACATTATATATATATATATATATATATATATATATATATATATACAGGTTATAATTCTGTTTTTCAAAACTTTATAATACACTGTCTGCATGTGAGAATTTTGTATAATTAAGATGCCTGCTTGTCAGTAAATTACTGTTATCTCATTATCCCATGGGAGTTCCAAAATTAAATTTGGTACATGTTTAAATTAAATATGGGTGAACTCATAAAGAAAAACAATATATAAAAAATTGAGGACAAAGGTCATGGTCAAAGGTTATTAAACTTTTTAGTGTTACCTCACTAAATTAATTAAAGTGAAAATATCTAGTCATAAGCTTTAAAATTACACTAATTTCATCTCTGTCTTAGTTAGAACTCAAGTTACAGGCAAACAAAAAGACCCCTGTTGCAGTAAATTTGCTTATTTTGTTCATTTTTAAATGGCTCCACCACCAAAAATATAATACTGTATAATCCAAAATGTAGACGTATGACTGATATACCTAAGGTATTAGCACATTAACAGTATATATATATATATATATATATATATATATATATATATATATATATATATATATATATATATATATATATATATATATATATATATACCTATCAGCACATTGCAGAGGTTTGTGTATATGTGGACTGACATGTAGCATGTATTGGCACATGGTTTCATAAACTACTGCATGTACAGTAGTGAGCAACTATGGATATAATGAGAAACTCATGAAATGCTGAACACAGCAACATATTAACTGTCAGGGAGCAGAGAGGCTAAAGGACAGCCACAAACTTCCGATCAAGACAGTGCACTGACTGCCAGGGATCGGGGAGACAATGTGATACCCACGGACTGCTGTTTATTGCAGCTTACTGAATGTCTAGTTACAGCAACATGTTAATGTTTAAACTACCTGCCTGACAGAGAACAATACTAAATAACAGGTCCCCCTGACGACAATCAATATATCAGCACATATAAATATGCAAACCCAGATTTTGTAATGGGGGAACAATAATAGAGAAGCTGGCTAATAAAGCCACACAGCAGAACCAACATATAAATATCGTTGAGGTGAGAGGTACAGGAAAATCAAATAAGGATTTTGCAATTCAGTAACACAAATATCAAAATTGAATATATATGTATCCAATTAGGGATACTGATATATAAAATGTTATATTTATTTTATATTTATTGCATTTTAACAGAAATAAAATGCAATAAACAAACAGGAGAATTACTAATACATAAGAAGGATTTAAAATTAATGAATATGTATATAGAAAAAATATAATAAAATAACAATAATAAAAAAAAAAATACAAAATAAACAATATCTACATATATATAGTATAAATAAATCAATGACCAATATGAAACTTTGAAGACACAAACACAGAGAATAAAAAAAATAAGAAAAGTGCAATATAACACCATAGGCAGAAGAGAGAGTAAAACTACTGGATACGGTGGGCAGTATTCAATGAGGCTGATTCGCCATGTTTTATGGCGATTTTGTGCTATTTTCGTGCTGTACGGTGATTTTTTGATGAAAACGGTGAATCACCCTATTCAATGACCAGATGGCGAATACATTTCAAGGTTTTTATCGCCATGATTCACCGGGTAGCAATCGCTATCTTTTTATGGTGAAGTGGAATGTGAACTTTTAAAATAAAGTGTTTTATTTTTTACATTTGGTGTCAAAAAATCAGGAATTTTATTCTGAGGAGGTGCATGCTACTTTTATTCATGTGCTGTAAGCACATGAATATATATTTATTTAAAATATATATATATATATAAATATATATATATAGATACAGAAGTACCAACACACTCGCCATTCCTAGGAATGGGGTGCAAACTGCACCCACATCCCAGGGTGGGGTGCGGTGGCCTGTGACCACACACTATAGTAAATACAAACACAGGGGGCCCAGCACTCACTACAACAAACTAACTCACCTTAATATATATATATATATTTTTTACACAGCAGCCAGCAGGGAGCCGGGAGCCGAGCCGCTCATTAGATATTCATATATTCACTGCACCCGATCATTACATATGCACGATTGGGTGTAGTGAATACCCGGTCCCCTGTTGGCTATCCCCGGGGGCAGCCTGTGCTGCCTGGCTCCCGGGAAGCCCACCTCCCCCCCCCCCACAAATGTTCTGGGGCAGGCAAGGAGACTTCCATCTCCCTGCCTGCCGCCGTCCTCAGGCTCCCTGCAGCATTAAAATTCGCCGGTCAGGGGCAGTGAGCCCCTGACTCATTGAATACTGGAGCCGGCGAGGCTCCGGAACACGGCGGGCAGTGGCGAATGTGCAGATTCGCTGCACATCGTCAAAATTCTCATTGAATACTGCCCAATGTGTTCTGAAAGGGAATTCATCAAAAAAGGGAACTTTATAAAAAAGACACAGTATTAATTAAAAGTATTAATATAAGATATGATCCTAAGAAGGTTACCCAAGAAAGTATCTATTCCCGAGTGAAATTAAGTGTATAATGATTGAATACACCTAATAAAAAATAAAGTGGACAATTGTTTTTAAGATCACTTTCTTCTTAACTATTCACACCTAATATACTATATTGTAAAAGTAAAAATATATCTTTCCTTATATTACTGGAAAAATAAAAGTTGTTTTAATGAAACTAGAGTAAATAAATATCAACAGTCTAGTAAAAATTAATCCTGGAGTGCACAATATAACACATCCTTTTTTTTTTTATACTTATATGTTAGTTTTCCGTGTCCCCTCGCGGGGCTCGCTATGCTCACCACGCTTCGGGCTCGGTAGCTCGCTACACTATATAAAATCAACTCCATGCCGACATGGATAGTGGGGGCATGAGCCTACTTACTATAGTGGGCACCCAACTAACTTATAAGTACCTTTTTTTTGGAGGCCATAGATATAGCTAATCTACACTAATAAGGCTTTGGACACTCCCACACTGCTACATAAACTCAAAAGCATGGGATTGGATACTAGGATGATTGGTTAGCTAACGTCTTGGTTTCAGGTTAGAAAACAGAGGGTTGTAGTAAAAGGTGTGCATTCACAGGATGGTAATGTTACCAGGCATCTGTATATTGGCAAGTGCTTTTCAATGTAATATTTATGCATATATCAGTATATTCTCATTAATTATATAATTATCTCTGAAAATTCAACTGTCTGCCCTCTCTCTTACTCCTCTGTTCACCCTGCTCTCCAACCAGTAACTGATCCAGCAGCTCCTCCATCAGCTCCCAGTGGCCTGATACAGCCTATTTATAGTCACTCCTCCCCATCTCTCCCCAGTAGTTCCCAGGATGCCCTGCAGGAATTCTTACACAGAGAGGCGACATGTAAATTAGGGTCACATAACATTAGTATACAGTCATTCACCACAGCAGCTCCTCCTGCCCAGCTCCTTGTCTTGTAAATGAGGTGTAAATATTCCTAAAGTCACTTACTGTAATTGGAAATGCTAAAGACACACCTTGTATACTAATTAGATCACTGGCCTCCTCCTATATCTCCTATGACATTTTGTTTAGAAATCACTCATTGGCTAGACAGAGTTTCAGCAGAAACACTTGTTCTACATATCAGTAGAAATTTTACAGTGGTTTCAATTATAATAGACAAATACCTATACACAGAACCATAACAATCTGTTTTCATTTAAAAAATAAGAAAAAGTTAGGAATTGTTGAGCCACAATGTCCATATAAACAGTTTTGACTGTATTTAGAAGTATTTTTATTATTTTCCATTTAAAATATATATTCGTGGAGCACGGTATTTAATACCGTGGTATGAAAGCTGTTAAATATGTTCTGACTCCATTGTCATTCTAAAGAATAAAGCATTGTGATTTTACCTTGGCCATCTGAAGTCATATCTCAAAGGAAAAGATACCTTTATTCGAGTACACAGCATCTGTCATATGTAAGCATACATGTGAGCATTCACATATATATGCACGTGTGAGGTGACCCACCTAATTCACCCTGGGATCGTTTGGAAACTGTCCGGGGACACCTTTTCCTTTAATCCTGTTTTCACCTAAAGGGGAAATAGACTGTTTTCTGGAGTTTCAATATCGTCTTTTTTCCTGTTGTTTTTTTCACATGTTCATGGAATATCTGAGACGGTTATTTTGTAAGGGGAAAGGGGAAGTGGTGGGCGGATCAGTGCACAGGTGAAGAATAATTAATGAAGATGGTACATAACGGTTTAATTCAAAAAATCCACAATTCAAATAATCAGGAGGTCTGTGAAGCAGATTCTCACAGGATAGATGGCGTGGAGGTGCACCCTAGAGAGTAATAATATGCAAACAAGGGAAAGGAAGACTCTCTCTTTTTTGGGGCACTCTTAGTTGATGATTACGAAGCTGTAATCAATTGAAACGATGGTAGAAGTATGTAAATATTATCGACAATATCTATTAAATGCGACACAAACTAGCAGCAGGTATAAATTTTGTACACCACCTATCAGGGGGAAGTCTGGCTAGGGGACAGTGTCAATTGGATTGGATTAGTAAGGGTACTAGTAATACATGAGAGGATGGGGTGGATGAATCCCTCCCAAAGTATTTGTAAACTTAAAAATTAGCTTTTATTAGATAATTATTAAAATTAATACTAGACAAAAGACGTAAATTAAAGATTCACACACAAACATAAAACATATATAGAGTCACACCGGTAGGTAAATGCCCTGCGGGCATGAGTTCTCCTTGTTCAGCAAAAACACCACACTGTAGGTAGGCAAAAATCAATGGACAAGTAGAATTCCAAAGCAGCTCTCAGAGTATGTCAACTCAAGGGTCTGCTATAGTGGATACTGTCTTTAGATCAGTTTGAGTGTCTTTCTCACACAATGTATCCACCGAGAAAGATTCTATTTACCAAATGTAGCTACCTGTGAATGTTGCTAGTATCTGTTCTGAACAGAAAGAGGTGTAGGCTCAGGAAGGCCTTACATCAAAGTTTGCCAATAAAGCGAAATATATTGTGTTTAGAACAATTCAAGTACAAATACTTAGAATATTTAGAACAATTCTAACAAGAATAGTCTGCCTGCATATTATCATGATGCATAATACGAAGTAATCACCACACTTTTAAGCGTATATACACCGCCAGATCACAATGAAAAGTAGCTCCAAGTACAGTTGGTATCATTCTAAACCAACAGCTATGATTCAGACAATCTTTTGACTATACTGCACATCATAATGCGAGTTTTTTGCATGGGAACATTTAGAACAATTCAAGCAACGATAATTAGAATATTTAGAACAGTTCTAACATAGATAATTTACATGCATATTATCCTGATGCAGAATGCGGAACAATCATCACACTTATGAGCATATATACGCCGCCAAGTCACAGATGAGAAGATAGCTCCAATTACAGTTGGTGTTATACAGCTATGATTCAGAGATTTTTAACTCAACTGCACATCAGAGTGCGATTTTTAAATTAGCAGCTAAAGTCTGGTTGTGCTGGGGTAGACGGCAAGTAGGAAATTTCTAGACAAAGTGTGCTCCCGCGGTGCAGTGGATAGGGAGTGGGAAGGGGGAAAGAGGGGAAAAAAGGAGGGAGAGAGTTTTTTTTAAGAAAGATGGGAAGGGAGAAAGGGTTGAAATATAAAGTCTGACTATACCCACAGGTCATAGGTACTCCCACCGACTTTATATACCCTTGACAATGGCGGGATTGTCTGGTTGGAGGTTGGGAAGTCCCCTTCCCCCTCTCACAGGCGGCCCTTTTCCAATTGTCAGCTGCCACCGGGTGAAGTGGGCATTTATGGGTATTGTGGGGGAGAAATCCTGCCTATTGTGGGGTCAGTAGGAATGGGAATCAGTGTTACCCATGAGTGTAAAAGCGGCTGCTGCCCTGCTTAGTATACCTATCGCCTGGGGTGGAATATTGTATCTGACAAGGAGAGGTCACCCGTCTCCTATAATACCTTCTGACGCCCCGAGCTAGTTGCCATCACATTAGTTGGTGGACTTTTACAGGTATAGCGGGTGAGCGGGCTTTAGGAACACAAACGGGATTTAATGCACAGACCCCGTAATGGGATACTACTGTCAGGTATTTCCCTGGGTAGACTAGTCCAGTGCAGGGTAATTTGGTATTCGTATTAGCCTGATGAGTGGTCCCAGAAAAGAGAAGAAAAAGAGAGGCTATAGAAAGAAAAAGGAAAGTGCTGTTAAAGGCGTGCTGCTATCCTCCATATGTGTGCAAGTGTACACAGTGGTGGGGGGTGAGCGTCGCCCATCCAGCGGAATAAGTATAGGTGGGAAAATTAAAGTATGTAAGGGGAGAAAAAGGGGGATTTTTTAGGAGTGGAAGGGTAAGAAAGGGAAACGGATAGTTAGGATTGGGGGGGCTGAGGGATGCGGGAGAGCAGGTACCTGTACTTAGTATATCATATACTGTCCTGTATGCTGTCTGGCTCCGGAGCCGTCCAAGGAAAGGGTTAAAGCCCCTCAAGTGGCTGTGACTGATGAGGCTGTGTTGGCGGTATCAGTACTCCATCTGCTGGGTGCTCTCCTGGCTATCTCGTATGCCCGACTGTAAGGTGCACACCGTGCACACGATATCCGTGAGTTAGCAGAGATTGCTGGGGCTGCGGCTGCGGCTCAGGCTGTAACGTGTGTTGTGCCCGTGCTGGTCTGATCTGCCGCTGCTGCGGCTGGTGCGTGGTGTGTGCTCCGTGCACACCGTGTCCGCAGGATGACAGGGGCTGCAGAGATTACTGTGACGGCTTCTCCTGTGTTGTGCGGCACCCGAGTCGTCCTGTATGGATACTGCTGCGGCTAACGCGGGTAAGGTGAGGTGAGACAGGGAGGCGCGCAGTGTCGGCGTCTCTCCCTGTAGTAGAAACCAACGATCGTTTCACCAAATCGGCTTCTTCAGGGTTCAGGTGTGTGTTTGGGGAGGCATGTGCGCTGCCTATTTAACGTATTAATGCTGGAACCTAATAGGTTCATTCCCCTGTCAGTCATGTGCGGGGAAGAGTCCCCATTTTAGCAATGCTGGGATTGTTGGAATAGATACGTTAATCTATTGGTATATTGGTGGCTAAAGTGCTAATGCTTATAGCTTTGCTGCAGTCCAGAAGTACGTAAGGGTTATTATAAATAATCCCTTTTATTTGTTGAGAGACATAAAAAGGTAAAAAATAATAATAATCAGAGAATCCATATTAAGTATGTTTATAATAAACCAGTAACTAAAAGGGAAGAGAAGGGAGTGTGTTGGGATTGGGAGAGAAGAAAGAAGATAGGAGGAAAAAACTTATTTAATAATACATAAGGGTACCTATTATGGTTGGATAATATAATGTTAAGTGGGAGGTACCGTAATGTCCCTAGTCAGTATTGGGAAGACACAGGGGAGTGGATTGTTAGTATGACAGCAAATATGCACCAGGGGTTGGCTTAAAAATTGACCACTAGGGTGGATGCTCCAGGGAGCGTGTCCATTGAGAATATGCTATCGACTAATATATGTCGATTCCCTGTGCTAAAAATCCACTTAAAGTTGCTTAAGAAAGGTAGTGTGATGACCTCAGTGTGAAAGTGACATAAAGAGAGAAAATAAATAAGTATGACAGCAAATATGCACCAGGGGTTGGCTTAAAAATTGACCACTAGGGTGGATGCTCCAGGGAGCGTGTCCATTGAGAATATGCTATCGACTAATATATGTCGATTCCCTGTGCTAAAAATCCACTTAAAGTTGCTTAAGAAAGGTAGTGTGATGACCTCAGTGTGAAAGTGGCATAAAGAGAGAAAATAAACCTCTCGCGTGTAAGTGACAGATATTTACATAAAGGGTGCTGGGAAGTGAGTTCCCACAAGATAGTGGTCTCAGTGATATGTGTCAGGGGGTTGGGTAGGGACCTAATGAAGTGAATCAATTGTGCTGAAAACAGTGACCAAAAAACAAGCTGTGCTAAAATGTGAAAAATAGTGGAAAAGGGGAATTAAGCAGTGGTTGTGACTGCATTAGCGTGAGCTGGTTAAGCCGCTGTGAAGTTAAGTATAGATGGGTCCTATAATTAAGGAACCCAATAAGTGTTAGGGCATAGGTGATTTTTAACCATAGGAACAAGCAAGTTAAATATAGGTCATAACAGGTGATGGGGTCGGGTAAACAGGTAAGGATATTGGTGAAAAAAGGGGGGGGGGGAAAGGAGGGGGGGGGGAAGAAAGAGAAGGGGGGGAGGGGTTAAATATTAAAAAGAGGAGGGAACCGGGGTGAAGGCAAGTAAAGGGAAGGGAGTGGGGGTGAGAGGCTGGGAAAATGAGGAAAGATAAGAGAAAAAGGACAAAAGGGGGGGGGGGGAAGTAAAAGGGGGGAAAAAGGGGAAATAGATAAGAAAGGGAGGAAAGAAGTTTAAAGTTTAAGTCTGGGTAGATATAGGGTGACATAGTTATTTGAGTCCCTGAATACTGGTAGTGTCTGTCGGACCTACTCAGAGAAGTAGAATAGATAAAAATTGTAAAAAAAAAAAATACAAAATAAACAATATCTACATATATATAGTATAAATAAATCAATGATCAATATGAAACTTTGAAGACACAAACACAGAGAATAAAAAAAATAAGAAAAGTGCAATATAACACCATAGGCAGAAGAGAGAGTAAAACTACTGGATACGGTGGGCAGTATTCAATGAGGCTGATTCGCCATGTTTTATGGCGATTTTGTGCTATTTTCGTGCTGTACGGTGATTTTTTGACGAAAACGGTGAATCACCCTATTCAATGACCAGATGGCGAATACATTTCAAGGTTTTTATCGCCATGATTCACCGAGTAGCAATCGCTATCTTTTTATGGTGAAGTGGAATGTGAACTTTTAAAATAAAGTGTTTTATTTTTTACATTTGGTGTCAAAAAATCAGGAATTTTATTCTGAGGAGGTGCATGCTACTTTTATTCATGTGCTGTAAGCACATGAATATATATTTATTTAAAATATATATATATATATATATATATAAATATATATATATATAGATACAGAAGTACCAACACACTCGCCATTCCTAGGAATGGGGTGCAAACTGCACCCACATCCCAGGGTGGGGTGCGGTGGCCTGTGACCACACACTATAGTAAATACAAACACAGGGGGCCCAGCACTCACTACAACAAACTAACTCACCTTAATATATATATATATATTTTTTACACAGCAGCCAGCAGGGAGCCGGGAGCCGAGCCGCTCATTAGATATTCATATATTCACTGCACCCGATCATTACATATGCACGATTGGGTGTAGTGAATACCCGGTCCCCTGTTGGCTATCCCCGGGGGCAGCCTGTGCTGCCTGGCTCCCGGGAAGCCCACCTCCCCCCCCCCCACAAATGTTCTGGGGCAGGCAAGGAGACTTCCATCTCCCTGCCTGCCGCCGTCCTCAGGCTCCCTGCAGCATTAAAATTCGCCGGTCAGGGGCAGTGAGCCCCTGACTCATTGAATACTGGAGCCGGCGAGGCTCCGGAACACGGCGGGCAGTGGCGAATGTGCAGATTCGCTGCACATCGTCAAACTTCTCATTGAATACTGCCCAATGTGTTCTGAAAGGGAATTCATCAAAAAAGGGAACTTTATAAAAAAGACACAGTATTAATTAAAAGTATTAATATAAGATATGATCCTAAGAAGGTTACCCAAGAAAGTATCTATTCCCGAGTGAAATTAAGTGTATAATGATTGAATACACCTAATAAAAAATAAAGTGGACAATTGTTTTTAAGATCACTTTCTTCTTAACTATTCACACCTAATATACTATATTGTAAAAGTAAAAATATATCTTTCCTTATATTACTGGAAAAATAAAAGTTGTTTTAATGAAACTAGAGTAAATAAATATCAACAGTCTAGTAAAAATTAATCCTGGAGTGCACAATATAACACATCCTTTTTTTTTTTATACTTATATGTTAGTTTTCCGTGTCCCCTCGCGGGGCTCGCTATGCTCACCACGCTTCGGGCTCGGTAGCTCGCTACACTATATAAAATCAACTCCATGCCGACATGGATAGTGGGGGCATGAGCCTACTTACTATAGTGGGCACCCAACTAACTTATAAGTACCTTTTTTTTGGAGGCCATAGATATAGCTAATCTACACTAATAAGGCTTTGGACACTCCCACACTGCTACATAAACTCAAAAGCATGGGATTGGATACTAGGATGATTGGTTAGCTAAGGTCTTGGTTTCAGGTTAGAAAACAGAGGGTTGTAGTAAAAGGTGTGCATTCACAGGATGGTAATGTTACCAGGCATCTGTATATTGGCAAGTGCTTTTCAATGTAATATTTATGCATATATCAGTATATTCTCATTAATTATATAATTATCTCTGAAAATTCAACTGTCTGCCCTCTCTCTTACTCCTCTGTTCACCCTGCTCTCCAACCAGTAACTGATCCAGCAGCTCCTCCATCAGCTCCCAGTGGCCTGATACAGCCTATTTATAGTCACTCCTCCCCATCTCTCCCCAGTAGTTCCCAGGATGCCCTGCAGGAATTCTTACACAGAGAGGCGACATGTAAATTAGGGTCACATAACATTAGTATACAGTCATTCACCACAGCAGCTCCTCCTGCCCAGCTCCTTGTCTTGTAAATGAGGTGTAAATATTCCTAAAGTCACTTACTGTAATTGGAAATGCTAAAGACACACCTTGTATACTAATTAGATCACTGGCCTCCTCCTATATCTCCTATGACATTTTGTTTAGAAATCACTCATTGGCTAGACAGAGTTTCAGCAGAAACACTTGTTCTACATATCAGTAGAAATTTTACAGTGGTTTCAATTATAATAGACAAATACCTATACACAGAACCATAACAAGCTGTTTTCATTTAAAAAATAAGAAAAAGTTAGGAATTGTTGAGCCACAATGTCCATATAAACAGTTTTGACTGTATTTAGAAGTATTTTTATTATTTTCCATTTAAAATATATATTCGTGGAGCACGGTATTTAATACCGTGGTATGAAAGCTGTTAAATATGTTCTGACTCCATTGTCATTCTAAAGAATAAAGCATTGTGATTTTACCTTGGCCATCTGAAGTCATATCTCAAAGGGAAAGATACCTTTATGGGAGTACACAGCATCTGTCATATGTAAGCATACATGTGAGCATTCACATATATATGCACGTGTGAGGTGACCCACCTAATTCACCCTGGGATCGTTTGGAAACTGTCCGGGGACACCTTTTCCTTTAATCCTGTTTTCACCTAAAGGGGAAATAGACTGTTTTCTGGAGTTTCAATATCGTCTTTTTTCCTGTTGTTTTTTTCACATGTTCATGGAATATCTGAGATGGATCTGAACCCTGTAAATTACCTACTCATAAAAATACAGGACTATACCTATAAGCGCACGTGAGATTTCTCTTGTTGTTGTACTATAAGAAAAGGAGCTAATTTATTTTTTTCCTTCTGAGTTATTATCCAATTCTGAAAGTTTGCACAAAGAAATGCCAATTTATCCATTTATCTAATATAATTTTGTATTTTATTCCAAAAGTGCTGTATTTTCTTACAGTCCCAAAAATTGTGACCGATACCCCTTTCAGACATACTACCCGGTATTTTAGATCAGGTTCAAACCCGGGTTTTTAAAAATCCCAGGTACATTGCAGGTGCAAAGGACCTGGGATTTTAGAGGACTAAAATCCATGGCAGAGCCTTTCAGACATACCCTAGTCCCGGGATTGTGCGTGTGCATGTGAAAAATCCCGGGATTTTGCTGTATGTCTGAAAGGGGTATGAATGTTGCTATACTGTGTTTGCATTTCGGGCATCTACCTGATTCATTTTCCACATAGTGTTTTCTTTGAGCATGCGATATATATGCTCTGTGTATTGTTTTCAAATGGACTTTCTGTAATAAAGTTGAGTGTAATGTGCGGAGTGTGAAGTCAATATTTTTAGTTACAGAAAAGTGTACAGATAAATCAGTTATATCCCTTTGCCATGCCTTCATAATAGATTTCTCTACTTCGTATAATTGTGTTTTTATAAGGTAATTATATAAGGAACGTGTTTTGTAAGTGGATGTATTTAGAGAAGTTAATAGTGACTTAACTGTGTCGGTGTGGTCGATGTGTAGGAAGAGGTTCGTGACATAGAGAGAATATAGTGTGAGAGTTGTATATATGCATATAGAAATGAGGGGTTCAAAGAATATTTTTCTGATAGGTCAGAGAAGGAATATAATTTGCCTCCTGGATCAAAAACATCTGTCCTTGGTCCTGACGAAGGGGTGTAATCCCCGAAACTGTTGACCAGTAAATTTCCACTTGTTCTCACCTGTACAAGTCTCTGAGTGCTGCTGTGTTTTTTTGGGAAGCTATATATATATATATATTTATATTTATATTTATTCCCCAATATTCCAATTTGTGCTCTGTAAGTGTGTATATATAATTACAAATACATGGTAGGTTGCCTTACCACAGTAACAACAGAAGACGGAGCTTTTAACAGTGAGGTGCAAGATATACTCAAAGGTTTGTTAGGGTTGTAGTCCTCCAATTTTGATACAGTCTCTTTAGTGATGTCGGGGTCCGGTCTCAATGTCTGTTTTCAAGTCAAGGTGAGAGTCCGTGATCAATGATGTAAAATAAAATAAAAAAACTTATTTTAGCGTGTGTGTAATTATTGTACTTATAATCCGTGAATGCTCAGTGTCCCGGCACTTTGAAAAAAAAAAGCAAAACATTGTTTTGCTATTCCATCGATGGTGGGAAACCCTCTGGTACTCCCCCATTGATGGAAAAGTATTCGACATCGGCCATGAACCATCGATGATTTTGAATCATCGATGGTCGATGGCCATCCCTAAATCCAGATGCCCTGACTAGAACGCTTACCCATGGAGTTTACATGTACTCTCCAAATAACTTTGGTGTTTACATGTATTCTCTTATCACAATGTTCCTACCTTTATAACATGTCCTTACATTTGAACTGATACATATGTACGATCTACATGCAAGGCTTTGTTGCTGATATTGTCATTTGCCGTTCTCTGCCATTTAGTGACTCTGTGGTCTTTATAGATACAAATGATAAAATAAAAATAGATTTCAACAACTATATTTAATATTTGAACCATACAAAAGCATTTTCTAAAAAAAAAAAAGTCTATCACAGAGAGCAATAATGTTTATAATAATAAATATACATTGCCAACTTAAAACTACCCTATAAAACCATATGGCAGTTACATTTTAATTACGGTATTGTTATGTTAAAGCATACTTTAATGGATTTGAAAGCATTAGCTGTTGATTGCTACCTGGCTGATAATGTTGTGGACAAGGATGCATCAATCAAGATTGGTCTGATTTTCCATCGGAAGCTAATAAACTTCAAATTAATCCAAAACGTATAAAACAAACTAAAAGGTTATATTGTTAGTAAATATAGTATAAAGTATCATTATTTGTGTTTTTGCATTAAATTCCCAGCAATACAAATGATGTATTATGTTTCAAAAATACATCAAAATGTATTTGTGGGAGTAACTGCTTTGTACACTAATCTTTCACATATAATTGAATTACATTAATTAAAAAAATACAGTATGCTATTTCTTTCTTATAAATCACAGGTTCTATTAAACATTTACTACAGGTATATCTTGAGTACAAAATACTTACAGCTATGCCACATGCAAAAGATGCCCCCCCCCAAAAAAAACAATCTTGTGTAACCTAAGTCATAATAATATTTTATTTAAAAAAAAACATTTTTGCAATCAATGGCAGCACATTGGGAACAAAATTTGCACTGGGATATGGGGAGACAGTCACTAGGTCGACAAGGGGAAGGTCAACAAGCATTAAGTCAACCACTGAATGTCGAAATGACAGAATGTTGACATGACTAAAGGTCGACATGCATGAACGTTGTCATGACTGATGGTAGATGCAGGTTAGGTCAACAGGATCATTAGGTCGACACAAGCATTAGGTCGACATGGGGTAGGTCCACAGTCATAAGATCGACATGGGTATTTTCATTTTTGTCAAGCCGACAGGTGGTAGTTCATGCCCGACCATCCACTAGGTTATGGTGGGAGAATAAAATAGTGTTCCCGAAGCCTGGCGAGCGACTGTGCTGACATTCAGGGCAACAAAGTGAAAAACACCATGTGGACCTTCACTATGTCGACCTAATGCTTGTGTCATCCTGATGTCCCTGTTGACCTAACCCATGTCTACCGACAATCATGTCGTCCTTAATGCACCTCAACCTTCAGTCATGTCAACATTCATGCATGTCGACCTAATGCTTGTAGACCTAATGCTTGTAGACCTAATGCTTGTAGACCTAGTGCTTGTCAATCCCATGATCCATACCTGGAATATGCATTACTGTAGGGCTGGAGTAGCCAACCCTAGTCCTCGAGAGCTACCAGCAGTGCATGTTTTGCAGGTCTCCTCACAGAATCACATGTGAGCTAATTAGCTCCATCTGTGTAGCTTTTAAAATGTGTCAGTGATTAATGAGTGCAGCTGTGCAGCATCTAGGTTGTCTGGAAAATGTGAACAGTTGGTAGCTCTCGAGGGCTAGGGCTGGCTACCACTGCTGTAGGGGAATGGGGGAAAATTTCACATTTGTAATTCTGCATTTTATTGGACTCCAGGATTACATTTTATAAATGCTACGGTCATGAGAAACATCGTGTCATTCAGGTTTGTACAAACATTTCACTCATGTTACAGTAATTATATCTGTATAATCATGTTATAGCTTAGCAGTGAATAAATGATATGCACCTGTTGATATGTAGATCAGGACGTTCTGCTGACTCTCTGCCTGGACAATAGGTGACTTCTAAACAAAAGGTCCCATTGGTGACATAACAGGAGGCCAGAGGCTACCGCTGCTGTGATCTAATTACAATACAAGGTGCCAGGGTGTAATTAGCATTTCCCATTGTAGTAAGTGACCGTAGGAATATTTACACCTTATTTGCAAGACAATGAGCTGGGCAGGAGAATCTGACTGTGGTGAATGACTGTATACTAATGTTATGTGACCCTAATTTACATGTCACCTCTCAGTGTAAGAATTCCTGCAGGGCATCCTGGGAACTACTGGGGAGAGATGGGGAGGAGTGACTATAAATAGGCTGTATCAGGCCATTGGGATCTGATGGAGGAGCTGCTGGATCAGTTACTGACTGGAGAGCTGGGAGGACGGAGGAGTAACAGAGAAACAGGATCCCCAGAATAAGGTAATTATATTATACATAAGATTATACTGATAAATGTGCAATACATTTTAGATATACATTTGTAGATAATATTTTTTAGCAATTGTAAATAGATTTACATCAACATTAGTTAAATAGTTTGTCTAACAATATAACTATATATAATAGTATGAGATACTGTAAACTGTATTTTCTATGTTTGGCATTATATAGTTATTGTATTTTAAAACAACAAAATAGAATTAAAGATATTCCACATTTGTTCCCCTTCATATATAATAACCTGACACACAGTATGTGCAGGACACTATGTTGGAGATGCCACCTTTATATACAGTAACCTGATACACACAGTAATATGTAAGATACTATGATGGAGCTGCCACCTAGATACCCCTTTATATATACTAACCTGATACACAGAGTAATATGTAAGATACTATGATGGAGCTGTCACCTAGATACCCTGCATATATACTAACCTGATACACAGAGTAATATGTAAGATACTATGATGGAGCTGTCACCTAGATACCCCTTTATATACTGTACTAACCTGATACACAGAGTAATATATAAGACACTATGATGGAGCTGCCACCTAGATACCCATTTATATATACTAACCTGATATACAGAGGAATATGTAAGATACTATGATGGAGCTGCCACCTAGATACCCCTTTATATATACTAACCTGATACACAGAGTAATATGTAAGATACTATGATGGAGCTTTCACCTAGATACCCCTTTATATATACTAACCTGCTGCACAGAGTAATATGTAAGATACTATGATGGAGCTGTCACCTAGATACCCCTTTATATATACTAACCTGAGGCACAGAGTAATATGTAAGATACTATGATGGAGCTGCCACCTAGATACCCATTTATATATACTAACCTGATACACAGAGTAATATGTAAGATACTATTATGGAGCTGTCACCTAGATACCCCTTTATATATACTAACCTGATGCACAGAGTAATATGTAATATACTATGATGGAGCTGATACCTAGATACCCCTTTATATATACTTACCTGCTGCACAGAGTAATTATAATGTATTTATTATAAAAAGTATCTTACACTGTATATTCCATTACAAACAACCATACTAGAGCTGGCTAATAACAGCCAAGCTTATAAACAATGGATTACTGTATAGCAGTGTCTTATGTAGGATCTTATCAAACTTCAGATATATTTTTTTAGATTCATGCAAAATAATTTTGAAACAGATTGAATGTGGGGAACACAGGATAGTTCAGAGTCAAAGAAGAGATTATGGCAGCGATTTCAGGTTTGTAAGTACTATTGACTGGTGGCACACCCCCACACCCAGAGTAACAGGGTCATAGAAATTAGGGCACACATTCGGTATGTTTCTATGGAAAAAGTGTCTTTTAATGCTTTTCGACACTTCGTTTAACACACACATGCAAAGAATCCTAGACAAACAGGTATAATAATGAGACATGTAGGTTTAAGGATATGTTCCAGCACCAAGTGCTATTGTTCAGTCTGCTGCAGTATAACACAGCCACAATCCAATATGCTTCATTGTACAGCTAATTCACTTGTCTCTGGCACTAATATGGCTCCAGCCTACACACTGGTCACTTTTTGTTATCAGTGCCATGAGCAAAAGAAGGATGAGTTTTAAACCCTCACATTCAGTGGTCATTAGATCAGTGTAACCAGGAATACCTGGCTTTTATACAGGAGATTTTTCTGGATTACCAGTGTGCTGGGTCGCTGCCTTAGGTAGTGTTGGAGGGTATGACTCACCTTACATACAAAGCACAAATTCGAACAAGAAAATACCAACACTGTCCTCTAGGCGCTGCTCAACAAGGGTTATCTCCACAGGTTCTCAGGACAAATACCCAAAAATAAACAGAAAATAACAATAGTGTAATACTGTTAAGGTGGATTAAATACAATCCTAAATCAGTAAAGATAACATCCAATCCTTAATGGACATGGGGGGACTCGTACCCTTTCAGTTGGTCTACTTTGCACAATAGGCAGAATAGTGTAACACAGGCGTCCCTGCAGCCTCCTCTGGTGTCAAGTCCCAAGTCCTTAGCCCTCTGCTCAGGCCGTGGAGCAGAGGGCTAAGGACTTGGGACTTGACACCAGAGGAGGCTGCAGGGACGCCTGTGTTACACTATTCTGCCTTTGTTGTCTGCATTTTCTGTGTGGACAATATCATTTGGTGAGAGTCCTATGTATCATATGCCTGCTATATGTATTTTTAATTGTTTGTGAATAAAGCGGTATTACACTATACCAGCTTTTTTATTTCATATGCTACAAGTGAAAAGTGGACCACGTGGGAATCATTCGGTGATTTGACCGCCCCCTACATGCTGTTTCAGTCTACCTTAAAAAAGTAGACCAACTGAAAGGGTACGAGTCCCCCCATGTCCATTAAGGATTGGATGTTATCTTTACTGATTTAGGATTGTATTTAATCCACCTTAACAGTATTACACTATTGTTATTTTCTGTTTATTTTTGGGTATTTGTCCTGAGAACCTGTGGAGATAACCCTTGTTGAGCAGCGCCTAGAGGACAGTGTTGGTATTTTCTTGTTCGGAGGAATACCTGGCATTTCAAACCTCCTGCACAGGATTTTGCTCTAGTGTCCCTTTGATGGAGAGGATCCCATGGGAATGTGGGAAATTCAAGTGAGAGGTGACCCATCTTACCACAATATACATATATATATATATAAACCTGCGGATATCTCTGCACTTCAAAATGATCTTAATAAACTAGATGAGTGGAAAAAAAGTGTAAGATGAGGTTGAATGTGGATAAATGCAAGGTTATGCACCTTGGGAGACAAAACCAGTGTGCTAGTTATAACCTAAGCGTGGAGGCATTGGGAAATTCAGTACATGAAAAGGATCTAGGAGTCCAAATAGACAACAAACGGGTGTAGTTCTCAATGTCATATAGCAACAAACAAAGCAAACAGAATTCTAGCATGTATAAATAGGGGTATGGAAACTAGGGACTCAAAAGTAATTATGCCACTGTACAAAGCATTGGTTAGACCACACCTTGAATACGGAGTACAATTCTGGGCCCCACACTATAAAAAATACACCATACAATGAAAAAACCCAAGGAAGAGCAACAAAGCTAATAAAGGGAATGGAGAATTGAAGCTATAAGGATAGATTGAGAAAATTAGGACTGTTTACACTAGAGAAGAGACATTTAAGGGGGACATGCTCAACATGTACAAATATATAAAAGGCCAATATAAGGAACTGTCAAACACCCTTTTTACTGCAAGGAAGGACTCTAGGACTCGTGGGCACAAGTTTAGATTAGAAGAAAGAAGATTTTGTTCCCTAAGAAGAAGTAATTTCTTTGCTGTCAGGGCAGCCAAACTATGGAACTCTCTTCCTGGTGAGGTGGTGTCGGCTGACACAATAAATACATTTAAAATAAGGTTGGACAAACATTTATTGGTTAAAACATCCAGGGGTACGAATAACAATCATAATATGTATTTAAAAATATCAGTATATACTATATAAACAAGGGATAAACTATGAAAACCTAGGTTGAACTTGATGGACGCAAGTCTTTATTCAGCCTTATCTACTATGTAACTATATATGTAATACAGTTTGAGTATACCTTATACAAAATGCTCGGGACCAGGAGAATTTTGGATAATGGATTATTCCATATTTCGGAATATTTTAATATTTCAATGATGAGGTATCTTGCATTTATGCTGTAAATATACATCAAACACTTGAAATAAACACAAATATATTTTATTTGTGCATAAAACAAGGTTTCAAAACCTGAAACAAAGTTTGTGTACAATCTCAGCCACTTAATTTAAATGCCAAGCAATCATTGTCTTGCACATATATAGTGGCAGTTATATATCATTCCCTCAGTAGTGCTGTTTTTGTTCACTTTCTGGAATGTATGGTTTTCGGAATGATTTGGATAACGCATATTTGAATACGGGATGCTTAACCTGTATCATGTTCTTTCTATACAGTAGCACTGAAACTGTAAAAGTTGATGTACTTCAGTAACTTTTTTATTTTTTAATATAATCTTTATCTGTCATACAGGACATTTTAGAAGACATTGTGGAAATGGACATTGATTTCTGATCAAATCAACTACAGACGTCATTTCTCCTGACACCTCTGGTAGTTTCATAAAACTGTTATTTTGTGGATAGGAGAAACCTTCTACAGCTAATTTGTTTCTCATCTAATACATGATGAGTCTGACAGGAGAGAGACCACATCTGTGCTCTGAGTGTGACAAATGCTTTACATGTAAATCTTGGCTTGTCATACATCAGAGGACTCACACAGGAGAGAATCCATTTACATGTCCTGAGTGTAGCAAGTGTTTTATTGGGAAGCGGCATCTTCTCAGACATCAGAGGAGTCACACAGGAGAAAGACCATTTACATGTTCCAAGTGTAGCAAATGTTATAGAGAAAATAAACAATTTCTGAGTCATCAGAGAACTCACACAGGAGAGAAACCATTTACATGTTCTGAATGCAGCATGTGTTTTTTTAACAAGCAGCAACTTGTCAGACATCAGATGAGTCACACAGGAGAGAAGCCATTTAAATGCTCTGAATGTAGCAAGTGTTTTACAGAGAAGATGAAACTTGTTGTACATCAGAGGATTCACACAGGAGAGAAACCATTTACATGTTATGAATGCAGCAAGTGTTTTACCAACAAGCACCACCTTGCGAGTCATCTGAGGAATCACACAGGAGAAAAGCCATTTACATGTTGTGAATGTAGCAAGTGTTTTAAAACTAAGCAACAACTTGTTAATCATCAGAGAATTCACACAGGAGAGAAACCATATAAGTGTTCTGAATGCAGCAAGTGTTTTGCACGAATATCACAGCTTGTCTGTCATCAGATGATTCACACAGGGGAGAAACCATTTATATGCTCTGACTGTAGCAAGTGTTTTAACAAAAAGCATCATCTTGTCAGACATCAGAAGATTCACACAGGAGAGAAACCATATAAATGCTCTGAGTGTAACAAGTGTTTTATCCAAAAATCAGAACTTGTTGTACATCAGAGGATTCACACAGGAGAGAAACCATATAAATGCTCTGAGTGTAACAAGTGTTTTATCCAAAAATCAGAACTTGTTGTACATCAGAGGATTCACACAGGAGAGAAACCATATAAATGCTCTGAGTGCAGCAAGTGTTTTATCCAAAAGTCAAATCTTGTTGTACATCAGAGGAATCACACAGGAGAGAAACCATTTACATGTTCTGAATGCAGCAAGTGTTTTATTACAAATATAACACTGCTAAATCACATGAGGAGTCACTCCAGGGATCTGATCGAAAAATGTGCCACTTAAACTTGTATCACCTTGATATGTTTAAAAATGAAGAAATGTTTATTTTCTGAATGAAACTTGTATTTTCTATCAATTAATTGTGTTAACAACTGGAGGATAAACCAATGTAATGTAATAAACAATGTATAGGGTGAAACCCCCCAAAATTGCCTGAAATGCTTATTTGTTTGTAAATATAATTTGTCACATTCCCCTGGCATAAGAGGGTGCTACTACTGACACCTAATATAATAGTACACAACAAGCAGGAGAGAGAGTAGCAGTTATCTTGTTGTATTCCAAGTGGTTTATCGTTTATTGGGTTTTCATAAATGCAGGATAACCCAATTGATAAAAAATCTGCAATATATTAAAGCAGAAAATATAGCATTGGGATTATATTCACAATTATTTTAGATCTATGTAATTGTATCATACTATAGTGGTGCCAGAGCACAGTACGCCAAAGTATAGTGGCCAAAGGAACAATGTCATGTTGTGTCAAATCATAGGGCATCTACGTTCCCCTTATGCCACCATATAGTGCATCCCAATTATATCTATTCCACCAAGTAGTGCATCCAAGTTCTCTGCATATCACCAGGTAGTGCATCCAAGTTCTCTGCATATCACCAGGTAGTGCATCCCAGTTCTTTTTATACAAACAAGTAGAACATCTAAGTTCTCTGTATGCAACCAGATAGTGCATTCCAGTTCTCTCTCTCTATACCACCAACTAGTACATCCCTGTATGCCAACAAGTAGAACATACCATTCCTCTGTATGTCACCAGGTAGTGCATCCCAGTTCTCTATCCCACCAAGTAGTACATCCCAGTTCTATGTGTGCGTTGTCTGTGTGCCACCAGGTAGTACATTCCAGTTCATTCTAATACATTGTGGTTTATTTTGTTCTCAGTATGCATTGTACGGCCCAGTTCAGACAGCCACTTTGATTAGACCATAGTTGCAGTATATAGTAATTCCCTAATTCAAACAATGCCAGTAAGTAGCGCCACACACAAAATGCCCTATTTTTGTCAAACCAGTTCATATTATGCACAAAAGAGAAAAAAACTGACAAAAAAATCAGTTATGGAGTGCTTAATATGAGTGTACTTAATGAAGAGCTGCTGCTTTGAGGGAGTAGTCGGCTCCCTAAATGAATAAAAAAACAACAGGAAGGATATAAAGCAGCGCTAAATATTTGTAAAAAAAATATATAACAAGTGAATCAATAAGTAAACATTTTAATGGCACAATGAAATTGATAAAATTGTAATTAAGAACATTGAAATATCGCAAATTCAAGGACCAAGTGCAATCACAATAGTGGTTAGAATTGTATGGATAAATGAAACCTGCACTGAAACGGGCTTAAAGTCCCTTTGGAGAAGTCCTGTAATGGATTTCAAATCCTGGGTACCACTGGAGGAAATGTCCTGTGGTTTTGGATGTGATAATTACCAGGTCTAGACAGCCTCAACCAGAATGTGGTTTGTATCCAGGTGTAAAAAGCAAGGTACTCCTCAGTAATGGGACATCCATTCAGATGAATCAGCAGGTGAATCAGCAAATCGGGGTGAAAGGTAAGTTCTTGGGTCACCAGCTCCTGAATAACACCAACGCGTTTCACTGAACACAGTCAGCTTTTTC
Organism: Crinia signifera; assembly: GCF_055691185.1. NCBI lineage: Eukaryota > Metazoa > Chordata > Amphibia > Anura > Myobatrachidae > Crinia > Crinia signifera. The sequence continues at coordinate 302,977,807 of NC_139220.1, read as the reverse complement.
AAGGTGTCTTGGTGTTGTGCCTGTCCTCATATTTGTACCTAGACTTCCTGTTAGGTCATTTGCATAATTGATTTGATTCACTTGTATAATATCACTAACATTATAGATACAAACTCGGAGACAGAACCATAATAAATAATATGTACTAAAAACAAGATCAAATTCATAATATACATAAAGAATGGACTAAAATACTTAAATATATCATTATGTAACCAATTACTTCCGGGTTTTTTCCGGGTTGGGTCTTAAATTGATGGGTCATAAATTGATAAGATATCTTTCTTTGATGAATAACTGCAAATAGATTAAGACCAGATCAAGTTATCACATATAGAGGATAGTCCGTCTTTACTTTAAGAAATTAAGATCATCCAGGAAATTGCAACAATTCTGAAGGTTTCAGCAAGTGCAGCAGTCACCCTACAGGGCTATGATGTCACCGGCTCCCATGGGGTTTCACCACAGCAATTAACAAGTAATAACAACTCATATTAGAGACCAAATAAATTATCCAATGAGTTTAAACAGCAGACACATCTCACCATCAACTGTCTATGTATGTGTAGAGCTAAAGGTGCCCATACACTGAGCTGATTATGATGAATCGGGCCATAAATTCGGCCCAAATCAGCTCAGTTTGATGTCCCCTCAGGTACGATACGCAGTCCCATGTGCAACTGACTTGAGCTGGTGGTCGGACCTGCTGCCCATCCGACCACCCGACCTCCCTCCCTGTGCGGCAGGGGTAGTGAGTATTGCATGCATTAAATTGCACTTATTGCATGTAAAAATGGCACAAGTGAGCATGTGATCCTCCTGGGGAGCTGCCGGGGGTGTCAAGGACAAACTGGTCTGACTCGTCCTTTGGACAAATTGGCCCAGTGTATGGGGGCCTTTAGGGCATCTATGAGATTATCAAATACTGATCTTGTATTGTCCTTTTTTGCACTTTCTCAAATATTTTTTGAATAGTAGAATTGGAATAAGCGCTACTACTGCTAATGATTGTACATGTTTGTTCCTGTTCCATAGTCTGATCCATGGCCAGGGAGGTCAGTATCTTTCTTGGGCCCCCCTTTGGCTGGCATGTATTTTTATTTTTTTAATTTCTTTTTAGCTAAAGGTTTTGTTTAGTGGGGTAGTGCTGCATCTTCACCTATCTGCTGATGCTTAATGGTGCTCAGCAGCGGAATCTGAGACACACTGACTGCAGAAGTGTGCAGTGCATTACTGGGAGATTACTAAATCCCATGAGACTTTGCTCAAGAGGTCAGAGGCTGAGAGGCTTCTGCTGAGCACTGATCTCGTTATGGGAGAGTTTTTAATCAAAGGCAGTGCTGGGCCTGTGAGGTCTCGTACAGGGCAAGGTACAGAGGGATGAAAACAGACTTTCCAGGTGGTGTATGTATGTATGTATGTATATATATATATATATACTAGCTGACCCGCCCGGCGTTGCCCGGGAAAACCTTGGGGTTTCTTTATTTCCAAAATTGCTGAAAAATGTCATCTTACAATATGCTGTGCCAAAGACCTAAGATTGTAATTTGTTATAGTTTCCACCATAAGGTTAGAATGTGTTTGCATTGATACTCAGTGACGGCAATGAAATCAGGTGTGGTGTTGTTGTTTGAAACACAACTCTTCTGAGTTGACTTGTATGTGTTGATGAATTCCACATCCACTCCTACTGTATGACATATCCTCCATCATCTGAGGGTCAGAAATCGGTACAAAATCAGAAAGGGACGTGGCCACACCTCCATTTCTATACTTTCAATGGTACAGTTTCTATGGTGTGTAATTACAGGTGCTGAGTGTGTGAAGACCGGGGTGGGCGTTACTTACCCCGCCATAATTAATTAAAAATTCACTGCTCCCTGCTACTGCCGCTCCCCTCACCGATCCTGCCTGCAGCAGTCTCTGAGGTCTGAAGATCTGTAAAGCACATGCACCGGGCATCTCTACCAGAGTGGGGCCGCCGCTGAGTGTGGGAGCAGGTCCGCGGGCCTGGCCACATGATGTCATAACCCGACGCATGCTACTCGCACCACTGCGAACGGGTGCAATGGGCTAAATTCTTCCCTACACCCGCTGGGCCAATCCACCGAGCCAGCCATCGCAATCATCAATGGGTGCATTGATAAGGTTTTGAGTGTAAGAAGTTGAAGAATAAGACTGAGATAAAGATCTGCCATGTTAAAGTGTACAATTTACTCAATAAATCGTGAAAAAATTATAAGTGTACATAGAAGTACAATCAAGAAATTAAAGTAGGATTAAAAAATAAGTTCTGATTCAAACTGATAATTGTTTGGATGGGGGTGGGTTGTGAAACAAATCTATAGGTGGGGGTATGGATATTGTGGGAATAATCGGTGTTTGGTACACCTACAGGGGGCCCTCAATTGATGGGATTTTCACTACAGTGTTACGGTCACAGTGTCACCATAGGGGGATTCCCAATTGGGGTCCAGGTGGTCTTTTAGGGACCCTTTTCAATCCTATAGGTCTCTTCTCCTTGAGCTTACGGTCTCCCTTAATGATAGTCAATTACTGAGGGAGACTGTAGGCTCCAGGAGAAGAGACCAACGGGATTGTAAAGGGGTCCCTAAAAGACCACCTGAACCGTAATTGGAAATCCCCCTACGGTGACACTGTAGTGAAAATTTCTCATCAACCGGGGACTCCCTGTAGGTGTACCAATTATGCCTACAATATCCATACCCCCTCCACCTATAGATTTGTTTCGCAACCCACCGCCATCCAAACAATTATCAGTTTGAATCAGAATTAATTTTTTAATCCTACTGTCATTTCTTGATTGTACTTCTATGTACACATATTTTTTCACGATTTATTGAGTAAATTGTACACTATAACGTGACAAATATTCATCTCAGTCTTATTCTTCAATTTCTTACACTCATAACATTCAAACAAATACATGCAGCGCTCATGCCCATCGACCAAACATTATCTATGAACCAAAAGAGTCTGGGAAACCCTTAAGGCAGAGCAGTGCCTGATATCCAACTGACTAACAGGGTGAGTGCAGTGTACCCACTTTGTATTGATCAATGGGTGCATTGGCCAGGACAAAGATTTCTCAGTGCAACTGGCCGGGGAGCGCAGTGACAGGCTGGAGGACTGGAGAGACGGATATGGGGAACAAAGTAGAAACGGTACATTAGATACAGTTTTTATTTGCCGGTACAGACTGTAAAATAAACGGCAAATAATTTTTTGTGTGTTTGTGTGTGTTGTACTGTTTTTGTGTGTGTGTGTTGTAGTGTATGTGGTTGTGTGTGTTGTATTGTATGTATCTGTCCAATGCGTTAGTGTGTGAGGTGTGCTATGTATATACAGTATGTGTGTGTTGTGTCTTTGTGTATCTGTGCAATGTTTAAGTGTGTGTTTTGTGTGTGCTGTACTGTTTTTTGGGTGTGTGTGGTGAATGTGGGTGTGTTGTGCTGTTAGAGGTATGTTATGTGTGCGTTGTGTGGATCTGCCCTATGTGTAAGTGCGTAAGGTATGCTATGTATAAATCTGTGTGTGTGTAGTGTGCTGTGTGTATCTGTGCAATGTTAAAGTGTATGTTCTGTGTATTGTACTGTTTTGGGGTGTGTGTTGTAGTGAATGTGGGTGTGTGGTGTAATGTGAGTGGTGTGTTATGTGTGTGTGTTGTGTGTATCTGCCGAATGTGTAAGTTTGTGAGGTGTGCTACTGTACGTATATATGTGTGTAGTGTGCTGTGCGTATCCTGGCAATGTTTAAGTGTGTTTGTTGTACTGTTTTTGGGTGTGTGTTGTAGTGTGTATGGATTTGTATTGTACTGCATGTGGTGTGTTGTGTGTGTGTGTATCTGTCCAATGTGTAAGTGTGTGAGGTGCTCTACGTATAAATGTGTGTGTTGTGTGCTATGTGTGCGTATGTGGTGTACTGTGTGTGTGTGTGCGTGTACAATGTGTACGTGTGTGTGTGTTATGTGTGGTCTATGTATATCCTCAATTATTTCCTAATTGGTTAAAGCCTTCACCATAATGTTAGAATGTGTCTGTCATATTCAATGACAGCAATGAAATCAGGTGTGGAGTTGTTCCTTCATACACGGTTTCCCAGATCGTCGATCTTTTCTCCAGATCATCAATGGAGGAAAATTAAAACTTGGTGTTTTTTCAATTCTAAGTGAAATTTCCCAAAAACGGCTTCGAGGTGCACACCACCGGGTCCAGAGGTATCTTGTTGCCAAATTTGGTGTCTCTGAGTGCCACGGTGTGTCCGCAATGCGACGGACACGCACGCACGCACACACGCACACACACACGCACACAGACTCTTCAACTTATTATATCTATATAATAAGTTGAAGAGTCTGTGTGCGTGCGTGTGTGCGTGTGTGTGTGCGTGTGTGCGTGTCCGTTGCATTGCGGACACACCGTGGCACTCAGAGCCACCAAATTCTGCAACAAGATACCTCTGTACCCGGTGGTGTGCACCTCGAAGCCGTTTTTGGGAAATTTCACTTAGAAATTTAAAAAACACCAAGTTTTAATTTGCCTTAATTGATGATCTGGGAAAAGGATCGACGATCTGGGAAACCGTTGCGAAGGAACAACTCCACACCTGATTTCATTGCTGTCATTGAGTATGAATGACACATTCTAACACTATGGTGGAGACTTTAAACAATTAGGAATAAATGAGGATATACATAGACCACACATCACACACAAATGTACACATTGTACACGTGCACACACACACAGTACACCACATACGCACACATATATACGTAGCGAGCTTCACACACTTACACATTGGAAAGATACACACAACAAAACACACACATAACACACCACATGCAGTACATCACAAACCCATATACACTACAACACACACCCAAAAACAGTACAACAAACACACACACTTAAACATTGTGCAGATACACACACAAACATTGCCAGGATAGGCACGGCACACTACACTACACACAAATGTATACGTAGCGCACCTCACAAACTTACACATTCGGCAGATACACACAACACACACACACATAACACACCACTCACAATACAACACACACCCACATTCACTACAACACACAGCCAAAATCAGTACAATACACAGATCACAAACACTTAAACATTGCACAGATACACACGGCACACTACACACACACACATTTATACGTAGCACACCTTACGCACTTACACATAGGGCAGATAAACAGAGCACACACACACATAACATACCTCTAACAACACAAAACACACACACATTCACAACAACAAACAGCCAAAAATAGTACAATACACAGATCACACACACTTAAACATTGCACAGATACACACGGCACACACATTTATACGTAGCACACCTTACGCACTTACACATAGGGCAGATACACACAGTACACACACACACATAACATACCTCTAACAACACAACACACACCCACATTCACCATACATACCCAAAAAACAGTACAACATACACAAAACACACACTTAAACATTGCACATATACACAAAGACACAACATACACATACTGTATATTCATAGCACACCTCACACACTTACGCATTGGACAGATACATGCAACACACACAACCACATACACTACATCACACACACAAAAACAGTACAACACACAGAACACATAAAAAATTGACGTTTATTTAACAGTCTGTACCAGCAAATAAAAACTGTACCTAATGTACCGTTTTTTCTTTTTTCCGCATATCCGTCTCTCCAGTCCTCCAGCCTGTCACTGCGCTCCCCAACCAGTTGCACTGAGAAATCTTTGTCCTGGCCAATGCACCCCTTGATCAATACAAAGTGGGTACACTGCACTCACCCTGTCAGTTGTATGTTAGGCACTGCTCTGCCTTGAGGGTGTCCCAGACTCTTTTGGTTCATAGATAATGTTTGGTCGATGGGCATGAGCACTGCATGTATTCGTTTGAATGTTATGAGTGTAAGAATTTGAAGAATAATACTGAGATGAAGATTTGCCACGTTAAAGTGTACAATTTACTCAATAAATCGTGAAAAAAATATATGTACATAGAAGTACAACCAAGAAATAAAAGTAGGTTTAAAAAATAAATTCTAATTCAAACTGATAATTGTTTGGATGGGGTGGGTTGCCAAACAAATCTATAAGTGGAGGGGGGTATGGATATTGTGGGCATAATTGGTGTTTGGTATACCTACAGGGGGTCCCCAGTTGATGAGAAATTTTCACTACACTGTCACCGTAGGGGGAAATCCAATTGGGGTTCAGGTGGTCTTTTAGGGACCCCTTTACAATCCCGTTGGTCTCTTCTCCTAAAGCCTATGGTCTCCCTCAGTGATTGACTATTATTAAGGGAGACCATAGGCTCAAGGAGAAGAGACCTACGGGATTGTCAAGGGTTCCTAAAAGACCACCTGGACCCGAATTGGGAATCCCCTTATGGTGACACTGTGACCATGATACTGTAGTGAAAATCCCATCAAATGAGTAGCCCCTGTAGGTGTACCAAACACCAATTATGCCCACAATATCCATATCCCCCTCCACCTATAGATTTGTTTCACAACCCACCACCATCCAAACAATTATGAGTTTGAATCAGAACTTATTTTTTAATCCTACTTTCATTTCTTGATTGTACTTCTATGTACACTTATATCTTTTCATGATTTATTGAGTAAATTGTACACTTTAACGTGACAAATATTCATCTCAGTCTTATTCTTCAATTTCTTACACTCATAACATTCAAACAAATACATGCAGCGCTCATGCCCATCGACCAAACATTATCTATGAACCAAAAGAGTCTGGGAAACCCTCTTTATCTCATTGCACCCATTCCCAGTGGTGCATTGCAGTGTTGTGCGGGTAGCCTGCGTCGCGTTATGACGTCATGTGGCCAGGCCTGCGGACATGCTCCCACACTCAGGGGCTGCCCCACTGGTAGAGATGACCGGTGCATGTGCTTTACAGATCTCCAGACCTCAGAGACTGCTGCAGGCTGGATTGGTGAGGGGAGCGGGAGTGGCAGGGAGCGTTGAATTTTTTATTAATTATGGCGCGGTAAGTAACGCCCACCCCGGTCTCCACGCACTCAGCACCTGTATTTACACATCCTAGAAACTGTACCATTGAAAGTATAGAAATGGACGTGTGGCCACATCCCTTTCTGATTTTGTACCGATTTCTGACCCTCAGATGTTGGAGACTATGTCATAGGTGCTAAATCTCAGGAGTGGATGTAGAATTCATCAACACATACAAGTTATCAACTCAGGATCGTTGTGTTTCAAACAACACCACCACACCTGAATTCATTGCCGTCATTGAGTATCAATGCAAACACATTCTAACATTATGGTGAAATCTACAACAAATTACAATCTTAGGTCTGTGGCACAGCATACTGTAAGATTACATTTTTCATCAATTTTGGAAATAAAAAAACCCCAAGGTTTTCCCGGGCAACGCCGGGAGGGTCAGCTAGTAGATATATATATATATATAGGCGTCATATGGCATCTCCTTGTGTTTCATTTATGTCTGAGTGCCGCCGGAATATGCATGTTTGTATGGTATACTGCCCGCTCTGGTAGTATTAACCGCGGAAGGCACCGGGAACGTAACCTGATTATGCAGAGAGTGCCGGAGTGTCCATTATCTATCTATCTATCTATCTATCTATCTATCTATCTATCTATCTATCTATCTAACTGCAGTTATCAAATGAATGAAGACAGGAGGCGGCACTCAAAAAAAGCGGTGAATAACTGTATTAAATCATTATCGTGCAAAAAACGTCAGAATTCATTGTCTACAGTTTCGGAGCTGACACCCCTTCCTCAGGACAACTGACAACTCAACATAACCAAACAAAGGTGAAGTGCATAAAAGAAACAGTATTGCTGTAACAATCACATTTAAATAGTAAAGCACACTTACATGATACCAGGGTAGCGCTGGGTGAGGGAGCAGACTTCCGGCAGCGTGTGCTGTCACATGACTTCTGACATCAGTCAGTTGTCCGGGCAACGGTGCTGGCGTCTGTCCCGGCGTGGAGACAGATAGTTCACTGGGTCAAAGTAGTGAGAAGAGCGCACTGCTGCAATACATGAAGAGGCGCAGGGAGTTATATATATAACAATTAGTGCGAGCTAGTAATGGCATGATGGGTGAATTCATCAAAAAAGGGAACTTAATAAAAAAGACACATTATTAATATAATATACGATCCTAAGAAAGTTACCCAAGAAAGTATCTATTCCCAAATGAAATTAAGTGTATAATCATTGAATACACCTAATAAAAAATAAAGTGGACAATTGTTTTTAAGATCACTTTAGCCCTTATTCTGATCGGTGCGTACTTTCCCGAATTCTTACGTAGCGGGCCGCACGCCACGCTGTGCCGACATCGTCCGTAGAAACGCCCACCGAGCCTCCGCATTCGGACGGACTCACTGTTTAAGAAGAGGGCGTGTGTACGGACTACATACAAACCTTGCGTGTGCGGTGGACACACACAGATTCGGCACGGTCTTACAGCGTAAGCACGGTCTTACCGCGTCAGAATGGACGGGAACCTGGCCGTACTCACCAATGCGGTGTATTTACGCACAAATCACCACTATTAACAGAACACCCAAATCTGTAACATGACCCACTTATGCAATTAGGCAACCTCATTCAAAAGGGATTGTTTTTAATGGTCATCTATTATTTTTCTAATTGATAATTAAACACTTTAATACCACTTTAGATTAATCCTTACATCATGCTAAGTTCACAACATTCTTTCTTGCCCCTTTACGCCCATGTGTTATGTATGCATATGACATCATCAATTATTCTTCACATGCAAACACACACATACACATCAACACACTATGTACATCTTTACATTACCCTTCACTTTCAACCACTTTTATGCACTAAACCCATCTATATATACTGTATATCCCTTTTGCACCTTACATAAATAAACACCACTATTTATACTTATATACTTATATTTATACTTATACTGTAAAATGATACAATAACACACAGACCACTTCTAACTTTTATGACAAAAATTTATTAACATGTAACAAAATAAATAAACAAATGTCTTCAGACCAGGAGGTCGCATACATTCTGCACCTCTTCAGCCATGTGCAGAAGGTGCTGGCGCAGTCTGAGGAGGGCCCCTCTCAACCCCTCGCCTTCTTGCCTCTGGTTATCTGTGGGCATGGTAAAGGGGGATCAACATTAATTATGCTATTCAGGTCGACCTTGTACAGTCAAACCTACAGCGTGAGAATTCATACATACAAACAATTACATAGGCAATACTGTTAGTAATAGAAAAAAAAAGATGGGCCCACACACACACACAGTGGCTTACACTACAGAATATGTGAGTGATAAAATTGCCAATGTATGTATCAAAATCATAACAACACTTGAGCCTCACTCACATTTCTCCTGCCTTAACACTCACCAATCTACTAGAAAGCTACATTCAATAGAACATGCCACATTTTGCCATACATATATACCTGCATGTTACTGCTTAATAGCTAAACTGCATGATAGATAGATAGATACATAGATGGATGGATGGATGCCACATTTAAAGGCTAGTCCCTCTACCCCGTACTTCCAGAATTATTGTCACATTGCCAGATAGGTGAAAGTGCAGCACTAATCTGCTTCCATACACCAAACAATTTCTAAAGGCAATCCATCCTACAAAATTGCTTTGCAAAATACATGGCAACAACACGGGCCAACTGGCTAGAGGGGGGCCCAGGGGAACTGGCCTCTTGTGACTCCATTATAAATCACGCCTCACCATACTCCATTGATGTTTTATTTGTGCTTGTATAGAAAGGCCCTCCATAAATAAACACTCATCACCTACGTGAGCCTCCAGATTCCACGTTTTTAGCTTGGGCCTATAACCCCTAAGTGTGTCTGTTGTAACCCACTTTTGTTTATTAATTAATAATAGAGTAAAACACACTAGATTCAGCAGTGGTACCTAACAAATAGTAGTACCACCAATTATTAATGATGCCTTATGTTTACCTACCACTTCCTTCAACCTCCACCACCTCACACGCCTCCTCCTCTTCCACGACTTCCTCGGCCACATCCTCGTGGCCCAGCAACTCCGAGCCAACCTCCTCCTGGCCCATCACCTCTGAGCCCACCTCCTCATGGGCCGCCTCCTCCGAGCCCACCTCCTCCTGGGCCACCTTCTCATGGGCCGCCTCCTCTGAGCCCACCTCCTCATGGGCCGCCTCCTCCGAGCCAACCTCCTCCTGGCCCATCACCTCTGAGCCCACCTCCTCATGGGCCACCTCCTCCTGGCCCTGCTCACGGGCCTGTCTTGCACGGTCACGTGCTGTAAGAAAATTCAAAAAGCAGAGTGTTAAATAAGGCACATGATTTGTTCATTCATCATGCAGCAAAAATAATGACATATTAGACCCACATTACAGCATGTCAAACATGTAGTACCACACAGATGTTTAACTCGTGATCAGCCATGTTACCTTATTGGCTAAAAAAAGGTCATGGAAGCATTAATGTACAATTGGCCATTTAATGTGTAAACACTTACATCGTGCAATGCTGGCCCTTATTTGCTGGAGCAATTCGGGCTGGCGAGCGCAGCGAGCCACCGAGCCTGAAGCGTGGCGAGCGGACGCGGATACCTGTGAAGCCCGCAAAGGGACGCGTTTACCTGTGAAGGTATCCACATCCCCTCGCTGCGCTCGCCACACTATTCTATTCTCAACTCCACGCCGACGTGGATAGTGGGGGTATGAAAAGGACGGAGGACGCGTACCGCCGCCCCTCGGGGGCTCGCTGCGCTCGCCAAGCTTCGGGTTCACGTTGATCGTGGGGTGGCGTTAACAATTGTGGGGGCCATTTCACACTTCAGGGTGCCTATTTGGGCTCTGTGGCCCATTTAACATTGTTTCCTATGGAAAAATCGGGTCCATTGAGGCATTGAACAGGAAAATCAGGTCAATTGAGACATTTAACATTGTTCCCTATGGGAAATCGCGGCCATCGCGCCGGTCGCATCGCACCCATTTTTTTAGTGCATGCGATGCCCGCGATGGGCGCCGTGATAAGTAAAGAGTACCAAAAAAACTTTTATTTATAAAATTTGCTAAATATAAAACACAGTATACAGTCTCGTTCCTTGCAGAAAAAAAGTTTTAAAATAGGCTCACCAGACCTCTCAGGGGCAGAATCTCCTACCACTTAGATGTTTCTCCTCTGAGCCCACCTCCTCATGGGCCGCCTCCTCCGAGCCAACCTCCTCCTGGCCCATCACCTCTGAGCCCACCTCCTCATGGGCCACCTCCTCCTGGCCCTGCTCACGGGCCTGTCTTGCACGGTCACGTGCTGTAAGAAAATTCAAAAAGCAGAGTGTTAAATAAGGCACATGATTTGTTCATTCATCAACCCAAGCTTCGGGTTCACGTTGATCGTGGGGTGGCGTTAACAATTGTGGGGGCCATTTCACACTTCAGGGTGCCTATTTGGGCTCTGTGGCCCATTTAACATTGTTTCCTATGGAAAAATCGGGTCCATTGAGGCATTGAACAGGAAAATCAGGTCAATTGAGACATTTAACATTGTTCCCTATGGGAAATCGCGGCCATCGCGCCGGTCGCATCGCACCCATTTTTTTAGTGCATGCGATGCCCGCGATGGGCGCCGTGATAAGTAAAGAGTACCAAAAAAACTTTTATTTATAAAATTTGCTAAATATAAAACACAGTATACAGTCTCGTTCCTTGCAGAAAAAAAGTTTTAAAATAGGCTCACCAGACCTCTCAGGGGCAGAATCTCCTACCACTTAGATGTTTCTCAGTTGGATTTCTTTAGCAGGATGAATTGCTGCTCCTTCACTGGTACTCTTCCCTTCAGGCACCACACTGCCACTGTAGTGACCCTTCGGGTTTTCCCTGTTTTTGGATAAAGTATTCCCTCGTGTGTAGGAGATAGGGACAGGTAATCCTTAGAGCAAAAAGAACACACAGCCTGCGTTCCTCTCACCAGCCAGCACCTGCCTGCGCTCGCAGTCTGGCAGGGTCACCGGGACGCTGATCTTTAAATGTATGCTGTGGGGCTCCGATGTTATCTGGATACCTCTCCCAGGCTTCACTTGAATGTATGTGAGCCTCTCGGGGTGCGATTGTATATACCCCGGTACTGCTCCCTTGTGTCTGGTGGCTTTTTACTTTTCTGTGAGCTCCAATCTCCAGCTGCTCATTTACTAGTTTCAACCTCTTGGGTCTTTCTCAAGAGTACCAGTGAAGGAGCAGCATTTCATCCTGCTAAAGAAATCCCACTGAGAAACATCTAAGTGGTAGGAGATTCTGCCCCCGAGAGGTCCGGTGAGCCTATTTTAAAACTTTTTTCTGCAAGGAACGAGACTGTATACTGTGTTTTATATTTTGCAAATTTTTTATTCATATTTTTGGGAAAAGTTTTTTACTTATATCTTTGGCAAAAGATTTTTTTTCTATATATACATTGGCTTCATAAATAAAAGTTTTTTTAAGTAAAAGAAGAAAAAACTTCTGGAATAATCTGTTATTTTTGAAAACCTGCGAACCCCATATAAAGAATTGCACGTTAACCCAGCGCTGCAGATAATCCCTGTTTCTGCATAGAGATTACCTTGGAGGCGTAGTACCGAGTAAGTAACAAAACATGGTTTCTCCAAGCTCACTCACTGAATGGCATTAGTAACACTACATGATAATAGAATTCAGAGATATTGGTTACATATATTTGCGCAAATTTTTAGGAGGAGATGTGGGTCCTGATATGCCACAAGGAGTAGTCTGGGGTTACTTCAAGGTAGGTAGCTCTTAGTTTAGATATATTTAAGTAAGGAGCCATTATCAGGTGGATCCTTGCTGGATAATCGTAGACCCAATTTAGGGTAACGGTGGTGTGGGGTGCGGTGCCCCTGGACTGGTTTGGCTTGGTGGCTCTAGTGTGGCACACCCTTACACTCTATTATCACTTTGCACTATTTTTTCTCCCTAACACTTTCTTTAATATTTTAATTACATTTCATTTTTTATTTTTGTATTTATTTTCTCTCTCTCTCTCTCTCTCTCTCTCTCTCTCTCTCTCTCTCTCACTCTCTCTCTCACTATCTATATATAGCTTTGGCTTCTTATCACTAATCCTTATTAACACTATAGTATTTTCACTGGTGTGCTGCTCTGGGCTTTCTGGCTTGTGCTGTTTTTTGGGGTGCCGCACCCTGCACCTAGATATAGCGCTAGGGACCCCCAATATACAGAGAAGCCTTGACGTGGCTTGGGGGCATGTCATACACATGTGCAGGTATATGTAACCAATATCTCTGAATTCTATTATCATGTAGTGTTCAAGATTAGTTACTAATACCATTCAGTGTGCTGGGGGAACCAATGTCTTGCTTTACTTACTCAGTATTAACCCCTCCCTTGCATGCACCTGAATTGTATTACTGAACTAATTTGAGCATCTACCACTATCTGTATGTATATTGTTAGAGGCAGTGAGGAGCTTGTATTAGGAGGAGATGCAGGTCCAGATATGCCACGTGGAGTAGTCTGGGGTTGCTCCAAGGTAGGTAGCTCTTAGTTCAGATATATCAAGTAAGGAGCCATTATCATGTGGCTACTTGCTGGTTAATCGTAGACCCAATTTAGGGTAACGGTGGTGTGGGGTGCAGTGCCCCTGGACTGGTTGGGCTGGGTGGCTTTAGTGCGGCACGCCCTTACATTCTATTAACACTTTTAACTCACTAACACTATCTCTCTCATTTTAATTACATTTAATTTTTTTATCTCTCTCTCTCTATATATATATAGCTTTGGCTTCCTATCACAAATTTTTATTAACACTATATTATCTCACTGGCGTGCCGCACTGGGCTTCCTAGCTTATGAAAGATTTTGGGGTGCCGCACCCTGCACCTAGATATAGTGCTAGGGACCCCCAATATACAGAGAAGCCTTGACGTGGCTTACACCTGCGCAGGTATATGTAACCAATATCTCTGAATTCTATTATCATGTAGTGTTCAAGATTGGTTACTAATACTATTCAGTGTGCTGGGGGAACCAATGTCTTGCTTTACTTACTCAGTCCCTTACCCCTCCCTTGCATGCACCTGAATGGTATTACTGAACTAATTTGAACATCTACCACTATCTGTATGTATATTGTGAGAGGCAGTGAGGAGTTTGTATTAGGAGGAGATGCAGGTCCTGATATGCAACATGGAGTAGTCTGGGGTTGCTCCAAGGTAGGTAGCTCTTAGTTCAGATATATCAAATAATCGTAGACCCAATTTAGGGTAACGGTGGTGTGGGGTGCGGTGCGGTGCGGTGCCCCTGGACTAATTGGGCTGGGTGGCTTCAGTACTGCACGCCCTTACATTCTATTAACACTTTACCCTCACTAACACTATCTCTCTCATTTTAATTACATTTTTTTTTATCTCTCTCTCTCTCTATATATATATATATATATATATATATATATATAGCTTCGGCTACCTAGCACTAATTTTTATTAACACTATATTTTCTCACAGACCAACACTGTTCAGAAACCATTAAGAATATTTAAACTTTTATCAAAAGAACTCACTACATATAAAATAACTTTGTTTAATGTGATTATTATATAGATTTCAACAACTATATTTAAAATTTGAACCAAACGAAAGCATTTTCTAAAAAAAAAAATATCTATCACAGAGAGTAATAAGAGAGCAGTTACATTTTAAATATTGTATTATTAAGTTAAAGCATACTTAAACCTGATTTCAAAGCATTAGCTGTTGATTGCTACCTGGCTGATAATGTTGTGGACAAGGATGCATCAATCAAGATAGGTCTGATTTTGCATTGGAAGCTGATAAACTTCAAAGTAATCCAAAATGTATAAAACAAACTAAAAGGTTATATCGTTAGTAAATATATTATACAGTATAAATTTTTGTATCTGTGTTTTTGCATTAAATTCCCAGTAATATAAATGATTTATTATGTTTCAAAAATACATAAAAATGTTTTTGCTGGAGTAACTTCTTTGTACACATCAGTGACGTGTGGTGAGGTTAGTGGTTGGTGAGACACTGGCTTGGTGGAGTCAGCGACCAGGGGGGTATGGGGGAGGGCTGGGTCCGGGTTGCTTCTGCACTGACAGACAGGTGTGGGAGCTGCCGTCTGCATAAGCAGCAGAGAGACCGGCAGAGCAGCTCCTGCCTGACAGCGCAGAAGCAACCTGGACCCCAGCACTTGCCACAAACCCCCTCGTCGCTGGCTCCACCAAGCCGTCACGGGGTCTGCCCATTGGTCTGCCCACATACCTCTTCTACTAAAAAAAGAAAAAACACTTGTGGCCAAATGTACTAGACTGTGTTCAGTGGCTGTGCAGGATGCCAGCTGAACTCCGAGGTTTTTTTAAGAGGGCAATCATTTACAAGAGATGGGTTTTTCCCTGTAAATGTCTGCCTCTTTAAAAGAACCTCGAGTTTAGCCGGCATCCTGCACAACCACTGAACGCAGAGGCTAGTACATTTGGCCCATATACTTCACTTATTTTACAGAAACACATAGATACAGTGCACAACTCTATAACTTTACACATAAACACACACCTCTATTACGCTACACATACACACACCTCTATTACGTTACACATACACACACCTCTATTACGTTACACATACACACACCTCTATTACTTTACACATACACACACCTCTATTACTTTACACATACACACACCTCACAGCCCCCTCCCTCCACAATTGCCACACACAAAAAGGGGGTGTGGCCACTCAAAAGGGACATGTCCTTGAGTGCAGTGAACCACAACATTTACCACTTCTACACATTATGCATATAGTAGATCCCATTATACTTGCTCTTTACACATGATGCCAAACGAAATGAGCCAAAATTTACATAATACCATACAGATTAAGCCCAAATTCACAATAAATACCATAAACAGGGACATTGCGTGCCGAAGGCACGCACCAAAAATTTACACCATAATGACAATTACACATTAAGCCACACACCATAATGTCCATTATGTATTATGCCAAGCATTGTAATGCCTATTACAAATTATGCTGCATACTGTAAATGCTGCTTACCTACATGCTCTTTGCCAGGGGTTCCGTGCTCGTTGCCATGTGGGATTACATGCTTGATGCCAGGGGTTCTATGCTCATTGCCATGGGAGGTTACATGCTCGTTGCCATGGGGGAATACATGCTCGTTGCCATGGGGGAATACATGCTCCTGGTAATGAGGGGACAGCTGTGGGCACTGACAGGTGGGCAGAGAGCCAGGGGCTGCCCGGCTGTATTCACAGCGCTGCCCATCCCGGCTATTTGAAATCTCGTGCTGCCGCCTGCTGGGTCTCAGGAGCGGCAATGGTGGCTCCTGACTGGCTGGCGAACCCGGGCGACGGAAGCGCAAGATTTCTAATAGCCGGGACGTGCAGCGCTCTGAATACAACCGGGCAGCCCCCGGCTCTCTGCCCGCCTGTCAGAGATTACAGTTCTTTACAGGAGTGGCTGTCACACACCCCGTTACCGAGAGCGGCCCTGCATGCCCTGTGGCACGGGCATAACTAGAACTTTGAGGGCCCCATAGAAACCTGGAATGGAAGAAGGGGGCTAGAGAGACAGGGAGGGGGGAGACCTGAAGGTAAGAGAGGGCACTGAGAAGGCAGGGAGTGGGGAGAGGGGGCTGAGAAGACAGGGTGTGTGAAGAGGGGGTCTAGAGGGGGCAGTGGGAGAGGTGAGACAGGAAGGTAATAGAGGGCCCTGAGCAGACAGGGAGTGGGGAAACAGGGGGGGGAGAGATGGAAGGGGGATAGATGTGGGAAGCTTGGGAGACAGGAAGGTAAGATAGGGGCCTGAGCAGACAGGGAGGGGGAGAGGGTCGGGAAAGGCTGTGGAGAAAGGGTGGAAAAGACTGGGATTAGGGAGAAAGGGAGGGGGGAGTAGGGGGCTAGGTATACAGAGAGGTGGCTGAACAGACATGGAGTGGGAGAGAGAAGGTGGGTGGCGACAGTAAAAACTTGGTAAAGTGCCTTTCTAATGCTGGCCACACATCAGACCAACTTTCCTCCAACCATCCAACTAGTTGCTTGGAGGGAATAAAAATCTGGTACTGGATGGGAAAAGGACAATCAGAAATGTGCTCACAAAAAACCCAGGAAAACTGATTAAAACATTCAGTCAACTTGTTTAAATCAAACAGGTCCAACTAATGTACCGTGTCTGAGCGACAGTTTTTTAAGTAAATATTACATTTGCTCCCATCCAGTGCCAGATTTTTATTCCATCCAAGCAACTAGTTGGATGGTTGGAGGAAAGTTGGTCTGATGTGTGGCCAGCATTAGACAGTACCTGCTTAGTCCCCATTCAATAATAGCGGTGTGGACCACTCGCTGTGCTGTGCTGGCATCTCCAGCTGCAGCCAGTGATCACTGCTGGCGCTGTGTCCCCTGGCTGTTCCCCGGTGCCGGAAGCTAGATCCCCAGCACACGTCGGGTCTCACTGACAGGCACGATCAAGTGCCTGTAAGTGCGGGAGGGAAGGACCCCACATCAGCAGCTGCTGAGTGGCTCAAGTGACGGCAGCCACGCTGTCACTACAAGCGCGGCTCCCCCCCCCCCTAAATCCGCCAGTGAGCCTGGGCAGTGGGCACAGGCTGATAGCAGCGGGAGATATCAGCGTGCCCCTTCACGCTTCTTCTCTCACACCCCCCCCCCCCCAAATCATTGCAATGCAAGTCGGCGGACAAGCCATGCAATGGCGTCCCGCCTGGCTCTTCCCCTATATAAGCGGCACTACTGTATAAAGCCCCTCTGTGACAGTAAGGGATGTGCTTTCTGCCTATATGAATGCACGCCCTTGTCACTGAGGAGGCGCCACTGTCCCCAATCACATCTGCCTCAGTGACAGGGCCGTGCTTTCATATAGGCAGAAAGCACGTCCCTGTCACTGAGGCACTGCTATAGGTGCCGTATATGCACCTTTTTTAAATGGGCTTTTGCAGCCCGATGCTCGGTCCCTCTCACTACCCGCCCCCCTGTTTAATACTATACTATAGGCAGCGGGAGGCACCACACTTGGTGCCTCCTAAACGGAGAAAAATGGAGAAAAAAGTATTATAATAATACAAAGCATATACATATGACACATAATATGTGTCATAAGTATTTTCTTTGTATTATTTTATTATATTAATCATTAATGACAGGGGAGGCACTGCCTCCCCTGACTGCACGTCCCTGGTACACATTTCCCATTGAATTGATTTAATTAAAAAATACAGTATGGTATTTCTTTCAAATTATAAATTTACAGGTTCTATTAAACTTTTAATATCTCTTGAGTAGAAGATACTTACAGCTATACCACATGCAAAAGATGCCAAAAAAACACATTTCTTTTAAATATTAAATTTTTTATTGGCAGGACAAATTTAAGTGTGCATATACATTTAAGACAATCAGAGACAGGAGTCATATACAGAAGCTAAGTATCTGATACCCAATCATAAGGTGATACCGGAATTATAGCTTGCTATAAACAAAAAAAAAAACTGTCCCAAGACAAAAAAAAAGAGAAAAAGCAGTAATATAAGAAAAAGAAAAAAAAAGAAGAGAGAGAAAAAAAATAAAATAATGAAGACGAACAGACACGGGAGGAAAGGAGACAAGACATGGGATGCATAGAAACACACACCACAGACTAACAATTAAACCAATTAAGGTGAATCGCCAAACTCAGGCGAGTGAAGGACTGAAATATCGACTGGGTCACTGTAAATAATAAATTGTACCTGCCTCTCCCGATATTTACTCCACTTGAACCATTTTATATGTATTGAGGAAGGCGAAGAGGAATATTTACATCTGGCCGTCTCAAAGACGAAGTGTTTGTGAATGTTATTGATAATGGTTTTTATATTAGGTACAGAGTGGGATTTCCATAATTGTCATATGTCTGCCTTAGCGGAGATTAAGATATGTCCCAGCAGGTATTTATCACAACTAAGCAGAGGGAGTGGGGTATGGTGAAGCAGAGCCACCACAGGATCACTAGGAATTGATATCTATAGATTGTAAGCTTGCAGCAGGGCCCTCCTACCTCCAAGTCTGTATGTTGTTACCCAGTTTGTTTTATCACTGTCTACTATTGTAAAGCGCAACGGAATCTGCTGCGCTATATAAGAACCTGTAAATAAATAAATAAATAAAATAAATATCCCAATGAGAGAGAATACCTCACTACATAGCGGCCGCAGGACTGGGCAGTCCCAGAAAATATGCAAAATAGTCCCAACACACCCGCAGTTCCTCCAAGAAAATACATTTCTAATAAAACAATCTTGTGTCAACTAATTCATAATAATATTTTATTTAAAAAAAAAAAAAAACATTTTTGCAATCAATGGCAGCACATTGGGACCAAAATGTGCACTGGGATATGGGGAGACAGTCACTAGGTCGACAAGGGGAAGGTCAACAAGCATTAAGTCAACCACTGAATGTCGAAATGACAGAATGTTGACATGACTAAAGGTCGACATGCATGAACGTTGCCATGACTGATGATAGATGCAGGTTAGGTCAACAGGATCATTAGGTCGACACAAGCATTAGGTCGACATGGGGTAGGTCCACAGTCATAAGATCGACATGGGTATTTTCATTTTTGTCAAGCCTACAGGTGGTAGTTCATGCCCGACCATCCACTAGGTTATGGTGGGAGAATAAAATAGTGTCCCGAAGCCTGGCGAGCGACTGTGCTGACATTCAGGGCAACAAAGTGAAAAACACCATGTGGACCTTCACTATGTCGACCTAATGCTTGTGTCATCCTGATGTCCCTGTTGACCTAACCCATGTCTACCGACAATCATGTCGTCCTTAATGCACCTCAACCTTCAGTCATGTCAACCTTCATGCATGTCGATCTAATGCTTGTAGACCTAGTGCTTGTCAATCCCATGATCCATACCTGGAATATGCATTACTGTAGGGCTGGAGTAGCCAACCCTGGTCCTCGAGAGCTACCAGCAGTGCATGTTTTGCAGGTCTCCTCACAGAATCACATGTGAGCTAATTAGCTCCATCTGTGCATCTTTTAAAATGTGTCAGTGATTAATGAGTGCAGCTGTGCAGCAGCTAGGTTGTCTGGAAAATGTGAACAGTTGGTAGCTCTCGAGGGCTAGGGTTGGCTACCACTGCTGTAGGGGAAGGGGAAAAATTCACATTTGTAATTCTGAATTTTATTGGACTAAAGGATTACATTTTATAAATGCTACGGTCATGAGAAACATCGTGTCATTCAGGTTTGTACAAACATTTCACTAGTGTTACAGTAATTATATCTGTATAATCATGTTATAGCTTAGCAGTGAATAAATGATATGCGCCTGTTGATATGTAGATCAGGACTTTCTGCTGACTCTCTGCCTGGACAATAGGTGACTCCTAAACAAAAAGTCCCTGTGGTGACATAACAGGAGGCCAGAGGCTGCTGTGATCTAATTACAATACAAGGTGTTACCCTGCCAGGGTGTAATTAGCATTTCCCATTGTAGTAAGTGACCGTAGGAATATTTACACCTCATTTGCAAGACAAGGAGCTGGGCAGGAGGAGCTGCTGTGGGGAATGACTGTATACTAATGTTATGTGACCCTAATTTACATGTCACCTCTCAGTGTAAGAATTCCTGCAGGGCATCCTGGGAACTACTGGGGAGAGATGGGGAGGAGTGACTATAAATAGGCTGATGGAGGAGCTGCTGGATCAGTTACTGGTTGGACGGAGGAGCTGGGAGGACGGAGGAGAAAGAGAGACAGAGGAAGGATCCCCAGAGTAAGGTACTTATATTATACATAAGATTATACTGATATATGAAGATATCGGTATAGATAAAATTTTGGAGCAATTGTCTTGTTGTTCATATTTAAACAGATTTACACCAACATTAGTTAATTGGTTTGTCTAACAATATAACTATATATAATAGTATGAGATACTGTAAACTTTATTTTCTATGTTTGGTATTATATAGTTATTATATTGCAAAACAACAAAATAGAATTAAAGATATTCCACATTTTTACCCCTTTATATATACTAACCTGATACACAGAGTAATATGTAAGATACTATGATGGAGCTGCCACCTAGATACCCCTATATATATACTAACCTGATACACAGAGTAATATGTAAGATACTATGATGGAGCTGCCACCTAGATACCCCTTTATATATACTAACCTGCTGCACAGAGTAATATGTAAGATACTATGATGGAGCTGCCACCTAGATACCCCTTTATATATACTAACCTGATGTACAGAGTAATATGTAAGATACTATGATGGAGCTGCCACCTAGATACCCCTTTATATATACTAACCTGATACACAGAGTAATGTGTAATATACTATGATGGAGCTGCCAAGCTGCCACCTAGATACCCCTTTATATATACTAACCTGATACACAGAGTAATATGTAAGATACTATGATGGAGCTGCCACCTAGATACCCCTTTATATATATATATATATATATATATATATATATATTAACCTGATACACAGAGTAATATGTAATATACTATGATGGAGCTGTCACCTAGATACCCCTTTATATATACTAACCTGATACACAGAGTAATATGTAAGATACTATGATGGAGCTGCCACCTAGATACCCCTTTATAGATACTAACCTGATACACCGAGTAATATGTAAGATACTATGATGGAGCTGCCACCTAGATACCCCTTTATATATACTAACCTGATACACAGAGTAATATGTAAGATACTATGATGGAGCTGCCACCTAGATACCCCTTTATAGATACTAACCTGATACACTGAGTAATATGTAAGATACTATGATGGAGCTGCCACCTAGATACCCCATTATATACACTAACCTGATGCACAGAGTAATATGTAAGATACTATGATGGAGCTGCCACCTAGATACCCCTTTATATATATATTAACCTGATACACAGAGTAATATGTAATATACTATGATGGAGCTGTCACCTAGATACCCCTTTATATATACTAACCTGATACACA